>NW_027526445.1:162711108-162818608 GCF_048455015.1 Haemaphysalis longicornis
CTTGCGACAAAATCCGGGCCGCTCAATCTCGACGGTTGCGAAGGTTTCCAGCGAGCGCAGGTCCCAAGATCACGTGGACCTGCGCAGTGTCATGGACTGGCCATCATAGGCCGCTGGTTTGATTCCAAACGTCTGTGTTTTTGAAGGCGAAGAAACTAGGATGTCCCCCTGTGCGCGCCGCTTAGCCGGTGCAACACAGTGCAGGCTGCTTCTATATACTGTTCGTGACTTACTAAGGGCGACGCCCCTTAGGGGATCGGGCTGTCGGCGTCTCATGTCGTCATCGTCGTCGTAACCGTCGCCTCATGTAGTCACGGTGCTAAAACACCGGGAAACTCGTTTACACCGGGAGCTGGAGGCTGGAGAGCTTCGTAACGCTTACTAAAAAGCAACGGGACACTCGTTTACACCTCGCGCTAGAGAGCTTCGTGCTTCAAAGACAAGAGAAGAGACATTTACAGCAAAGCTGTATACCTCTAACCCCCAACGGTTTCACCTCCGTTGGCAAAAACGCCAAGGCACCAAGAATACACTTATACACTGCATGCTTCACCCTTCCCCAGGTTTCACGTTAGTGGAGATGGCCCGGGATTTTTTGTTCTTGTACCCCATTACATTTGTAATGAAGCGAGGCTTGCATGGGCCTTCGACCTTCACGCATCATAGTAGTCAGCCAGTGAGTGAGTGAGTGAGTGAGTGAGTGAGTGAGTGAGTGAGTGAGTGAGTGAGTGAGTGAGTGAGTGAGTGAGTGAGTGAGTGAGTGAGTGAGCGAGCGAGTGAGCGAGTGAGTGAGTGAGCGAGCGAGTGAGCGAGCAAGTGTACCGCAGCGTTTGCGCAAAAATAACAGTTTCTCCGCCGCGTTGCTGCCTTTTCCATCAATGAACGCGATGACCTTCCATACGATACGATCGCCAGTTCATCATTGCACAGAATCACGCGAGGCAGGCGTGACACTTTTCTGCTCAAGCTCCAGTTTCATGTTTAAGAGCTGATTTCCCGAAGGACCTCGGTCGATGGCATCATTAATGCAGGCACTTTGTAGGCTACACTTTTTTCACCACTTGTGTCACTGTCCAGTGCCGTCCACGCATGTTATTATCCTCTAAAGACGGGAACGCATAATGTTTGGATATTTTATTGCAGCCTTGTATACACGTAATGTGACAAAGCGCTGCATGTACAGGGCATCATACCGATGCAGCTCCCGCGTTTCAAGACGCCCATCCGCTTCCAACTTTCAATTCCGCAGCCCGCACTCCTTTAACGGGGGCCGACAAAAGCCAAGCCAAGCACGGCTTCGACCGGCGGTGAATCCAGACGGCGCCGCACGCGCGCACACGGCGGCGTCTGCTAATCGTCTGCGCGCGAAGGAAGGGCCGTCCGTGACTTCCAACCACCGTCGGGTCTCGCTGGCCCCGTCGAGAGCCGGGTCTTCATTAGGCTAATTCGATCAGAAGTCCCAAGGCTCGTTTCAGGCCGCACTCGGGGCGCGCGTGCACGGGTACTCTATCCGCGGTCTCCACGGGAGACGTCGTCTTGCGCGAGGCACGGCGTGCCTCCCCCGTTTATATCCGTGCTACAGACGCCGCGACGGCGGGAATTCCCGTAGTAGATATCTTTTGCACCGTCGATAACCACGCCTCGACCTCCACGTGCTTCGAGCACTGCCTGCGTAAATTACATCGTCCTCAGAGTTTCCTTCGTCTTTTGTCTTCTTTCTTTCTTCTTCTGCTCCTTCTTCTTCTTCTTCTTGAGTGCAGAATGGCGACACACGTGCGAGGACTTTTATTGCGAAGGTGCGTAAACCGGAATTTTCAACCGGATTACGACTGTCGTCTCCAGGCAGCCTCGGGAGATGAGCAGTCGCAGGAAACTTAATTCTCGGTTATGTTATTCGTGAGCGCGTCATCATCGGATAATTTAGATTCGTAAACTTTTATGACATAGAAGGCACCTTCTTCGAGCCGAAATGCAATCAAAACGTCCGAAAACCATCGATGGCCGGACCATAGTGAACAGACGTTCCGGTGTTTGCGAAGGACATCCGCCGTTGAACTGCGGCGGCAGGGTAGACTGCTTAATATCATATCCTTTGCCTACGCCAGCATACCGTTTCAATACCGAGCTGTTAATGTTATAAAGCACGGAACTGAGAATGCCTTTTGTTACAGGGGCAGAACAAACAAGAGCATATAAAACGACTATAATATGGGCAATACGTAGACCGTAACAGTGCGAATTGTGTTTTTTTTTTTTTCAGAAAATCAAGAAGGATGCAGAGTAAAGTGCGTAGAAGCCTCTTCACGCTGACCTTTCTCGTTCGCTCTCTCTATGTGCTCAGCTCTGTTTAGAGGGTGCGTAGGACAAGTTATGTGAAGGGCGGTGTCAACGTC
The DNA here is from genome assembly GCF_048455015.1 of Haemaphysalis longicornis. NCBI lineage: Eukaryota > Metazoa > Arthropoda > Arachnida > Ixodida > Ixodidae > Haemaphysalis > Haemaphysalis longicornis. The sequence continues at coordinate 162,713,502 of NW_027526445.1, forward strand.
TCGCACAGACGCTATTGATATGCAACACGGGTTCTTTGGTAGAAATCACACCATAATTCGTACCGATGAGATTGCCCTGCCAGGTGTTGGGCTTGCAGCCTTATTTTCTCACCAACTGGTTTTCTCGCTTGAACGCTGTCAGTAAAAGATACACTTGTGCTCTTTTCGTCGTACGCCAGGCGCGCTGAGAACAATAACGTTATGGCCTCTAAAGGATGCTTCACTGCACGCGCATACAGAGTGAGGGAAAGCCACCTGCAAATACGGTCGCGTTTGAGGATGAACGTAAATGAAATGGCGTCGCAGCGTATAATTAATTGTTCGTTTAGGGACGAAGCCTCTTAGGGGCTCGGGCCATCGGCGTCTCCTGTCGTCGTCGTCGTCATCCTTTCATGTAGTCACGGCACTAAAACACCGGAAAACTCGTTCTCCAACTCCTCCCGCTAGAACTCTTCGTGCTTCAAAGACACGAGACTTTTACAGCAAAGCTGTATAGCTCTACCCCTCAACGGTTTCATCTCCGTGGGCAAAAACGCCAAGGCGCCAAGAATACACTTACACACTGAATGCTTCTCCCTTCCCAAGGTTTCCCGTTAGTGGGGATAGCCCGGTGTTGCTTTACCACCTCTAACTCCCTCGCAGAATCCTTAAAATAATGCTGTTGCCCCTTTTCGCAAGATTAGAAATGCGAGGAAAACTTGTACGCAGAAGCAGGATGAGTGTGCGCACAGCGTCATTTCACTGTAGTGGCCCATATGCGCGCTCAGGGGAGGTCGCGAAGCTCAGTTTCCCCGAAAATTACGCCCACCAACATTTGCGGCGTTGTGGTCTCAAACTTTCGGAACTGTTATGGTCTTTTACACAGAAGGGCTTGAAAGCGAATCCACAAGAAGCGACAAATGGCCTACAAAGTTAACTATTGTTCGACTGCACAGTTCTAGTCGCATTTAAATGCTGTGCTTAAAAAAGAGAGCGTGCACCTAAAAATGAGAGGCGGGAGAGGGAGAGAGAAAAGCGGAAATTCTTGAAAATATTAGTAAAGAAGTGGAGGTGGCCACTGACAGCTGCCTCCTACTATCAACATCATTGTAACATAGCATATCTATCAAACAGTTAAACAATCGCCTCGGTTTCTCCAAGAGAAATAAATACGCATACATATGATACCTAGAGAGAGAGGAAGGTATGCTCCCTTTTGTGTCATGAACGGTTCCTGGTGCGTTGCTTTCAATTGTTCTGGTACTAAGCGCCAGGGAAAGCGAAGTGTGCGGTGTAGGCGGAAACAAAAAGCACCCCTACAAACACTATCTGACATGTGTCAAACATAAGTGCCTCTGATAAAAACAGAGCCCTCCGTGTACAACGTGCCTTCGGACCAGCCATAGATGGATTACATACCCTGATGTCAGTTGCAAGCCAGATATGTGATGTGTCACATTGCCCTATCTAGAGGTAATAGCAGCGAAATACGCCTGAAGTACAGGGCCTAGACCAGGGGCACAGCCGGAGGGGGCAGGGGTGTGGGGTAGTCGGTGAGAACACCCCCTCGAGCCCCGAAATGTTCTGAGCGCTGCATCCCCCATTTTCTCTTTCCGGCTTTTTTTATTCACCCAAGCTCTTTACACACCGCATCAATATATTGAAATGCAAATACGAAGACAGGAAGAGTGTCGGTTAATTAAACGAGAAAAATGACTGAATGTGATGTTGTTTGGACACAGGCTGTCTTTCATCTTGCATTGTTTTCCTCAGCGTATAAGCCCCCAAATATATATATATATATATATATATATATATATATATATATATATATATATATAGTCTGAAAAGATAAAAACTCACACAGAGCGCGAAAAAAATAAGGAATAAGGTTAGTGGAGACAGAGAGAAACGAGAAAGACGTAGAAAAAAAAAATAAGTTTACTGACGTTTCAGGGAGAGGACTCCCTCTGAAGAAAGGGTACTCTGAAGAAAGGGAGTCCTCTCCCTGAAACGTCAGTCAACTTATTTTTATTTTCTACGTCTTTCTCGTTTGTCTCTGTCTCTACTAACCTTATATATATATATATATATATATATATATATATATATATATATATATATATATATATATATATATATATATGTATTTCTTATTTCAACGAGCCCCTCATTTTCTATTCATATATATATATATATATATAAGAACAGAAAACTTTGAACAAGGTAAAAGCACGATTGTTGTCAACGTTTCAGCAGAGACTTGCTTTCGTCTCTTTGTTGAAACGTTGGCAACAATCGTGCTTTTACCTTGTTCAAAGTTTTCTTTTCCTGTGTTCTCAACCATCTACAAAAGTTCAACTGCTCTCTCTCTCTCTCTCTCTCTTTCTATATATATATATATATATATATACTTCTCGTGTAGTCAGAGTGGCGCTGGCTACAACCCTCAAGCGTCAGGTACAGTTTTAGTATAATATAAATACCCCAGAAAGTGAAGGAAGGCACAGTCGCCCAGATAGCCGAATTTGTAAGGCATTCGAGATCAAATCGAAAGGCTTGGGTACGGTCGCCACTCTGGGTGCGTGTTTTTATTCCTTTCGTTCTTTCTTTCTTTCTTACGTGAATCTAAAAAAATGCTAACTTCACAAACCATAGCACAAAAAAAAGACTAACCATACGCCTATGTCTCCTTTGGCGTTGTAGACTGCCGACCTATCTCTCTGCATATATATATATATATATATATATATATATATATATATATATATATATATATATATATAGCGAATCAGAATAGGAAATGAGGGGCTCGTTAAAAATAACACAGAAATAAGGGTTGGCAGTCGAGAAAACCTCGGAAAGCAAAGGGGAGGATGTGGTAGATCATTGAAACAGATTAAGAATTTGGAAAGAAAGAAAGAAAGTGAAGAAAAAATGCCCGCCAGGTGGGATCCGAACCCACGACCTCCAGAGGTCGTGGAGGTCGTGGGTCGTGGGTTCGGAGGTCTGGAGGTCGTGGGTTCGGATCCCACCTGGCGGGCATTTTTTCTTCACTTTCTTTCTTTCTTTCCAAATTCTTAATCTGTTTCAATGATCTACCACATCCTCCCCTTTGCTTTCCGAGGTTTTCTCGACTGCCAACCCTTATTTCTGTGTTATATATATATATATATATATATATATATATATATATATATATATATATATATATATATATATATATATATATATATATATATATATATATATATATATATGGCTTTCTACTACGCCGGTGGCCCAGACTTCTTTAAAAATAGTTCTGATACATTTCAGAGAATGAGATCTCCTAATCGTAGCATTTCAAAAGATGTAACCAAACTTGTGCATCTGGCCACAAATATGGCCGCGACGCCAGCATTGATACTTTGTGAGTCCCAAGTTGGACAGTAAAGAGGAGGGTGTACCAAAGTCTGCAGTGCTGCCCGGTCCTGAATAAATAAAATCACCGGATACCAATGAGTCCACACTATAGACAGGTGCAACCGTACTAGGAAGGCTCAGTACTCCCTCGACAGAATATCATTTTTTCTGGGCACCGCTGAACCCTCCCAGCGATACGGGAGAAGTTTTCGCCCTGCCTTGGACACAAATACACTGATAATATAGTACCAGCGCTTAATCTGACATATACGGGGAATAACAGGCTGAGGTAAACACGTACGAGTTTCCGTGTTTGCCTACGTTATGCCACGCCCCCTATAGTACCTCACCGCTTGGGCAAGGCATTCACCCGCATTGAAGAGTCCTATACCACATGCAACAAAGTAACTCACTGAATGAGATGAAAATCCTTGTGCTAGCAATAACAGGCCGATACTGAATGCGGTGATAACGTGTTACCGAAAACGTTTGAAACACAGCGGCTTCCTTCGTTGCACTAGTGGTATAGCGGGACGCAGCATTTGCTGAGGGCGGAGGAATAATTTAGACCCCCTGGAGATCTTGAGAGAAAAATGAACGAGGTATCGTAGTGCGGTAGACGGCGCTCCGCTGAGACGGGAATACACGGCAAACTACAGGCAACAGGACAAAACTTGTGTATGCTGCGGCAGGGAGCGGGAGACCGTAGAGTCTATTGTCATAGACTGCACAGAGATACGACCACGGCGGAGCGATGGGGAAGCGACGTTGACGGAGGCTTCGGGATTTGGTGTGAGGGGGAGCCGCAACTTCAGGACCATAGAGGTGACGAAGAGGCGGCTGGAGTAGTGGTGGAAGAAAAGTAGGGGAGAGAGTGGGACGTAGGAAGAGTAATATACCGAACTAGAATTTGCAACAGAAAGGGGGGGGGGGGGGGGGGGGCGGAGCGATGGGAGTTTAAAACCGGGGTGGAGAGGGGTCAACGCAGGCAAGTCAGTTGGTGATAACTGACGTACCGATACAAAGGGAGGGCCTCTAATCATCATCATCATCACCATCATCGAAATAACGCTCTTCTCGTTTACGTAAGAGTGAGGTCATAAACCGGCCCTTCATAAGGACAAAGGTCAGTGGAGGAGCAGGCGCCACACAAAAGCTTCTCCGGGAGAATTTTACTCGTCGATCTCTCTCTCTCTCTCTCTCTCTCTCTCTCTCTCTCTCTCTCTCTCTCTCTCTCTCTCTCTCTCTCTCTCTCTCTCTCTGCGGCTGCTGCTGCTTATACTCGTTTCACTAGTGATTTCGGATCAACTTGCTGGCTTTCGCACCGGCACCGCTTCATCTGCCTTCAGTGAGACTGTACATAATTGTATTTCTCCACATCTCACACTTTGGAGGATTCGGTTTCTGTTGCAAAGCAACCAGTGGAACTCATCGTATGATAAGCAGCCCAGTCAGCGCACAAACCAAGAGGGGCAAAAAAAAGAGGAACAAGGAAAAACACAGCCGTGGCTGGGGGCAGAGTTCATCAAACCCGGTCTTCCATTACTTTTTCCACTCTTTTTTTGCGTTCTTGATTTTGTTTTTTCCGGCGGAGGGAAACAAAGAGAAAATGACCCGCGTTGGCTCCGACCTTTTGCCTGCCGGCTTCCGCGACAGAACGAAAATGCGCGAACCCTTTGAATGGAAGTGCGCAAAAACAACGGTGGCCCCCAGCAACGTCCCCCAGATAGAAAAGCCTGAACGTTAACTCCTAGCGCTTTACTCCCACTAATCTGTCGGAAGGCCTCGTCTAATTTCCGTTCCTGGGTGTTTCCGTTCTATCAAGAGTGGAGGAAAACACGGCAAAAGCGGCGTTCTCTTAACAATCCCACTCTGATGCTTTGTAATAATCTGGCCGGCGACGCCCGAGTCAACCAACCGCGCAGGAGACAGCTGATGTGACGGGGCGAGAAGCCAAGCTTCCCGATGCCGCCCCCAGGTGGAAGCAGCAGCCGCAGCTCGACCACGGCGCACTCCGAAACGCTGGCGGGCTGCGCGCTGGAGCGGTGTTTATCTGCGCTGCCGAGGACACTCGATGCTGCAACAGCTGTTGCCGCTGTCCCAAAGCCACCCTAGAGGTATATGGCGAATACGAAGACCGTCGTCGCAAAAAGGCGCCCCTCGGTCGGAAACTCACACGTCAACAGCATTTCGCCGATCGCTATCAGACGCGAGGAGAACTCCGCGCTGTGTACAGAGGAAAACCGCGCAGCTTGCGACGACGGAGCTCGATTCCGCGAAAAACAAAGCACGCAACACTCAGTCTCATCCCTTCCTTCTTTTTTTTCTTTTGTCCTTTTCCAAGGTAAGTTGTTCGAACAGTACAGTTAATCTTCGGAACGTCTTTTGCTTTAGTCAACTGCGCTTATTTCGTTATATATACATCGAAAAATTAGACACAATTTTCTCTGATGAGTTCCTCTAAACGGAAGCATTGCTTGTCTTGGGGCAACTGTTCTCAAAATGAGCTGGAATTACTTGAAATTACTTGGGATTCCTGAAATTATTTGGAAGCCCTCGTTTAGTGAGGAAGAGGGTCGTGATGGTGGCTGTGACGATGCCTGTGAGCGTGTGTAGCGCGATTCTCAGGCTAAGGGTAGCTGTTATACACACAGTCAAGCGCACTTTTGAAAGATTGTCGGAAAGCCAGCCAGGGCAAAAAGTATTCGCATGAATGGAGTCTCAAGAGCAAGTCAGGTTTCACTGCTTCGTAAGCAATCACTGTTCCCCGTAATTATGATTGTGAAGGTATTCGTGATTAAGTATGGCATGTTCTTTATTTCAGCGGCCGTTTATACTGGACAGAACTGACACCAACAGTTCGCAGGGCGAGAAGAACAAAATGTACCATCAACTTTTCGTAGTTTTGTCAACAAATGGCTGTCGCACATTTTTAAAATTTTTTACAGTGTTGTCCTGAGTTCCGAATACTTTTTTTATGGTTTAAAAAGGACAGAAGTGAGCCATTTTGAGCAAGCCAAAATATCAACGTTAAGCTACCTAAGGCATTTGCAGGAAATCTGTTTTACGCAGATCAGATTAACTGTCCGCTACCTGGAAGTCAAGAACACTCCGTCCTTCCCTAAGGAGAGGTGGGATGGTCCGGGTAAATAAATAAAAAAAAGGAACAGATTAAAAGTGAGAACAAAGACGACTCCGTGGGCCACGAGCTACATCGCGACCAGACGTCGCCAAACAAATACGGACGCGTACGAAAACGTCGGAGCTAAAAAGAACAAGGGTGGCAGAAAAGAAAGGCTCGACAAGAAAACGAACTGGGGGTGCACCGTAGTCGGGGGCGGGTGGTGTCCTGGTCGGCGTCCGGGCAGCTGTTGACGCAAGGCTTGCCGGCAGGCCGGAAGTGGGGGCTGCGACCGACTTCCGGTGCGTCAACCTCGGCCGCCGTCGAACACGGTGCAGCAGTGCGCGCACAAACACACGGACTCATGTACAGCTCCGCGCGCACGCAGTCAGCAGACCGCCGGCGGTGGTGACAAGACTACTGCGGCGACAGGCCGCACACCGTCGCACGTACCGCCATCTGCCGGTGTTCTATGGAGGCTGTGCACCGCTGTCGGCAATGTCACGCGCTTGTGATGCATGCCGCAAGGACGACGATTAGCCCCGCTTTTGTCGATTGTTCGACGACCTGCGCCGATATCAAGAGTGCGCGGGAAAACTCGGGGCGGGAATTTTAAAGCAAACCTCCACACGACGAGAAATTATAAATAGTCGCTCACGCGACCGATTCGAAGCTCTCTCTCTCTCTCTCTCTCTCTCTTGATCAGAGGAATCATGACTTCTCTTTTTGCTTTATCACATGCTGCACAGAGAAAGATCATGAACACGTTTTTCCCTTTTAAATGATAAATTACGACCCTGTCTCCTGACCAACACGAGAAGCAACGAGGTGGCCAAACACGCCGCGGTGGCTCAGTGGCTAAGGCGTTGTGCTGCTGAGTATGAGGACGCAGGTTCGACTCCCGACAGCGGCGTCAGCTTTTCTGATGGAGACGGAAAGCAAAAACGCCCGTGTGTTCGAGATTTCGGCGCACGTTAAACATCCCCAGGTGGTCAAAATTAATCCGGAGCCCTCCACTACAGCGCGCCTTATCGCGTGCGCTGCGTCGGCGCGTTAAACCCAACAATCAATAAATCCAACGATGTGGCCGGACCATGTCAATTATCGAAGAATTGGGATCATGACGAGGAGCGGGATCGTTGTGGAGTTGGTCTTGATGATTATTACATTACTATTGGGATACCGCAACCTACTTACGTACGAACGGTACAGTTTTGCTTGCAACAACAAATACATACCATTCTAAGATGGAAAAGGAGAAAACGAAAGTTAACAGAGCGCGAACAGAGGCCGCAGTTACACTTTTTATGCTTGTATTTGTTTCCTGTAGCCTGGCTTGCACTAGGAGGACGTCTATTCAGGAATTCATGGTTTTATCTCGCCTATCGCTGTTAACATATCCTTCGGGACCCACTCCCCCACAACATTGGCCCTGAGAATATTTGTTCCTATGTTCGCTGCTTCATTGTTTTTTTTTTCTAATTAGGATGATCCGTTTGTTTTGATAGCCGCTTCCGAGGTCTTCTCTTTTAACCTTAGAGGATCCACATTTGGGGGATGGGGGAGGCGAAGGACCAGTAGGAAAAAGCAGAAGAAAGAAGAAAAAGGAATAAGAAGGAGCTTAAAAAAACCCCAATTCTCTTCACGGGACGAGACATTCGGAACGAAAGGACCCCCCCCCCCCCAGTACCAACATCACTATCAGCATCATCATAACTATCGCTACCATAATCGGAGACCAGTTATTTATGTAAGGCACGAGGCTGGAATAATATCAGTTTGGCTCATGTCACCCTCGTTTGCTTGCTTGCGTACTGGACCATACATCCGTGCGACTTTCTCCGTGTACATTCCGCGCTTGCCTTTTTCCCCCTCGGGATAACGTCAGAGGTAAATGCCTCAAGGCGCGGGATGATGTCAAGCTACGTAATAACGCATTGCGTCAGGGCGATCCATTTTCACGCGATGCTTTAAACATGTCGGTTTGCAAGTAGGTATAAAAAGAAAGTGTTGTTGATTCCTGTCATAGGAATCGGTAAAACACGAACGTGAAATGTGCAGCGAAATATACAGCTGAGCACGATTTGCGGGTCGGCGTCTGTCTTGTGGGTGTGCTTGGCGGGCGACGTCCTGCTGGGGAATCCCTTCGGCAAAGGTGTACTGGCGTCAGTAGCGTGACGAATATGACGGTAGTGAAATCTTGGTGTATCCCAGCATAAAACACTTTCGTGTTAAAATATAAAACCCGAAAACTCACAACCCTAAATATAACGTACTCTTTAGTACTGAAGGTTGCTTCCCCGCAAGAAGACCCTCTGTGCAGGGGTGCACCCTTTACAGGCCGCTTGCTTCGTTGTACTGGCGTCACTTCCGTGACTGATTTGATGTAGGTGAAATCTTCGTGAATCCCGGAATAAAACACTGTCCTGTTAAAAAAAAGGTAATTACTTCATGTCAAGCAGCTCCAGAACAAAAGATGTCCCTGCCGCGTCTAAGGCTCTCAAGAGCGAGTAGCCCTCATCCGTTTCTTCACCTAGACGCGCGCAAGAAGAAGCACACAGTATACACCAATACCCACGCCCTCAACAGCATTCTTCTAAACGCAGCAACAACGAAGACGTGACCCGAGGAGCAAAGAACGTCTCGACGACGGTAACCCCGCAGCCTGGTCATTCTCCGAGACTAACGGCAACATCTCACTCTCCCTTAACGTCGCGTCAGAGCCGTCCACGGGCAAGTACTAAACAGCCAGAAGAACCCAAGAGTCCTCTTTCGCCGCTACGCCCGCGGGGAAAGAGTCAAGATGCGGCGAGCGTATCTCGAGTGGTCCGGGGCGCGCGGCAGCGTCAACAAGCAAGCAATGATGCGCGCCTGGTCCACGCGCGACCGAGCCTTAATTTAACTGCGGCAGGAGCGTAGCAGGGCGAAGGAGTTGCGAGAGCCGTGAACGCCAGGCCAGAGGAACAGTCGCCGCTGCTCCTGCAGCCCGGCGCGTTCATTAGCGGTCGTTTTTCGTTTCGTGGCCGCGGGGAGCTCCTTGTTTGTCCTGTCCCTGCAGTCCTTAATTAAATTAGCGCCCTCTTCGCACGCACTGTGAGTTATCGCTATCCTCGGGCTCGGACTCGCGTGTTCTTGCTGTGTGCTTAAGCTCCGTGTAGCATTCAGTGTCCTTCCGCGCTGCCCGCCATGCAGTGTCCTGCTCGCTGCGTTGGAAGAGTCAAACTTCCCCTCTCCCTTCGACGCGGCTTATTCCATTCCTTGCCCTTGCGTACTGCGAGAAACTTGAGAGCTCGAGTTGTTTTCCTCCTTTTTTTCCCAGGGTTGCGGCGCAATCATCGGAGCGCTTCTATTCAGCCGGCGTCGACGGTCGGATCGGACGGACTCCGTGGCTTTCAGCAGCCGTTCGAAAGCAAGAGAAAACAGGAGAACGCGTCGTCTTGTTTGCGTCAGAGAGCACGCGATACTCGGCGTCCGCTTGCGCCGCAGGGTTGCCGACGGGCGATGTTGACCGACTGTCGTCGGCGAATGTGACAAGGCTATGGTGGTTGTGTAAGCGCACTTAGTTTACGTTAAGAAGAGCCAGAGATCGATGTTGTCGAAATAGACAAATGGTCTAGAACGCAGGATGGAGAGAGAGAGAGAGAGAGAGAGAGAGAGAGAGAGAGAGAGAGAGAGAGAGAGAGAGAGAGAGAGAGAGAGAGAGAGAGAGAGAGAGAGAGAGAGAGAGATTATTTGTGTTTGGAATGAAACGTTATTGCGGGATCAACACGTCCCCGGAACACACATTCTGGCAAAAGCCTCAATGCTCTAAAATATGCCATGTTTTTAACCTTCCCTGCCAACCTTCAACCCTTCCAAGAATAGACGACCGTCTATTGCGACCCCGTGCACACACCGAACACGTCTAAACCACTATCGCCACCACCGTCCTCTCTTTTCAATTTGCATTTCTGAGCTGGGGGACAATCGAAAGCACCGCCACGTATCCGTATCACATCCTTCCTCCGCGACAATCTAAATACGCTCGCGTCCAGCAGAAGACCGGGCGACAATCAACTCCTCGCGTCGTGTCCTCGGAACCCAACCACGCGTGCCCGCACACACTTCGCTCGGAGGCATGTCTCAGCTCGCGGCGTGCAGCCTCCGCGAAAAGAGCATCGGCGACAGTGCGGGGCCTTGCGGCACTCCGGCCGCCGCTCACCGGGTTGCGCTTCGGGGCGCAAAAAGAGAGCGGGCTGAAGAAGGCGAGGCGTTGGCGAAACTTCATTAGTGATGGAGCGTGTGCAAATGACTCTCCCGGGGCGCTTGGGCGTCACGCAGGCGTGGGAGGAGACGCGCGCAGCCTAGGAGTTTTCTCGGCCGCGGCTAACCGTCCCCCGAGCGCGGCGGCAGATAGGCATCAATGCAAATGGTTCGCGGCGCGCTGCTTCCCTTCGGACAGGAAATTAGCGCAGCCCGCGGCAGTGTCATTAAAATGCGTGTGTCTCTCCGCGCGCGCCTTCTTCTCGGAGGAGAAAACTCTTCCGATACGTCCCTTCCATCCCCATCTCCCTCCTGCCTCCCCCGCCTGTCACCAAGCGGCTGCGTCTGTCGCGCGCCCGCTCCTCCGCGTATCGCCCGTTCGGGGAAAAACCTTTCTTCGTGAGCCGCGCGCCTGCACAATGTCGAAACGCTCGCTCGCAACGGCGTTCAGGTATTGCATCGGCGGTTTTCACTTTTCTCCCGTCGCGTCGCTGGTCCATTTCTAGTCCCCGAGCTCACGCCGGGAACAAAGCCGCTCTTGTTTCGCTCTTTCCGTTCGCTAGGCAACCGCCTCATGCGGAATTTGTGGCCGCCAAGCAAGGGGGGAACGTCGTGTAATGCCATGCAACGTCGTCGTGTCAACTCGTGTTCGACATGCCGCTAACCAGAGCTCGCGACCCAGCGCACGCTTAACGAAATGGGGCGTGCAGTGTGCGTAGACGTTCGGGGAGGATCATCTAGGCTGACATCGTCGAGAGGACAGGTTCAGAATGATCAGTAAATCCAAAAGTAAGATGAAAATGCGCTCTGTCTTAAGCTTCATTAGAAAGCTGAAATAAAAAAAAGAGACGGAGATTTCGTAGTGGCTTACATTTTAAGCGGCAGCTTGATGAACTTGTTACACCTCACAGATAATTGAACTGAACACAGAAACGCTCGACTAACCAGCGTGTGTCATAACATAATGACTCGGCTCTAGCCCTGGCTGTTATAAGAAACAGTAAGTTGAGAATAACTAACTTAAACAGCGTATGAATATTCATCTGGAAGCGTAAAGTAGCGCATCGGGCTAAAACTGACTGGGCGTCACCCGCGCCTACTTCAAACCACTTGCTGCAATTCGCTAACCATGCAAAATGTGCGTACTTCGGGGCCAGCGCGTACAACAACTCAAACTGCGGTTCAAAAACCGCGCCAGACACTCTCCGACTGCGCAGGCGTGGTGCGTGCTGACATCACGCGTCTTCTTTCTTCTCCGCTGCCATATCGTTCGTTCTGCCATTTTTACCGTTCGTATTTTGTTGCCCTGGCTCCTATAGCGTTCCCGCACTAAATTCAAGAAAAACATGATTAGGAAGTGAATAGAGGACATCCAGACATAGAAAACTGGCTTCGTAATAAGTGATACTTCGTTAAAACGGGTATGATTTCCTTATTACGCTCGGCAGTGAGGAATACGAAACATATTTACACTAAAGTAATATTTCGTATAAAGCGATTTCATTTTAAAGACGGTTTACTGTAGTTTGGTCTTGAGCTCTCAGAAAATTTCCTTGCACCTACAGGCGTTTTGCCATCACGCTGCGGTCAAAGCCCGGCCGCCATGACTGACTAGCGGCCTCCGCACACTTCGCACCAACGTTGCGCCTCTGTAGAACGCTGCCCTACGCCCTTCTGAAGCAAGCAAGTGCTCCTATACTTATCTTACCCTCGCTAACTCTTCAGCCGGGGCGCCGTAATCAATGCCAACGTGCCAAAAGACGGGAACACCGGCGAAGAAAAAGGAAAACCTAATAAAGGTGCCGCAGAAGCGGAGGAGAGGTCCTTCTTTTCACCGCCGCGAAAACAACGGAAAGATCCGGAGGGGAATTTCGCGGGAAAACAAAGGGCGTTTGGGGAGACGGCGAATACGGGGGCCTCGACGAAGATACAAAATTACGGAAGGGGTCGGATCCTGCTGCCTTCGCTCCGCGTCGTATACGTCCGGAAACGGAGGTGCGGACGGTGGCAAATCCGCCGAAAATCCCCTTCGTTATTCTCATTCTAATGAGAAGAGTGTTGTTGATTCGTCGTTGTGTGTGCCTCTCTCTCTCCCTTACCCTCTCTCTCTCTTACCTGCAGCGGTACTGAAGAGAGAACAGCACCGCCTCGAGGACGAGCTGTACTTCTTCGAGGTAATTGCGTGCATCGCTGCCAAATCATGGGCCGGAATCGGAACTAAGTGGTGCAGGAGGGAAGTAATACGCGTTTTGCTCTGCTTCGAGTTTCGCGTGTTCGTGAAAGATCCCCAGGTGGTCAAAATTAATTCGGAGCCCACCACTACGGCGCGCATCATCGCCTGTCTAGCGTCGCCGCGTTAAACCTCATAGTCAATCAATCAGTTTGACGTGTTCTTCGACACGCGACACTTCATGCCGTTATCTTATACCATGTTCGCCTGAGTCGCCGTCGTGCTGTGATTGGCAGGGCTAGCCTATTTCAATCAATCAATCAATCAATCAATCAATCAATCAATCAATCAATCAATCAATCAATCAATCAATCAATCAATCAATCAATCAATCAATCAATCAATCAACCAATCAATCTATCAATCAATCAATCAATCAATCAATCAATCAATCAATCAATCAATCAATCAATCAGTCAGTCAGTCAGTCAGTCGATCGATCAATCTCTTCTTGATAGATGGCGCTCTTTTCGGTTAAGGACTGCTCCAATTCAATTTTTTTTCGATAGACGATGATTTCATGCTTACGCAGGGAAGAAAAGAAGTATACGTATATTGCCTCGGGCCCTTCTCACGGAAAGTACCCCAACGACGAGCCAAGATTAGCTCCGCAATGGCCAACCTCTCATTTAGGGGTACGCCTAAGGCACTGATTCGAAACAAAGCTCATACCTATAGCCCAGGGGAACAAGGCGACGACGCTCAGAGCCGTTGGGACGCGCGCTGTGCTTCGGACATTGTAGCTGCCTTACCTACCAGCGTCTTATTGTATTTATCCGCTAATACATTTCATTGCAACCAGTAACTTCACTGCCACGTCACATCTTGTGGCAGCCGACATTCTGAGCAAGGGCTTCCTCTAATTGCAACCGATACGATCTACAACGCCCGTTTAGGCAGCATCGGTTCAAACAAGAAGCGGTTGAATATGCTAAGGGGCGGGGAAAGACGACGAGAGGAAGAGTGCTGACGGACCGTCTCACGCCTTCATACTCTCCTCTGGTGTTGACCACTTTTCGACGCGCGTGAGACCCATCACCCAGAATCCAGACTATAAATAGAAGTAAAGTGATCCCTAGTTAACGCGAAGTCTTAAAGTTAAGAGAAGTTCTGAAAATTTGTGGTCAGGTCACTTAAGAGGTAATGCCGGTACCAAAAGATACACTTCACGGGGGAGCTTTCATAAAAAAGGCAAAAAAGTTCGCAGGTAGAACGAATTATTATTCTTGCGAAAGAAAGAACTGCGTGATGCTCGCCTGTTTCGAGTTCGCATCTTGTCCCAGAAAAGCCCTCTCGAGCTGCTCAATGCATCGCATCAATTGTTGGTCGCCACTGCTACCCTCTACGTTGTTGCGAAGCAGGCGGAGAATCTTTGTTGGTTGGTTGGTTGTAGCCATAACATAAATGGCGCGTACCTTTCTGTCGTTGTGGGCACTTCTCGCGGGTTGTCTTCGTCGTCGTGATCAGCTGCATCGTCGGACACGGGTCGGACAACATTCCGCTAAGGGAACATCGGCCTCGTACAGCGTAAATTTGCTAATCACGACCGCGTTCAGCGCGTAGTTGGAGCTGAGCGTTAGTATTGAGGCCTCATCATCAGCACGTAGCGGAGCTTGCCTTGTGTCCTCTCTGCCAACATTTCGAGATATCCGCAGTCCCCCGAAAAAACGTTTCGAGACAAAGCGGGGCAAATGCATGACGCTTGTGGGAGGTAAATGCACGGCGAAAAAAAGTTCGACATAACCGATATTTCGAGTTATCCGAGTTCTATAGTTAACGAGGGGTTACTATAGTCTGGGTTGCAAAAAAGAAAATACGAAGAAACAGGCGGTTTTAGTTTCCGAAGTCAGACTGACTCCGAGCTTAGCACCACCACGCTGTACGGAAATGTCAGCCAGCAGAAAAAAAAAGAAAAAAAGAAAAGAAAACAGAACAGATCGAAAAAAAAAGAAACACTGCAACAGGCGAGCGCCATATATAAATAGCCTGCGGAAACAAGTGAAATGCCGATGAGGGGCCCCTCACTCGACGCTTCGGTGGAAATGGAAAAAGAAGAGCAGAAATCCGCAAAGCGGGACGCGGGAACGGCGGAAGGCCCGTGCTTTTGTCTCAACTCCACGTGAAGCCGCTTTAATCCGCAAGCCGGGGAAGAAGGGGCCGGTCACACGTGCGGATTTTGGATGCCGGCGCAGCTCTTCACGCCTGATAGGCCACCGCGTTCACAAAAGGCGGCCCACACAGTCCTCGCCACTCCAACAGCGGCCTTTGACGTGGGTGTCGCGTATACGTCGCCCTTGCTCGCACGTATCGCACTTAGCAATTATACTTGCAAGTAACCCATGTTTCTAAACCCACATACAGGTACAAGAACTGAATGGAATATTTATTGGTTGGTAGACTGAGAATTCACGACGGCTCAGCGAGCAATAGAACTGAAGATGATAGGTGTAACATTAAGGGACAAGAAGAGAGCGGAGTGGGTCAGGGAACAAACGCGTGTTAAGGACATATTAGTAGAAACTAAGAAGAAGAAATTGACGTGGGCAGGGCATGTAATGCGTAGGCAAGATAACCTTTGGTCATTGAGGGTAACAAAGTGGATCCCTAGAGAAGGAAAGCATGGCAGGGGGCGGCAGAAAGTTAGATGGGCAGATGAGATCACGTAATTGGTCGCAGTTAGCACAGGACCGCGATAATTGGAGATCTATAGGAGAGGCCTTTGCCCTGAGTGGGCGTAGATAGGCTGATGATGACGACGACGACGACGATGATGATGATGATGCGACTGAGTGAGCATTCTATCCACCAATGAGAGCCCATCTAGTGAGCACAAGTAGAGAGCGCGCATGAGAAAGCATATGCGTTCAATTGAAGGTAACATTACGCACTGTAAATTGCACGGTTGTTTCACATAATGAACTACGCTAGCGACGTAGTGAATGTGAATTCTCGGTTACTTCTCAGTCATCCTTTGACTTGTTGTCCTCCACAAGAAAGCCAAGCTTCTTGTAAACAATGGCACTCCTAATTTCCAGGTGGTGCTGGAAGGTTTCGTAGACACTACCCGTACACTATCACATAGCTGAAGGGAGGTCTTGAGCACAGTTTTACCGCTTTTCCGTTTGAATTCGTGAGTTCATTTCTCGGGACGTAAAATACCGCATTTATCTTGCGGCACTCGTAACACGGTGCTTGTGAGATTAAAAAGCATGGTTTGTGCCTACTGACTTTGTTACGGGCCGGGGGCCTTGCGATATTGGCCCCCTTAGACTTTGACGCCAGAGAGGAAGAAAATGTTACCTCTCTATAGTGAGGGCTAGACACGGAGGAAGAAGACGAAGCTGGCTGGTCGCTCTGGTCCGCCATCTTGGCTTGCCACCCTTTTGTAAATAAACGCGTTCCTCGACAAAACTCGCCCCGATTTCACCAGAACAATAAATACGGATGTCTTAAAGTTCCACTTTACAACAAAACACTTTCGACGCGAAAGAGCACCTGCGCACATACACGGACGCCTGCCGCCACCTCTTATAACACCCTCTCCACCCCCCCCTTTCTCCTACAACCCACGCTAACACACACGCACAAGAACATAAGTACGCAGGGTTGCACAGACAACTCCGAAAACGATCGCAGAACGATCATTACTATAAGCGAAGCCAACGCCATCCCTGCTTCGGCGGTTATCTCAGTCCCCTGTTTCGAAGTCGACAGCGAACTTCAACTTCCCGACCCAAAGCGGCGCCCGCGCTCAGCCGTTGAAGCAGAACGGGACGAAGAACAGCCGCTTCCCCTCTTGCGAGCAGCGCAAAACTCGGCGGGGACAGCGGAGATCGCGAGCGGAAAGGAGCTGCCGGCGACAGTTCGCTTCTCCGCACGACACCGCGGGAAAGCGCGCGCTCCAGTGGTGTGCCTTGTTCCGCGCGCGGATGCCGCGTGGTGGTGGTTGCCCAAGCGTTGACGACGTAGCGAGGAGGGTTTCTTGCAGGAAATTAAAGTTTTGGACTCGTATTTCCGGTTCCGCTCAAAACTAAACCGCCGTCCCCTTTGTAGCAGCCTGCACCCCTCCTCTACACCCCTCGCGTCGTCACTTCGTCGTTGTTCGGAGTTTCCCGAAGCCGAATCTGCGCGGTTCCGCCTTCTAGCGTGGTACCCGTAAGCGCACCAAGGCATCGGTGTACGCCCGCCGCTTTTCCGCAAACGGGACCAGGATTGATGATCGCCCGGGCAACGGAGGAGCTGCGGTAACTACGGCATAGGATATGAGATCCGAACGCAGCGCGCAGGACTCTTCCGTTCGGGCTGCAAAGTTCGGTCTTGGCTGAGACCATTACCGCTAACATGACACAACTCCGCGCCTGGCGGCGACCTCATTCCAAGACTGCTCGTGACCCTGAGTACGCTGCTTTGGCTCTGTGGCGGAGAAGATAGCTTCGTGGAGGGGAGTAGATATTAGACATGATCTGCATGCGTGAAAAGAGCAGGCAAGCGAGAACTCTAGGACGTGATGATAACGATGATGATGGCTGTAAATAAGGACACCTGTCAACGAAGAGTGATTAGTCACAGCGGCGCCTCTCCTCATTTAATCAACTGTCCTTATATCTTTCCATATCGGTCTCTGTAGGCTGTGCGGACCAACGTTACTAGAACGTTGGTGCGGACAATGTCCTTCGCCAGAAAATTAGGTAAATTGAAGTATAGGAAGACCATTAACTCAATGCAGGGATGAAATCAAAATTTTTGAAGAGAAGGAATAGACTAAGGAATCGCAAGAAGGGAATAGATGGACGAACTTGGGAAAGGCGTTCGTCCTGCAGTGACCACATACAAGCTGATGGTGATGAAAATGATGATGAATGCCTCGTATGTCAGGGCAGCTTCACTCCCACCACCAGCTAATATAAAATCACTAAGGGATCGGGACTAGGCACTAGGCACGAAATGCCGTCTACTTCTTGGATTTGCCACCTGGTTTAATCCAAGCGGAAGGTGCAGCTAGCGTGGCGAACGATAATGACGAGCACGCAGCTTATGCTGTCGTCAATGAAAAAAAAAACAGTAAAAGCTAAGTATTTTCTTGGAATACCCCACCAGCGGACAAAGCAAAGAGAGAAAAGAAGGCTCGTGTTAGAAATATAACGTTTTGTTTTACGTTGCCCGCGTTATTGCAGGAATTCATTCTAATGTTCAGCGTATAATATCATGAGTAAAAAAGTAATGTACGAAATAAAGGGTGCGCAGGTTTAACGCCGACACATAGCACGCGCTTCCGTCCGTCGGGTATCCTGCAAAGACCTTCATTCCGGCGGCCCCGAATAATAAAGCCCCGTGCTCTCTTTTGTTTTTTCATTAACGATGCTCAAGGCATATCGGTTCGCTTGGCGTGGAACAAAAGGAGACGATTTAACGCGACTTGAACCCGATGAAAAACCGACCCAGTAAAAGTGGAAGAAAACTTAAGGGCCGGGAAGGAGAAGAAAGCGAAGACCGAGGAAGTCATATTTATATTTGTGCCATTATGCAACCACAGAAGTTAAAAAAAAAAAAAAAAACGGCACGGGTAACCTCCCGAGAAAGTAGGAAAGAAAATAAGTTGCGTTTCGCTGCACGGTTAAGTTCGACCTGTACCGTCCACTACAGAGAATAAAACCAAGATCAAAAGAAGATTTAGTTGAGACTAAGAGGGGAGAACACATACAACGACGGCACCCCATCGACCCGAGGGGAAGTAGGGAAAGGGGGTGATCCTATGGCAGCTCAGGCAAGCGCAGCGCCGCTCACAGTAAAGCAGCTTTTTTTTTCGTCTTGCTATTATTATTTCGCAATTATGCATCGGCTCCTTTCTCGGTCCGTTCAAGCGGAAGCCGCAATTGTAAAATCGTCCGCCGGGGCAGGTTTTAACACAATGCCGCGGCTGCTGCCGCTCGGGCGAGTTTTCTAAAGGCTTGTCACACCACCCCCTCCTCCCCTCTTCTGCGTGTGGCGGTGTGAAAGCGGAAGAAAAGGTTGCGGGATGGGGTTTGCCGAGACAGCGGGCCGAGCCGCAGTTTAGTAGTAGTCGTCGCGCCGTCTTTAATATTCATAAGCCCACGTGCCGTGTATAGTTGGCGGCTCGAATGTGCGCGGCGTAATCTTCTCGGCCGGGCCCCTGTTTCATTCGTTGCATTAACGCGCGAAAGAAACCGTTTATAACGGTCCTTATGGCGCGTGACGACCCGTGAAGCGGATGAACTGATAAACGGGTTAAAACTGAAACAGCCGGGTCGAGAAATGACAAAGGGCAGAACTCAAGGCGCGTGTTTTTCGGGCTTTGTTACGTATTATAAACCTAGCTGGTCGATGGGCAAGGGCTCCGATGTGGCTCAAGATATTCGGCATTCGACGCAAGGATGTTAGTGTTAGGGGTGGTGGTGTAGGAGGAGGAGGAGGAGGAGGTGGTGGTTGTGGTGGTGGTGGTTGAGGATGAGGAGGTGGAGGAGGGAACATTTATTGGAGCCGATATTAAAGAAATGACAAGGAAACTTGGTGGTGTCTTCTCACTTCCGAATGCCGCGGGCTACCGCAGCTGTCTACGCTATACAATTGATTGAATACGGCAAGTATACTATCGTTGTCGCGGTCGTTGAGTTAACCCGGCGATTACTTCTAACGCGTTCGTTCTAAACCTAAAACTGTTTCAGCAAATGTTAACAACGGTCGCATCATTCCGCCAATAAAAAAAAACGAGAAATTCGAGGAAGCAGCCAGCGTGGTTCGTTTATGTCCCCTTTCATATTGCGGCGTTGGTTGCGGACGTACCGCAGCGCTTTCTATAAACGTATCAGCTACAGCGCGTTAAAGGGCATTTCGGATATCGATATCGTTTCAAGAACGTACATGTTTGTCTTTCTTCTTTGTCGTGCTCTTTTTTTTTCTTCCTTCATACCGGCGATATTGATAAAGCTTCGGCGAACGACTGCTATCGAACAGCGTTGCGTCACCGGCTCGCCAAACATGCACGCGATAAGCCGGTTGCCTTGCAAGGCCGAGTGGGACGAGCGCACGCATTCCGACCGCGTGACTTGTCGCGTCCGATTGCGGAGTTTCTAGAAACTAAGGAGGGAGATAACGGGAGGACAAACACCATCACGGCTTTTATGCGCGCCAAAGCTGGGAACAGGCTACAAGAAGCACGCCGCATGGAAGTGGTCTAAACACGATACGGATTTAACGCAGGTGTTAACGCAGTACCACGGTTTCTGCCACCCGCGCGAACCTAGTGGTATCGCCTATAGAGAAATGTTAGACCACCAGCGGATCGTCACGCGGCGCCGAAAACTGTATACACGGGCGTTTATGTTTTTGCGCCCCCATTAGAAAAACGGCCGTCCTCGGCGGTGTACAATACACATCGTTTATATAGGTATCTCTCTCTTCCTCTTTCTTCACATCTCTCTCTCTCTCTCTCTCTCTCTCTCTCTCTCTCTCTCTCTCTCTCTCTATCTATCTATCTATCTATCTCGGACACGCACGCACACACACTTTACACGTGTGTGTGCGTGTGTGTGAGAGGGAGATGCGGATAGATAGATAGATAGATAGATAGATAGATAGATAGATAGATAGATAGATAGATAGATAGATAGATAGATAGATAGATAGATAGATAGATAGATAGATGGGAGAGAGGGAGCGAGATAGATAGATGGGAGAGATAGATAGATAGATAGATAGATAGATAGATAGATAGATAGATAGATAGATAGATAGATAGATAGATAGATAGATAGATAGATAGATAGATAGATAGATAGATAGGAGAGAGGGAGAGAGATAGATAGATGGGAGAGAGACGGAGATAGATAGATAGATAGATAGATAGATAGATAGATAGATAGATAGATAGATAGATAGATAGATAGATAGATAGGAGAGAGGGAGAGAGATAGATAGATGGGAGAGAGACGGAGATAGATAGATAGATAGATAGATAGATAGATAGATAGATAGATAGATAGATAGATAGATAGATAGATAGATAGATAGATGAGAGAGAGAGAGAGAGAGAGAGAGAGAGAGAGAGAGAGAGAGAGAGAGAGAGAGAGAGAGAGAGAGAGAGAGAGAGAGAGAGAGAGAGAGAGAGAGAGAGAGAGAGAGAGAGAGAGAGAGAGATTTGCCTATTTAAAGGATGTGTATTGTGCACCGCCAACACACACACCGCGCGCCGCACGCACGCCGCGCTCCCACACACACGCACACGCACGCACACACGCATGCGTTCACACACAGACACACGCATGCGTTCACACACAGACACACGCATGCGCTCACACACTTCAAGCTTGTGGTTCAGTTAAGATGCAAAAAAACTCTCGGCTCTCTCGACTTTCTAACGCAGCAGAACCTTGACATCGAGAGACTGCTTGGAATTGAAAAAAGTACGACGTGCAGTGGCAAGTTTACAAAGACACAAAGCATGCATCACAGTTTGGAGGGAAAACTATCGGACGGGGAAAATTGGGGCTCGTATTAGGACAAAAGTAGCGGTGCTGATCAGGACGGGCGATCGAAGCTAAGACAATGGTCGGATGACGCAAGCGACTGCGTGGTTGCCGAGCCGACAGGAAGACATTCAGAGTGGGGCAGACAATTAGTCTGATGGATAAGGAACATTCCTTGCAGGTGCAGGGCTCGGTTGACGCAAGATAGGGTGAAGGATAAGGAACTTTCCGTGCAAAGATAGGGGTTCGGTTGACACGTGGTTGGCGCAAGATATAGCAACGGGCGGAAATAACCAGGACGAAGGTCTCCTTCGTCCTGCCACAGGCATCCAATGATTGTGGTGATTCACAACGATGATTACGATGATGTCCGCATTGTAGTCGAGAGAATCTGAACCGCTGAGCTATATTCTCTTTGATCTTACTTGTCTAAGTGATCAGTTACTTTATTTCTTTGAAGACAGGAAGAAGTTCTTCAAAGTTCTCTTTCGGCACATTTATTTTTTTTAAAAAAAAAAGGTCGCACGTGACTGGTTTATACGCTGTATTCTGTGCCGTCATGAGAAGGTTTCCTTGAGTATTGTTTTATGTATACCGTTAAAATTATGCTGCGTACCCGCCGTCAGTGCAAAAAAAAAAAAAAAAAAAACTGTCTGCCTTGGTATTGTTCGGGTAAAACTTCCTTTTGCTAAACTTTTTCTACTTGTGTCACGGTCACTACCTTTCCTGTAGTATATATCTGTTATCATTGTACTGCTTTTTTTTGCCTTGTCATTGTTTTATTTAACCAACAATGGAGGTGAAATAGTTTGCCTATGTTGCCATTTGGTTTGTTTCATGTTTATAATTTGATTGACTGGTTGTTGAATGTGCTCCGCTAGTGCTGCCATTCTGCTACATCAGGGACGGGGCCTCGTCAGGCGGCTCGATCGGGCGCGATCAATCGGGCTCGATCAAATGGGCTCAAACGCCTTTTTCCCCGTTTATAACCCGGCAGAAGATTGAAAATTATACTATTTTGTGCGATGTACTTGTAGTCTGCCTAAATAAACAAACTCCAAAGCACTAAAGAATTCTTAATCTTTTCCTAGTAGTTCCCGTGGACATGTTTTGTGCACCCCTTTCCGCCCAGACACACGTATGTGAGTATAAAAGCTAAAAAAAAAAATAGGAATCAGATGAAACAGTGTGAAGATGTTAACGAAGGAAGAAGATGGTTCTCCCCACCGCTACTGCATTGCATTCCGGTGTTGCAAAAACACACGCAGACACGTAGTGCATATAGGTGCATACAACATGGACACTTTGATCATGTATGTACATGCTGCACATATCCTAATGTTCCCTGAGCGCACATACGACCTTTAAGTTATCCTTTCTCGTGTAATTTTGATTACCTAATGGTTACTCAAGACTGCCTGTACCATTCTTCCAGGTTTAAAGTAGCCAACTGGTATTTCGATAAAGCTAAGCTCTCCAATCCGGTAAACCAATCTCTCTCTCTCTCTCTCTCTCTCTCTCTCTCTCTCTCTGCCCACCTTTCTCTGTCCTTGTCTTTCTCTGTATCTCTCTCTCTCTCTCTCTCTCTCTCTCTCTCTCTCTCTCTCTCGCTGTATCTCTCCCCCTCTCTCCTTCTCTCTTGCCCACTTTCCCTCTCTCTCCTTGTCTTTCTCTCTCTCGCCCTCCCTCCTCCCTGCCCCTTTCTCTCCCCCTCCACATTTAGAGCTGAAAGGTTGAACAGTTGATTTGCGCTCACATAACGGTTCTTGCAGTAGACTTGAGCCTACCCTCCTCCTCCTTTTCCAGAAGCAGCGGACAAAAGACAGCTGACGTTGGGAGGCATGCGCGGCCGTATACGCGCACTTCGCCCACGTCGCGTCTTTTCCGGCATGCCAGCCGCGGCCCTTTGTGTCGGCATACACAAGAGCCCGATCTCATCTTCCTCGGAGCTCTTCGTCTCTGGAATTCGCCTTTCAGGGGCCTCTTTGCGGGTAACGTCGCCCGTAGTCATACTTCTTTCAATTTCTTGTTTGCTCAAAGTATCAGTTTACCTTCACCCAGTTGAACTTTGTGTTTCGCGCCGTATCTTTGCTTACATTTTAAGTCTTTCCTCCTGAACATTTTTTACCCTCGTTGTTCGTGCTCTCAGTGGCTCCAGCCTTTATTATTACTTTTTTTCACCTAAGCGTAAGACCAAGCCGAGCCAAGCCAATGTACCGTACGAAGAATAAAAGCGAGGCAAAGAATAATAGGGCGGTACAAAAAAAAAAGCAAACGCGGAGGTGCACAGGGCGCAAAATTGCTGTTCCTTCCGGCTGAGTTGGCTTCGCTGTACAGCACAAAAAAAAAAAAAAAAAAGAATAGCCGCATTTAAATTTCTTGGTGGCTCTTCGCTACATCTCTCCTTCCTTATTACTTATTTCCTTTTTTTTAAACATTATCTCTTCTCCCAAAAGGCAGAGTGCCCCTTTTTAAGGATATCAGATACCTTGCTATTCTTCCTCGCATGATCTTCAGGCCCTTGCTCCGTGTACCTTGCCGTGCCGTAAGATTAATGCAGAGTTATAAAAAGCGGGCGAGCCATTCTCGGTACGCTTCGTGATAGTCGACCGGCGTCACTGCGCATGCGCCATGGGCCCTACAAACCGTCCCAGGCATGTGCCGGGAAGCGCCGACGCTGCACGGGACAGGTTTTCTGGCCTGCTGTTGACGCTTCTTAGAGGATGATGTACCATGTGCGCTGATAAAAGGCGCCTAAACGTTCCGCGTCCTCCTTTTCTCTTTGTTGTCTTCGGATCTGCCGAAAGCATCCCCAAGACTTATCAGGGCTATACTACCGAGTAAACATTTTTTATGGAGTGAAAGACGAAGAAACAAAATTCCCTCGTTTTTAAGTTCCTTTTGTTGTCGTCGTTTTAGGCAAGATTCTACTCTCAGCGAAAACGTAAGCGCAGCACGTCGCAAATAAGTTTGTGTAGACTGTTATCCACGTCTGCAAGCATATAGGAAGGGCGCCGAGACCTGCTTGCACGGAGTCTAAAGAAGCCGATTCGGCGCGTGCTACCGAACAAGAGCCCGGTGTGCTTCCGACAGCCGCCGTCGCCAACACCGTTTAGATAAGGAAGCCTAAGTATGGTGACATCGCAGCGGGACCTCGCTTTACCCAGCTATAGATTAGGCCAACAAAACGTCGCAGGAGTGAGATGTCTAGTTTACAACATACCTTGCAAAAAAAAAAAAAAAGAGCGACAAACTTGAGCGATGCCGAGGCTTCTCTTTTACCTCAGCGGTGTTTTTTGAGCATCATAACCGCCGCGAATACGGCCGCCGTGCAACGCAACAGAGCCATCCTTGCACCCCGCCTCGTCCGCTCTTCAGGAGTTACGATCGAGCTCAGTGAACGCGATGAGCGCTGAGCGCTGCGCTAAGGCGCTTCGTGAAGACGAAGCGATTGCACGTCGCACGTCTCGCCGCGCGAAGGGGTATAAATAAGGGCCAAAGACGCTCGCGTAGGCATTTCTGCCGGGCGCGAAGGCGGCGGCGGCTTCGTGCACGTTGGCCGCGGGCTCCAAGGCCCGCGGAATCCCAGTGGCTCACTATCGGTCATTGCACGAGGTGCATGGGTATAGAGAAACAGCGAACGTGCATACGGTCCGGAGGCAAGGTGTGCTTGCGAGAAGAGGGTTTAAGACTGCAGTTCCGCGCTGGCCTGGATCGTCTTATGCACTCCAGGGATAGGAAACGAGTATTATAATATCAGATAGTAAACTTGCCTGGAAGACATCGCAGTTCCAATCAGGAAAAAGCGAACTTGGGCTGGGCGTGGCATGCGGGGAACTGAGAGCGAAAGGTTAGACCGTCAGGGTAACAGAGCTGGCTATTCAGAGATGTAGCAGAAGATCATTAACTCGATGGAGGGATGAAATCACAAAATTTTGAGGCAAAGGGGGTGCTGGGCAAAGCAAAGCAGGGTGGTTGGGTATAAATGCGAGAGGTGTTCGTCCTGCTGTGGGCTTAACAGACATGATGATGATGATGATGGTGATGATTATGATGATGATGATGATGATTTACGGAAGAGCTATATGTAAACCTGGAAAGAAAATTTTCTCAACAAGGATTACGCGTAACAGAGCGTATGTAAGCATTAGGCTATGTTCAGACTACCGACGTAAAAGCCATATCGTGATCTATGGACGTAAAAGAACGGCATGTCACCCAGTTCGGTTGGCCGAGACGTGAAATGACGTCATTCTTTAAAGTAACAGGCAACAGCCTGAAGTCGGATTTCCTTTTTTGTTTAGGTTCCTGTTCTTCGTCTTCGATTGAAGAATTCGTCGAACTGGAGCTTGCCGAACATTCGCGCTGAGAGTTTCGTAACAGTTTCGAACAACTTCCGGCGTCCGAATACGCCGAAGGTGTCACCGTCGGGAGAAGAATGCGGACGTCGGTCGTCGGCGAACACCGTCACTCAACAAAGAAAGGGCTGCGCAAGAAAAATGGTACGCGCGTCAAGCGCGGCGAGAAAGACTTCGTCCTCGAAACGAACGAAACCTCGGCAACCGGCAACAAGTAGCCCGGCCGTGCGCTCGAGCACGCCCGCCTTCGCCGCGTTCGACGGCCGGGGAATTCCCGGCTGCATGCAGAGGCGGTGACGACCTCATTCCAGCCTCGACACCGCCGTCGACCCGCAGCTCACCAAAACTGCCGCGCCTTGGCGTCTTCCGTTGCATATGCGTACAGCGACGTGAAATGTCTCATCGATAGGGACAAGCCAGACATAAAGAACATTCACTAAGCCTTCGTTGTAAAGAAATCGCTTAATTCAAACTCCCGCTTCACGCGAAGTTTTAATGCGAAAACTTTCTTATACTTCATTTAGCCATAGACCGGTTGGTGGACCGAAAAGCTCTGATAATATCCCTGAACACACAGAGCGTGCGAGTAAGCGGGCTTCTATTGTGTTAAAGCGGCTACTTGAAAATCTCGAAAAAGGACGGTTCTAGATAAAACTGTAGGTTCTAGATAAAACGATACACGCATCTATCGTGAAGAAGGAGTTAAAGGGACCCTGTAACACTTTCGATGAGCGCTTTCACTCTATCCTTCGCGTCTTGCAACACTGTGAAAGCTATGTTTATCGTCAGCACGGAGTGCCATTGCGTGATTTGCTCGTCGCACCAGATACGCCTTCCATTTCTGCTTTGTTTCTGAGGCTTTTTTTTTTAGTTGCTATCGAAAAGCGTTCATTGCTGCAACTGAAGGAAAACCAGCCAACAGCCGCTACATGGCCTTACCGATGTAATTCGGGCCGTCGAAGAACGTCAAGATCGGGAAAGAGAGAAAAATACTTTGAGAGAGTTTCCAAGTTATCTGAGTTATCTGATGAGCATAGAGCAGTAATGTTTAGCTGAGGTACTTTGCGACCCCCTAATCTAAGTACTGGGTGTGTTGGGTGACTACGTTCTGCAAGCATTTAAGATTTCAAAAAAAGTTGAAAAAAGTATTGGAGGGTCCTAAGCAAGACACCATCGCCCTAAGAACAACGGGTTAAGAAAAAGTGAATCATCAAATATAGTTTTTTTTGCTATGTATAAAAGTCAAATATTACGCACGGTCAAACAATATTCCTACGTTATGGTAACGTTCATTTTGTCTTGATGTATAATGCTTCCATAGTCGCAGCGAGACCTTTATCTCGAAGCGCAAAACATGTTTCATATCGCATGCACGCAGTCGATAGTGTGATATTTCGTCTGCGCGACCAGCAGCAACACAAGATTTCAATGTGGACGCGCGGTTCTTTCCTCGAGTTGCGACAATGATTCCCGCTTTTCCGTCCGCGGAAGATCGCGAAGCAGATGGTACGTAAAGAAGAAAACTACGAAGGGCACTGACCGCGCTATATCAACAACAGATGGGCGGACCGTTTAATCGTAAACCCGTAACCGTTATTTATTATCATGGTTCAGTTCCGGTTCGGGTTCAGCGTACCAAAAAATAACGGTTCCGGTTAGGGCTGAGTTCCGCTAAATAACCGGTTCGGTTCCGGGTTTCGGTTCGGTTCGTTTCCGGTTCGACACCCTGATGTGTACATAATATATTGTAATGAAGGGAGAGAGCTCCAGGTCAATAGATTCAAGCTGAGACAGAAGTCCAAGATGAACCCGGACCATCCTTACGCATCAAGCGCCGAACATTCCCAGCGAGATCGTGATTCGTTTGGCTGTTCCGCTTCCTTCGCTACTCGAGCAAAAACTGCCTCCGCTGCTTGATCGATACTGTCCTATTGCCTTCTTAACAAAGACCACTACAATATTATTTTATTTTCTCCCTCTATCTTTCGATTCAGGCGAAAAGCACAAAATCAGTCCACATAACTGGAAACCCCACGGGCAAAGCTAATCCGGAGCATGCCTAGAACACCGAGGTTGCTTCAGTGCCCGAAAGGACGATGTCCAAAAATTAAGCGGCTTCCGTGATCGACCCAGCACAAAAACCACGAAGAAAAGCCCCTCGGAAATTCGTAATTGTAGGAATCCAAAATGAAAACGCCTCATCTGCTGTTACGCCCTCGTCGCGGATTATTTAAGTACACACGCGGTCAAGCCAGCCCCCTTTTTTTTAAGTTCTCCGGGAAATACGGGTCCTTTAGCAGACACGACAGGAGGCGTCTACCGGCTGCGCGTGAGCTGTCGCTTTTGACGTCACTTGTCGACAGCGTACATTTCGTTTCCGGCCTCGCTGAGACTCGGGGGCACTTTGTCGAATCCGCCCTGGACAAACAGCGTGTCAGGCTACACGCCCGCAGAGCCCGTCCCGAGGAGCGCGTATATCCCCTCGACGACGCCGCGAGTGTCTTGGCCTTCTTTTCTCTTCTTACGTTTACCGCCAAAAGTCGCCGACGGGCGTTTCCAGGGGTACGTGCGACTCTCGTCTGCAAAGAAAGGCGGTATCGATGCCCTGAGCGTGCACCTTGTCGAGAAGAAAGCTGGCGGAGGGCTTGGCCGGAAGGATATCGAAGGTGGGTGATAGCAAGATTGAACGCGGTGCTCTTTTAATAGCGGAGCTGTTGTTGCTGGCCGTGACGTGTGCGGCGTCATAAAATGAGGAAAAAAAAAAAAAAAAAAAAACGGGTCATGGTCACTCCCATCGTTTACCATGCAAGTGAACACGCGTTTTAAGAGGAGCACCTGGCGTCGCCCAGGCTAGCGCGTGGCGCTCGTAAGCAAATACCAAGAAAACAGTTCACGTGCGTCCGCGTCTCAAGGGGGCAGCGCAAGACAGCTCGCGCTATAAACGCCCACTTCACGAAGACGGTTGCCGTCAGTTCTCGCGTGCTGACGCGTTCCTATTTGGGAGAAATGTGAAAGCCTGCGGACAAAACGATCCTGGTCCGCCAGTCATGCATGAGGAAGACGTCGATATAGATGGGTACGACGATTACTACTACTACCACAGTAAAAAGCGACGTCGGAACATGTAGATCAACCATTTCAAACCTAATGCAATGCGTGGTGATGTGTCCTTCAGTGCTTACGTAGAAAGAAATCCTCCAGCTTCACTATTTTTCAAGCCTCGCGCGACTTAGTGTAAGCTTCGCCAATTTCTCATTCCGCACGAGGCAATCACGGCGACTTTATACACGAAGCCCGTCCGAATGCTCAAAGTGTCGAGGTCGGGTGTTCAATTCTCAATCTGTGCGCCTGAGAAACTACGGTCAAAGTAGCGGCACTCAGAAGGTCTGCAACATTAACAACAAAAACAAAAATAATTTGGTATTATTAAGGTCGCGAAGCAAGGTTCGGATTTCAAAGTGTTGTGGTGTCAGCCATGGCTTTAGTGCCCGATGCACATGAACACGGGTACATCAAATGCGGATATGCATTAATCCGTTAGAACTCAGAAAGGCTGCACTAACTCTTTCCAGGTGAAAAGAAGCTAAAACAATTGGGTGACAATTGGGTGACAATTGGGCCTTTACGCGCCGAAGTTACACCTGGAGTGTGAGGGCCGCCGTACGGGAGGGCTCCGGATTAATTTTGGCCCCCTGGGGATCTTTAACGTGCGCCGAGACCTCGACCTGTGTACACGGGTGTTTCCGGTTTTCGCTTCCATCTGAAAAAAGGGCCGCTGCGGCCGGGAAATGAATTCGCGCCCTTGGGCGCAGCAGTACATCTCCTTAGCCGCTGATCGAACCACTGGCCACGGTGCCTGTCGTTTTTTTTCTTTTCCTTCGCGACAAACTGAAAATAACTTGAACTGAAAGAATGTTTAGGGAGCTTACTCCTAACAATGTTAGATATACATCAATAGCTCAATATCCATTGGCAATGAAATGGTATAAAACAGGTTTAAGGGCCTAAGATTACACATACAAATGCATAACAAACTAGGGAAATTTTTAGGTTTTACATGGGTAAATGGATCCCCCCCCCTCCCTGGTTTAGTGTGCCATCGCAAATTACAGTACGTTAGTACCCTTCACTTTTTTTTCTTGCGTCTGAACATTACTGACATGTATGCCTAAAACCAATTATTCCTAGAACTTTCAGCGGTAGCGAACTTGAACGGGTTAGACGGGTTTTGTTTTGTTTTCTTTTTTAAAAAATAGCCGCAGTTCTTTTCCACTGGTTGAGTATTAAATTCGTGTTCGCGCGAGGAGGCATCTAGCATATGCCAGTTGCCTTTACAAACAAACACCGGATTTTATATTTTATTAAAATCCGCTCGTGAGATCCTGCTTAACCGTGTTTTCCCGCTAGGGTTAGAACTACCCCCCCCCCCCTTTGTCACAAATTAGTGAACAGAAAAGAAAATCCGACAAACTAAGGTGCTACTACTTGGCGAGAAATCTGTCTCGGAGTTTTTTTTTTTTTTTCTTCTTCTTCGTGTTCTTACAAGAGCAACAAAAAGTCCCTGCCTGTGAACGCGAAGGCAGACGATTCGCAGTCCATGCCTCCGGTCTACGATCGTCTGAAAACACGCACTGCGTAAACACACAAGTTTCAGCACTGGGTATCAAAGCGCACGGAACTACAGGCAACCGCGTGTCGCAAATTCCGCGCAACTTGTCCCCGCCGTGGGGAGTCTTTGGAAAGCGTTTGCGGGGGGGCGCCTTGTTTACCCGGCAGAAAAGCATGCGGTCGTCACTCAGTGCCCGTGTCTATCTCAAGGCAGCGCGCGCCAGAGGATAGCGTCAACGAGAGCGACGTTTCCTTCTCCGCGACTTGCCGCGGCGGCGGCGTCCGTGACGACGCATCGCAAGCCTCGGAACGAGGCTGCGGCCGCGCGAGCAAGCAAGAGGCGGCGTTTGGCGGCGGATGCGGATGTTTGAGCGAAGAGCGTTCCGCTGCCGAACCATCGCCGCGCGCCCCACCGCCGCGATGTCTGCTGCGGTCTGCCCTTTGTTCGACAGGAGCGGCAAGGAGCACAGCGCCGTCGAGAAGGGGAAGGCCCGTCGTCTGACGAAGGGCCCGTTGGGGCCCTTTTTTAACACGAAAGTGTTTTATTCCCGGATACACCACGATTTCTCTCACGTCATATCCGTCACGGAAGTGACGGCAGTACAACGAAGTAAGCGGCCTGTAAAGGGTGCACCCCTGCACACAGGGTCTTCTTGCGGGGAAGAAACCTTTAGTACTAAAAAGTACGTTGTGCTTAAGTCTGTTCGTTTTCAGGTTTTGTACTTTAACACGAACGTGTTTTATACCGGGATACACCAAGATTTCGCTGACGTCACATCCGTCACGGAAATGGCGCCAGTACACCTTTACCGAACTGACCCGCCAGCAAAACGTCGCTCGCCAAGCACACCCACAAGACGGCCGCTGACCCGCAAATCATGCTCAGCTGGAGATTTCGCCGCACATTTCACTTTCGTGTTTTACCGACTCCTATGACAGAGGGATCAAGTTCAGTTTACGAAAGAAACTGAAGCCCGTGGCGGCACTAGCAGGTGTGGAGACAGCCTATTCGTGATCCAGATTCTCATTCAATGCAAGGCATTTGATATAAGAAGACGCAAACACTTCCCACAACTACCGTAATGTTCCGAGAGAACGCCCTCCCCCGAAACATCGCCCCCCTCCCATCTCCCCCCCTTTAGGGGTGAAATATTCAATTTACTTAATGACCCCAAAGATCCCACCCTAAAACCGATGGCTCTAGCGCGGATGAGTGAACAAAATAAACGCTAATCATGTATGCAAGTGTTGATGCGGTCATTTATTCGTCCTTTCCGCACTTGACCCGAAAGATCGCCCATCTCGTATTTTTTTCTTGATGCCTCCGCAGTTTTGGTTCGCGCACGGTGCGGTCACTTTTTTGTAGTTTTCGCACCTGATATAAAAGTTCACCCATCCCGTATGGGTGAACTTTAACAGTCCGGAGACCCCTCTTGATATCTCTGTACTTTGGGTGGGCTTTCTTTCGGAACTTATTAGTATACAGAAAACACATTCCACTACACCCATAACACTTCTAAAGTGACGACACCCTGATTTTTCCTAAGTGCGTTTCAAATTACTCAGGGGAAATCCAATTTTACACTTCATTTCAAACCACGCATAATCACAACCTGGACCTTTAAACCAGCCGTCCTTACTGATTTTAATTCATTTCACATTCGTTTTTACTGAAAGGCTTTAGTATATACTTTTCCACCAATCTCATCAAATAACAATTCTTCGGCGCTTCTTGCCCATAGTCGGCCTTTTGCCATAAAAATCCTGTCATCATCAAGCGTCATTTTTACAATGTGATTTTACAGTTTGATACGTGATTACAATGTTACAATGTGATACCTTACAATGATAAACTTAATTTTACAATGTGAACGTAATTCCAATGTTACAATGTAATACCTTACAATGATAAATTACAATTTTAAACTGTGATACCTGATTACAATGTTGCAACGTGATACCTTACAATGATAAGTTACAATTTTACAATGTGATACATGGTTTTTACAATGACCTGCTACACAGGGACACGCACGCACACACTGGCCCAATTATTGCGACGTGAGGGGGGAAAGTAGACCACTGACGCGGATGAATTGATGCAACAAATGCGGCCTGTGCCTCGACGTTACGCAATTTAAGCGTGGCGCTTTCAGTAGTGTCACGCCTAGATGAAACCTCTCGAGAGATATTGCCTCAGGCCTGGTTACGCGCCAAGATAATGTTCTCGAACCCAGCTGTAGCTCATTCAGGTATGTGCGCTGTGGTGAAGCAGACCTACGAAAGTGCGTGCGCGCGCACGTGCGTGCGCACAGTCAAAACGTCGTTATAACGAAATCGTCTCATTCGAAATCTCGCAATATTCGAAGTGTCTCATTACCCTCACTGCAGTGTATAGAAAACTTTCATGCCCTCTTTTAACGAAGTATCGCGTATAACGAAAACGGCTCATCGACCTGAGGAACCTGTTACATCGGAAGTTTGCTGAATACATATCTTTAAACAGCTTTCAAAGCACTTGGATATTTTTTTAGATCATTTAGGACACCTCAAAAGCTGACTCTTGTCGCAAAAGCGATCGCCGTCACGTGGCTTGCTTCATAACAGTCCGGAGACCCCTCATAATCGGAGAACGGATACAGGTTATATACGACTGGTCACCCGACGAAGCGACCAACTAAGAAGGCACGTTACTTCGCTACGCGACGAAGAGCCCGAATGAACAAGGAGTTACTTTCTTTTATTCTTATAAAATGAAGTTTCACTCGTCCTCCAGCAGCGCAGGGGTCGCTTTGAGGTCTCAATAAAGAACGGCTCGTTGACTCTCAAAAGCTCATTATCCTCAGGTCGCTCGAACACGCGACCAGTCCGCACGCTTCACTGGAGCCAGCCAAGAAGGAAGAGAGGGACGCCGGGATGAGAAGGCGAGAGGGAGGCCGTGGTCTGCACTTCTTCCCCATAGTTCCCCAACTACAGCAGCAGAAGAGAGAACTTGGAGTTTTGGGGAGTTTGGAGCAAGAACATGTACCTTCTTTCCGATCCTGTATATCAGGGGGCGTACTATTGCCATACGACAAGATGTTAAAGCGAAAGTACGCGTTAAACAAGGGGGTAAAAAAAGGAGGAGTATTAGGCCTAGAGAGGTGGCTGAGGATAGACATTCCCCAGACAATTAACTCATAGACTTATATCGAGTTAAAGGAGCCACACACAAAATCTGCTGGTCGCGCTAAAAAAAGGAAAGTTCTCTGAATGCCCGCAGGGGAGGGGAGGGGGGGGGCTGATTTTCGGTAATGACTCGAGAAAGAGAGTGGGGAGGGAAAAAGGAGAAACGGGGAGCGGGAAGCGAGAAAGGGAACGAAGAGGTTGCTAGGGCAGGACGGTAGCAAGCAAAAAAAAAAAAAGATCGAAACGAAGACCTGGATTTGCGCAGCTGCTGGGGGTTATACGTATACGGCAGGTTATAAAACAAACAGAAAAGGCAACGAAAGGGAACAAAACAGTAGGTCCGACATCCATTCCTTTCTCCCTCCCTCCCCATCCGCCCAAAAAATAAGCGGGACAAAAAGAACAATGCCGCCATGAAAACGTAGGCCGGAGGAAATTAGCCCTATATCGTATGCGCAAACGAGCTCCGGGATCGCTTCTTTTATTTCGCCTCTCTTCCCCGGGCTCTGTCTTCTTAGATCACGTTATGCGCCGTTGTTCCGCAGTGTTCCCCACGTCGAGGGGAGCGAAACACAAAAGTGAAACAGGGAGAAAGAAAGAGAGAGAATATCTTCGTTTTGCGTCCACCTCGTTCGGCAGGCTCCGTCTTCGCGCGAGGCTCTTGTGTTTCCTCTTTGTTGGCCGCCGAAATAGTTCGGCCCTGATGTGCGCTCCCTGTCGCTTCTTTTATTAAAGCGCGCGGAACGAAGGACAGGGTAGGCGCGCGTAGGTGGCGCGCAGCGGCTATCTTGCCTATCTCTCTCCGAGCGAGAAACTGCGGTGAAGCGCTTTTTTGTTCCTCCTTTTTCGCTTCCCTTTTCTCCCCGACTCCTTTTTGCGCAGCTGAATCTCGTCTAAGCAACGTGGCGGTGGCTCTAATTACGCCAAATTTGGCTTTGATGCTCGCATTAACGAATGAACGCGAAAGGAGAGCTGCCTCGGCGAACATCCGTCGGGAAATCAAGGGAGCAACGAGGGGTGGGTAGACGTGAGAACGCAAGGGGAAAAAAAAAAAGAAAGTGTGAGGGATGTTAGACGAACGAGAAGAAAAAAAAAAGGATTGAAGATACAGAATCTACTGGCTTTCGCAGACGAGGCCGGCTGCACGCATTGTATGAAAAGCTAGGCGCAGATTTCCTCAGTTTGTTAGTTTTTTTGTCCATTAGTTTGTTTGTCTGTTGTTTGGCCGACTCTTTGCGGTCGCGCGTGGAAATCAAAACTGGTAATAGGTGCCGATGTTGCCGAGCGTTTCATCAGCGCGCATGACGGAGCTCAGATGAGGACTGCTGGGCATTGTTTTGACGAAAAGTAAGCCACAAGAGAGATGAGCGCAGCCCGCCGATAGGGCTGTGTTGATCCGTAACATCATGCTGCGAGGGCTGGAAAGAAGTGCAATTAGGCCACCCGCCATATTTGCACGCTAGACTCGGGAAGAACATAACTTTGGAAAACGCATGAACTGGCAAGCCTCTAACTTTTTGTATTCTTGTACAACTGGCGCTGCACTCGTAGTGCGCTTTCAGTGATACTAATTTGCCGTGCTAAGCAAGTGTGTTTTTTTCTTGCAAGCGAACTCCTCCATTAAATCTTTGCTCCTACAGTTTTCTGTACTGCTGAGTTTTACCCCTGCCCGCGCAAAAGACGCGTCTAAAAGAAAAAAAGAAGTAAAGAAGTAAACAAAGAAAGAAAAAAGGAAACAAGAAAAAGAAAGAACAAAAGAACAAAAAGGAGAGGAAATAAAAGAAAGGAAGAAAGAAAGGAAGATGGGTGGACGGACAGACAGACAGATGATCTCCCCAGGCACGCGCTTTTTACCTCATTGGTTCGTTTTAACTCCACTTACTTAAGCTACATCGGACGGCCAATAGTGGCATTCCTCAAGAACAAAAGTATATACGCCGGATTTTTACCTACCACTGGAACGGCATACGAGGCCAACAAAACGAAATAGAAAGCTAACAGAGAGAGCCTGGTTGACTGAAGCTCAGTATAATTGCGAAATGCGCTAATCTCTACGTGGGAGATGATGACAATAACAGCAACAAGGGTCTTGTAGCATTTCGCGCATCCGGAAATAAGGTCATCTTCGTTTCTACCATGCAACAAAGCCGACACTGGCCGTGCCAAGATACCGATGAAGTCCGCAGTTGCGGCAGGTTGCTAGGGAAGTAACAACCCAGCCTCACATTCGCGACCACAAGAAGACGTTCATGTTTTGAGTCGCGTGCAGGGTGCATGACAGCGGTTCCGTGTCACCAAGGCCTTGTTTGTCGCTGGCAGCACGGAAGAAAGCGTACACCACAAAAAAGAACCCACCCCTACTTTGCCTGTAGCCTACTAGCCTAACGCCTCCAGTACCGCGCGAAAGAACGCCACGCCGCATTGAGCAGTCGCGGAAGAGCGCCCGCAACCGCTCGGGCGCTTCGCAAGCGAACAGCGTTGAAAAAGAAGCTCCAGACAAGCGCAATATATGGCGGCAGTCTCAGTCCAGTAGCGTAACGGTACCGCCGTAAAGAAGTCGAAAGGCATGAAAAGAACGGGAGAGGGAGACGAGATCCTCAAAAAGTGAAAAGAAAGAACGAAAAAAGAAAGGGAGGAAGAAGAGAAAGGAAAGACGGCGACAAGCGCATCGGCAAAGAAGGGCGAGTGGTGACGTCACGGCTCGTAACCGTTACGTGGCGGCGGCCGCGGAGGCTATTGTTCACCCCGCCGCGGCGTGGGTCCGCAGATTTGAAAGAAGCGCGACTTCTAACGGCGGTTTCAAGAAAACGGGGAGAGCCGCCGTTGGGTCCTCCCGTTACCCGCTTTTGAGTAACGGCGCAATGTAAAAGAGAGGGAATGTGGGGGGCGGCATTCAAAAGCGAGCGCGAGCCGTGTACTTCAAGACTGCTGGACGCCGCAGAAAAATATAGTCCAGACGATGACGAAAAAAGTAAAATAAAAGAAGTGAGCAGACCCTTGGTGTATCACAGCTGTCCCTTTCTTATTTTTGGGGAACGTTTATTCGTTTGCAAAGGCTTGTTCTTTTTGTGCCTCACCGGCTGCCTCTGATACCACTCTGAGGAAACCGCTTTCTCGACTACTTTCGCGCTCTTTAGTTTGGAGTAAAGCAGCTCGTGGCGTGTGCTTAAAGGAGTACTGACACGAAATTTCTCGCTTTCAGTTTTTATGCTGTAAAGAATACCTATGGTCCCAGTAATTACGAAAATCGAACCGAAAGGCGTCAGCCACCAACATATAATTAATTATAGCACGTTTATTGCAACCACTTTCAAATTCGGTCGCCGCGCGGGAAAATGGCCGTTCGAAGGAGAGCCTGCAAGCGGACTGCCTGACGTCACGGTCTCCGTGACGTCGGACCGTGACGTCATGGTCTCCGTGACGTCAGGGACGTTCGCTGCATCGTCTGCTACGGATTGCACGCGGTTCACACTAAAGCGCTGGACACATGTACGATTTGTACACTCGATTCGCATGCGACTGATCGTTACGACTGTCACCACGACTAGTCGTACGCGTGAATTTGAGACACATGACGCGATGCGTGCATGCGATGCGTCGTCGGCGTCGCTCCGCCCACCGTTTTTGCTCCATGGTCAACTACGACTATCGCTGAGCTGAATTTGTAGATCCCGCGCGTTTAATCGCAAAAAATGGATAAAGCAGGCAATCGTGAAGCGTTTCCTGCCTTCGGAAACAGTTCGCGCACACGCCGGCCGCGCCTGCCAGCTCGGACACTCAGCGGCTCGATCCGGCGCAGACCACGGTAGCAAGACGGTAGCAACCGCTTGTCGCTGCTCTTCTGAATCAATCTGATCGTTAAAATGAAGTTCCACATGCGAGAAAGTAGGTGTTAGTGTGGTGAAAAATTGTGCTTGGGATTGTTATCAGGGCTTATTTTAAAAGCGGCGATCAGATATCTGCCGCGATGCAAGCGTATACGCTGACCGGCCCCCCGCGGCGCGCGGCGGGCGGTGCGCCGACCGGTCGAGAGATGGCAATACCTGCGCGGAAACGTGAAGTGCGCACTTCGCAAGCCTTGCTCACAGCGGTACCGCAGCCAAGCCAAACCTCCTATCGAAGCGAGACCGCCCACAACAACAGCGCAGGCTATCGCTTCCGGTTCCGGAAACAACTGTATGACGTCATGCTGAATCGGCCGCAAAATCGCGGATAGCCTGACGTCACACCCTAAGCGATTTCGCTAGTGCTGCCGATTTGTAATAGTTCGCGGCCAGGGCAAT
The DNA here is from genome assembly GCF_048455015.1 of Haemaphysalis longicornis. Taxonomy (NCBI): domain Eukaryota; kingdom Metazoa; phylum Arthropoda; class Arachnida; order Ixodida; family Ixodidae; genus Haemaphysalis; species Haemaphysalis longicornis. The sequence goes on from NW_027526445.1 coordinate 162,751,379, forward strand.
TAAAATCGATTTTTGATGCGTTTCCAGCCTCGGATCGCTCCAAAAATTTCTGTGGGTAATCTGTACAAACTACTGAAGCCAATTATATCGTTATTTAGGCCTCTAAATTTGGTGTCAGTACTCCTTTAAAAACACTGGGGGCACGCACGCACTACTAATATCCACACGGCAGACGGCAGCGAGAGAGAGAGAGAGAGAGAGAGAGAGAGAGAGAGAGAGAGAGAGAGAGAGAGAGAGAGAGATGATCCGAAAAAGGGAATTTCCGGTTCTCTAAAGACGTCGTCGCTTGGACTCGCATATGGCTCACGCCTGTATTCCAACGAGATCGCGACTGAAAAGAACGTAATTAGCAACCCGCCAAACAAGGGCCTAGCAATGCCTAGGTTGGTGCAAGAGAACGGATAATTTGTCCAAAAACATCACTTCTCACAGAATATTCCATAGTTTGCGCAGCCAGATGCCTATTCCGACTACAGTTCCCGGTCCCGTTCTCTGCACTTCCAAACGTTGGCTTCATCGCAAAGTTTCCCTCTGTCAAGAAACACGCAGAAATGCCAGAAAGTGCCCGAGTTCCGGGTGCAACTAAGCTGAAGCAAGGCACCGCTCGCCGGCCGGCTCGGGCCGCAGCCAAGCCAAGCCAAGCAAGCAACGGGTTGTCGGCGCTTCGCGTATAGTAGAGCTTTTCGCTTTCCGCTTGGCCTCCCACAACAGACCCGAGCAGCGCTCGGGAAAACAACGAGCCAAAAAGAAAAGAAAACCCTCCGAAAGGAGGAGTGGGGGGACCTCCCGCTTATCTGGCAACCACCTGGCTTCGAAGAGGGCGAAAGCGACGCCGCCGAGAGAGACGGCGCGACGCCTCCGTGGGGTGCAAAGGCGAACGAGAGAGTTAGAGCAAAAGATGCAGAGAAAACACAAAGATAGCGGCCATCAAGCCTACTTTCCCAGCGCTGACAAGAAAGCAAAGAGCGACCCACGCGAGCGAGCGACGTGGAGACCGTAAGTCCAGGAGATAAAAGGAAAAAAGGAAAAACCAGGCAGGGCGGTTGTGTGTAAGGTAGGAGTGGGGGAGAGAAGCGAAATATCAAACAGGCTGCTGCTGTATGGAAAAAGGGGGCGGGGAAGAGGGGGGGACGCTGTCCGACTGAAAGCCGAGAAAACGGTAGGAGCCGCCGCGGAAACCGAAAGTAAAAGGAACGGAGGGGCGAAACGACCCGAGCGTGGCACGCGTCCGCACGCGTCAGTGGGGAGAGGAGGAACAAAAGGCGGAGGGGAGGGTAAAAAAAGAAAAGAAAGCAAGAAGGAAGAGAGGCGCCTGTAAGACAAGTTGGCCGGTACGGCACTCTCGCTTGCTTGCTCGCCGAGCGCGCACGTTGAAAGTGGAAGGGGGAGCAGGGGGGAACGTGAGAGTGCTTCGCCACCCCGCACGCGTGCGTGCGGGAGGAGTGACAGACGCAGGGGGGAGGAAGGGGGCGCCAAGAGTCCCGTAAGAGAACCGGATAGCGTCCCGGCCGGAGCTTCTACTAGCAGACTGCCGGGGTAGAAAAAAAAAGGGAGAAAGAGCTGGAGGGGGGCAGGAGGTACGGGGGGAGAGCTCCCCTCGCTGCCGAAGCAGCAGACACCGGCGGCGGCCGCGCAAGACCAGCTGCCCAGGCACCCCGGAGATATATTACCGCGGCCTATAACGGTTTCTTAATTCTGTCTTTGTGTTGGTGGCGTCTTTTTCCGGGACCGAGCGCGTGTGTAGTAGTAGTAGTAGTAGTACATTGTGCTCTGACGGTGCACGCTTTCTGGCCGCGGTGAGCCGCCACCAGTTGGTTTGGGACGCAGAAGAAAGCCGCTTTGGGACGTCGGGGGGAGACGGCGGGGGCTCCTGAAGGGGGGAGGCAAGGAGCCCACCTCGACGGGGTGTCTCATTTTGTCGGGGGCCCCGGCGGTGGCGCACGAGGCATTCGCGTGCAGGGCAAAGTGGTTGTACGATGGTGGGGGAGGAGGCGTTCAGCTGTGCGCGGGGTTTCCTCGACGCTCACGGAAGGAGGGGAAGTGGGGGCTGACGGGGAGGGGGGGATGCAGACTTGGAAACGCAAGATGAGGCCAGGAGGAGAGCCTGCGAAGCGCGTTCCCCGAATGCGTCACGCGCCGGGCCCTTTGTTGGCTCACCCGCCGAGAATCCTCTGGCGTGTACAGAAGATTCCTGATCTCTTCTCTTTCCCCGCAGTGTCTTTTATGGCGCCCCTTCTTTGTTCATCGTTTTTTCCCTAGGAGGGGAGGTAGCGTCGGTGGGAATCTATGGGCTGGATCGTGTAATATACGTCAAGGAAAGCCCCGTCCCCCCGTGAGCATCGACTTCCCAGGCTCAAGTCGTAACGGTTACGAAAGAGCGCCACGCGTTTCTCACGCCAACGGCGCGCGCAGTGTGTTCAGCGTGCAAGGCCGCATAGCCTTGCAGTTATGTACGTAGGCTTGATACTAAAACGCCGTCTAGCGAACAGGGTTAAAGGCTTTGCGGGACGATCCGACTTCCTTGCGGCAGTTTTGTTGATGCCGCACATCGTGCGTTGTACCTTCAGTGCCAGGAGGTATCACCAGAAAAACAAGACTCCCATTTTGTTCTTGCATTCTCGGATATCTCAAAATTGGCCGTCTAAAATGAGCGGCGCAAATTAACACGCTCGTTCGGTGCCTGATTGTAACAGACGGGAGCTTTCGATAAGGGCAGCCCCTATCAGTCAATGACACTAATTGGCAGGCAGAAATACAGGTGATGAGCCACGGCATCATACAATACATATAAGGCTGCGTGTTACAATGACCTTTAAGGGTCAAGTCGGATACGGTACATTCCTTCTTCAGACACCCCCCCCCCCCCTTTTTTTTTTTTATAAGTGCAAAGCAATTACAGAAGCTACATCGTGAACGGCGTTGACTTTTAGGGGGAAGCCCCCTTAGGGGCTGGGGTTGTTGGCGTCTCCTGTCGTCGTCGTAATCGTCGTCTCATGTAGTCACGGTACTAAAACACTGGGAAACTCGTTTACGCGTCGCACTAGAACGTAACGCGCGCTAAAAAAAACAGTACACGCGTTTACGCCTCGATCTGGAGCGTTTCATGCTTCAAAAACCAGAGACCTTTACAGCAAAGCAGTATACCTCTACCCCCCAACGGTTTCATCTCCGTGGGCAAAAACGCCAAGGCGGCAAGAATACACTTATACACTGCATGCTTCACCGCTCTCCAGGTTTCACGTTAGTGGAGATGGCCCGGGATTTTTTTTCTCCGGCGTCCCGTCAAGTATACCACAACAATCCTTCAGCCCTCCCGTGACATCCGGTATGTATCTGTTTTTTAACGCAGCTCGCGTCACAAGGCGCACATTTCGAGTGGGTGCCGCCACAGCGCCGTTCTCACCGCAAGGTCCTTGGGGTCACATCTCCAGTTCGGACGGGAAGCGCGGCAACGGGACACCGCGGGACGAAAGGCGACAAACACGCCGCAGACAGCTCGGCAGCACGGCCGGCCGTCTGCGACACTTTCCGGCCGTGTCTCCGCCGGCGCACACTCGAGGTTGTGTGACCCGACACTGCTGGTTCGCTAGCCGCTCACTCGTTTTTAACTTGTCTGGTGATTGGTTGCAACTCACGACCGGATGCGGTTTGCCGGCCAGACTTTTGTCTCGTTTAGCGATGATCCCAGCGATCGCGCAGGTGGGATTCTATCAGTGAGCGTGTGCATACAAAGTTATGTCGGCGGCGCTGGTGTAACTTAGTCGTGTCAGTGTTCCGCGAGAGACACTGCAGTGCGTCGCTGCACGCACGTCGCCAAGGGTCGCCTTTCAGCGCTGACTTGTCCGCGGTTGCGACACAAAGGAGTTCGCTTGCTGTGTACATCGCAACGTGAAGACAAAATACAAGCTTGATTCGTTAAGAAAGGTGCTTTGTCTCGATAAAAATTATACCGATTTTATCAAAAACTTCAAACGAATAATGCAGCTATTAAGGAGAACAGATGAACCAGTGGCGAATCCAAGATGCAAGGGTATAATTCCTAGTAGCATGCGCGCAATAGACGTACAAAAAAAAAAAAAAACAGCATAGGACATATCGTTGAAACAATCGGCACTCTAAAGCGTGTGTATAGTCGTGACAAACTAGCGACACACACACGCATCCGAGCGGCCGAGCTAAGTCGTTGACGTGACAGTACACGCACTCTTTGCACGCAAGAACTCCAACGTCGACATGCTTGCGACCTTAGTAGCAAGTGGTCGCCCGTCCATCGCCTTGGTTTTCGCCGCACTGCCCGCGTAACCACAATAAGATGGCCGTACTGGAATTTATCGGACTCCTTCTTTGTTTGAATCGATATCTCCCATTAAACGCTTGGCACGCACTCTACGAGAACAATGAAACAATGAGCGCTCTCCACTGCGTTTCTTCTGCACGTTGTGTGACTATCCGCCCTCTCTGCACTGAGCGATGCCACAAGGTAGGTCACTGGTGCCTTTCCTGCATTCAGGGCACGCGGCAAGACAGGAGGCTCGAAAGTATTGCACAGTACATACCGAAGGGGAGGTTTCCAGCTGTTACTCGCGCAGGTTGACAGTGAGAAGGGGAGAAGAAAAGAACAAGGAAACTTTACATGGTAACCTCATCTCACTTTAAAACCGCGTCTTTCCCACTCAGTAGTATTGGCCACGCGGAGACAAACAGACAGACAGACAGACAGACAGACAGATAGATAGATAGATAGATAGATAGATAGATAGATAGATAGATAGATAGATAGATTGTAGAGAGAGAGAGAGAGAGAGAGAGAGAGAGAGAGAGAGAGAGAGAGAGAGAGAGAGAGAGAGAGAGAGAGAGAGAGAGAGAGAGAGAGAGAGAGAGAGAAATATTCAGTTCCTCTTCTGGCTGAGGCCTCATCATTACAGGAGGCAAAAGTATTTGCTCACATGTTGGTCTTAAAGGGTTATGGCAGGTCTGGCGGGGTACCTACTGTCTTCTGGACAAAGTCTACCATCCACAGCTGCAGCTGGCGCGTGGTCAAACCAGTCAATCACTCCCTACTTCGGCATAGCCATAACATGTGCTCTTCACTAACCGGCACGTGGCATACTTCGCATGTACATTGGAGGGGGACTATTGATATGGCCTTTGAATATGTATACATTGTCGGGTGTGAGTATAGTAGAGCATTTTTCTGGAACGAAGTACACTTACTGGGGATGGCAGGGTTTTAATCAAGCAGGCATGTAGCAGGCCACTTTCGTTCTGAGCTTTTCCTTCGACACCAAAGTCGATGCCCACTCGCGACCTGTAAGCACCCGACACATTCTTTTCTCCGTCGTGACGAAAATAGGCGCCGCGTATCGCTTACTGGCGTGCCTTGCGCTGTCCCTTCGGAGGAGCCGATCCGATAAGACAAAGGCGACAAAGACTCGGCGCTTGCTTGTTGTTGAGCTAAACAACCGAGGATAACGGGACAGACAAAGGAAGTATACAAGTCGCTCCGTGCGCAAACTCGCGGCAGGTGAGCTCAAGGGACCAGGGGTGGTCGACCAAGGGCGTTAGCAGCTCTCGGCTTTTCTTTGCCGGGGAACTCCGAAACAGGGGAGCTTAGCCCCACTACTGTCAGCTGATTGCGAGCTCTTTTTCTGGCCGCTATCGCCCACCGTACACACAGCGTATACGCTGCAGCGAGCGTGCTTGTTTTCACTGCGATAGCCCGATTGTCTGAACGGAGATAGCGCTGAAGCTCCCTTTAGGGGCCGTTGCACCAACCGGGCTCGTATTTAGATCATTGTTGTCGCTGTCATTAGGCGAACGAGGGGTTATGGCAGAGGGCTACGAAAATATCTACCATCACTTCCTAAAGAAAGTTGAGAGACGCGGGAAAGCTAAGAGTACGTCGAACCTTCGCTGAAGGTGCGTCCGACCAATTGTTAAACCTTCGAAGACCCAAATTAGAAACGAAGAACGACACAACTGAAAGTTGGGCGAGTTGGTGATACCTGTTGGGAAAAAGCGCGAAAAACGATTAGTATAGAAAAAATTCCCCGCATTTCCCCGAGGGGAAGAATGTGAAAGTGCGAATGCACGAGTTGAATTTGCGCGGTTCGGTAATGTTCGCGAAAGAGAGATCACACACACACACACACACAACTACAAAGAAAGAAAGATGCATTTATTCACAGACACCTATTTGTGTTGTCGTTGTACTTGATTGCTAGAGCGGATCTCAGCTTTGAAATTTCGTGTCAGTACTCCTTTAAGCGGGTGCATTAGCCCTTCTCACGCCCGATTCCTGGCCAATCCCCCACGTGGGTATGTGCCATGTCAGCGGCCAGGCAGCGCGCGCCCATCTCCCCCCGTTGCCAAGGAAGACGAGGAGATTCCTGGCCAATCCCCCACGTGGGTATGTGATGCGGACATCGCCGGTGGACGCAGGTTCAGGGTCGCTTAAGGAGTGCATTGCACTTAAAAACGACTACACGTAGCGCGTCGTTCTTTTCTACGTGTAGCCGTTTTTCGCGCTTTTTCCCAAGACGAAGAATGAACCTATGTGACGAGCTTTTTTCCGCTTTAGGTAAACGCATCTGCGAACGATTTAAAGGGATACGTGGTTCAGGAGGAAAAGTTATGCTCTTCTTCATGATAGATGAGCGCATTGTCTCGTTTAGAACCGTTCCTATCTCGCGGTTTTCAAGTAACCGTTTCAACACAAAGGAATTTTCACGCATGCGCCGTGTGTCCGGAGATCTTACCGGAACTTTTCGGTCGACCAACCGGTCTATGGGGAAATACATACGTTTTTTGACAGGACAACATCGGCCCCACTAAGAAAGCTTTCGCTTTAAAAAAAAATTTAACTGTCAGACAGAGCAAGGCATATGGGGTTAACACATCAGGGGGAAAGGACGCGTCTGCGCACGCGTCTCCCCGCTCCGAGGACCGGAGCTGCATGCTACCGGAAGAGCCGCCGGATTGGCCGCTCTATAGCACGCGTCCGACCTGCTAGATAATTTGCCGCGCCACATCGGGAACTGAATTGTTCAGACACACATGTGTCCGCCGCTTTAAAAGCAACTAATAACTACGCAATACGTAACCAAGTTGTCAGGACTCTTATTTTGCATTAGGCAACCGCAGCCACGCGGTGCAAAGAGACTAATTCCTTCCGAATTGTTGGGCTTATTTACAGTGTATAAGCAAACACAGCAGAACACCCGGCTCTGTGGCAGGCAACCGCTAACCGCTGCAAGCGTCCTGATACTTAGTCGAAGACTATGGGTTACCTAGGTTATGAGCCCATATGCGTACGTACTTCCAGTGAACGAGCTCGGAAAAAAAAAATAGTTCGAAGCCCTGTTTCCCTTAACCGCTGCTACCCAGACCTTTACTCAAACCTCTTCACTTTGTGCAACAGCAGAGCCAACCTACACCACATAATATGGTCCTGCCATGAGCCGCAAAAAATACGACCGCCTTTAATAGGAAATGCGATGTAAATACATTTAAAATATACAAAATTAAGACTGCAGGACAATGGGAGACTGTTCTGCTCAGCTCCACACCGGAGGCACAGCTCACAGCAGTCAGGATGGCCGAAGCCGCTGCGAGGAGCGAAGGAATCCTGGCTCAGGACTGAGGGAGGGAGACCGCCAAAGTCGTCTATCCTTCAGAACCCACCTCGGGGATCAAATAAAGTCATCTCTCTATCTCTCTGGAGATCCATTCGCGGATCTTCAACAATGCGCTAGCATGTAGTCCCTCTCCGTCACTAACCTTAGGCTCGGCCCGATTCGCACGCCTTGCTGCGGGTTCATAAGTCCGCAAGGCGGCGTTTCTCGCATGTCCCTCGCAAACCGTGCCAGCCGTGCACCTCTCTAAGCGGCTCAGCGGTCACGCTCGCTCGCTTGAGCAGCGACCTTGGCAGTCCCCATCCGTGTCGGGATTGCGTAACACTCATTCCAGTTATTTCCTCTATTAAAAGCGAAGCTGTTTAGCAATTCCTTGATTCCAGCGTTTCACAAGGCTCAGTATAACAGTATAAGGAAAGGAAATCACCGCCAGCGGCAGGATTCGAACCTGTGTCTGGTAGATCAACGGAGTTAGAGTCAGTCGTCTTACCCACTCGGCCACTGTTGTTTTCTTTTTTTTTTTTTTGCTTGATTGCCAAAGGCAGACACTCACAAGGAAAGGGGGGGGGGGGATGAGATCAACCAGGGGGGTTGATTGTCTCAAACACCACCGCCATGCTTTCAACTGTCAGTTATTTGTGCACTTTCATCCCAGTAAGTTCATGCATTACTGACAGTAAATCATCACAGCAACCTTGCTTAATGAACACTTCGCGTTTTTTACAAACATTTTGCACGAAGTGAGAGCACACTGAACGTACACCTACATCCGCATTCCTAACAGCCATGCGGCTCCTCCAGATTACGTGCAGGCCTAGGAGAAGAAACAAGTCATACGGTACAGTTTCAGGCACGATAGATAAGTATATATACCGAATGCCGCGGGATGTTAATTAGAGGAAGGTCTTTTCAAGAGTTCGTTGGAGCACGTCTTGTCCACTCGGCTACGACCATGAGTTCGCACCCGAGAGTCAAACGGCTTACTCATTCGCTCTGACTGCGGGGAGAGGCATCACGCCACCTAATCGACACAGAAAACGTGCACTGGCAGCAGACTCCATTTTACAATTGCGTACAAGCGGTAAGGGGAGCCGCAAATCTCGTCAAGGCGTCGTGAGACCGGCGCATCGGCAGAGGCAGCAGCAAACCAGCCGCGCTTCGACTTGACGTCTCCACGGCGACGACGGAGCGAATGCAGCGCCACCGCTGTCCCGCGCCCTTTCGTTCTCAGTTGTGCCGCTGTGGGGGCGGATTGACGGAGAAAAAAATTAGCAGTGGCTTAGCTGGGCTGTGCCAGGTTATAGGTAGCATTAGCTAAGGTTCAGCTGGTTATTCTTACCTTTCCTGGTTGCCTAGGATTAGCTTGATTATCATGCTTACTGCTGCTTCAATGACACACGCACGGTATACGCTCTATGTGACACATGTATATTTATCGAGCGGTTCCGGCACAGCGTCACCAATCGCCCAAGAGCTAAGCTGGTTTCACAGGCGCACGACGGTGTTGCTGCGACGCACGAGCCATCGGTTCCACACCCGGCTACCCCTCGCATGATCATCAAGTGGACCGGGCCGCCACGTGCCGAACGGAGGTCGGCGAAGACGCTGGGCAAGCCTCTCTTTGTGCTTGGACATTTAGGAGGGCTTAAATCTCAGCCCGAATCCAACGCATCGTCAAACAAAGCAGCCGTGAAATTTTAAGTGAAACTGCTTAAGTTCGGACTGAAGAGCCGCTTTTAGATGGAGCAAGCACGCGCGTCACCTCGGCAAGGAAGGGCGTTTCGAAAATTACTAATAAAACATGCGCGCATATAGGGTAAGATCTACCTACGAGAACAGAGGACGACGATTAAAAAAGTAAATAAACAGCAATTTGTGCTTCATCATTGACGATCGGTTCGCAGAGTGGGCAAAGTTAATATAGCGCACGACCAGTTAGAAAAAATGAACCGAACCTAGCTAACTACAATAAATTAGTTGCAATTGTGATGTGTACTAGTTTAAAGGTTTTTAAAAACAGCTTCCAAGACAACAACACAAAATAACTTTCTTTATGGGGAAAGATGCAGAAAATGTATCAGGGTCAAACTGTCTGCAGAGGCGCATGCAGTGATCGTGTGCTGATCGAAATAACGTACAATATAGGTTCCTCTAAAATCGACGTATACATTAAAGTAACTACGGTGGCCTAAAACAATACGGCGCGATCCTAACGCGCTTCCAAGCCTAACTGTATATCGTCGCGGTGTTGAACGGTAATATCGAAATTGATTGGCGAACTGTATTTAAGTATCCGAAAAATTATCTCCAACAGTACGGACGAGAGAACAAGCTAAAACATTTTCCACTGAGCCGTCGACGTCGCGTTAAAAACGTGCGACAACAGCATACGGTTTGAAGTCTACAAACTGCGCGCTTTCAAAGAAGCATTTGGTTTTTTCATTTCAACGCCGGTTCACAGCAGTGTTTCTATTTCCGACCTTTTTTTTTTTGTACAGGCAAGAGGATTCTCCCGAACTTGCTCCGTGACGTCACGGACTGTAAAAGCGATGAGTCATTGCAGCCTTTAAAAGAGGTCATATGCCCGCTAATTATGCGGGGTGGTTTGCGGGACCCCAATTTTACAGCGGAGATTTAAAGGACGTCTCCCCTCGCGCCGTGGACGGGGAGGGATAATTATAAGCGTCAGCGCCCTCTGAGGGAGCCCAAGCTGGTGTGTCCCATGTTCGCTATAGTAACTGAGCGTTTCGAAAAACCGTTTAGAGCTTGAGCAGGTGTTTTCACCTGCTTATCAGAGCCGTAAGTCGTCTCATTAAGAAAAAAAAAGTTTCGCATTTCGACATTGCATGCTCAGAGAATATTCGATTTAAAGGACTCACTTTATTACCCCCCCCCAAAAAAAAAAAAAAAAAAAGAAGAAGAAGAACGCAGCATTCTGCCGCCCCTGCACGCCACGTAACTTCCTCTCCTCTGCCCCCCCCCCTCGCGCTCCACCCGTGATGAATGCAATGTAGATTTGATCAACTTAGTTCAATTTTCCCGCGTTCGCACTACTCTCGCGCCATCTGCGGGGACAGCGCGCATTTGATTATTTATCTTTTGTTTTTGTTTCGTTTAAAGCAGCAACACCTCGAGTTGATTTTTCTAGTACTTGCTTTATCTCCCCTGTCTTCGACACCACTTTTAACGCCGAATTTTTTGCATTAGCTATTGGAAAGATCAATCCAATATGTATCCTAATTAAGAGAACGCTGGTACTCTAGGTTGTGTTTTTGTATGTTTCTATGTGGTTTTGTATGCTTCAAATATGCTTGAGGTTTCCTTTGCGTTTAGTAAGTATTCTTGCCTTTTGGCCGAGTGGCTGAACCGAGTGAACCACATCCAGACCGAAATTTTTGCAGTTGGATACCCCAAGAAACACTATCGTCTTTAAAATCAGAACGGAAAGCACGAATATATACATTTACTTTAAAACACGTGCGGCCCCGTGTGACTGACTTACAGCACGCATAAAGCGGAATAAGACTTACGGTGGTTGTTGTTGTTGTTTCACGTCTTTGTACGGCTGCTGTAACGAACGTCTATGGCCGGTACGACCCTAAGTGTATGCCTATACGCCAAAGAGCTTCGGGTCTTGTAAAGCTGTCGACACATACAACAATTGGACCGACGCACGGCAGCTCTTACACAGACAAGGTAAGGAGACGGTTCGAGAAGAAAACTCGCTTATCGCGGACAGTTACGGGTAACCAATAGATCCTTCCACATTACAACTGGGCGCGCTTGCCAGAGAGACGCATACCAGTCTGGAAATTTCTTGCGACCACCAAATTTAAATTACGGTCCAAGGGCCCAAAACTACGCTTTGGCGCGCACCGTTGTGGAGGTTGTACCATCTGGAAGTTGTAAATATAGTGCACACAAACCTTGCCTGTTTTCCTCCTTCACAAGGAAAAAAAGAAAAAGAAAAGAGAGTTGCCAACCGGGAATTGAACTCACGACCTCTCTCTCAAAGAGTGAGCCACAGCGGCTGGTTTGACGGCAATTACAAACCAACGAAATGCCATAAAGTTTGCTCCTTTCTCACGTTTAACATTCAATCTTTTTCGACAAGACAACGCGCTCAATTTCGCCCGCACTCAATCGCACTCATTTCAAAGAGTATCAGAAATACTGCGTGTTATGTTGGCCTCCGATGACGGCTTGACATTGTGCGAAAAACCCTTTATTGCCACTTACACTACGCATTCATTATCCTCGCCGGATCGCCGGTCAGCTAAATCAGCCGGTTGTCACTTCACGGACGTGACCCACTGCACCACCACAGGTTGTAGTGCAGCTAGTCAGAACTTAAAAAGTGTGAGCACAAAACTAGCGAAGCTCTTTGTGATCAGAAACAGGCTTTTTAGCGCAGCTGACACAAGGTTGTTGGACCAACGGCAACGTTTTTAACGGACGGAGAAGAGAAACCGATACGGGCTGCCGCATAGAGTACGATTGAGTTCCGGCAACTTTCAAGCCGTAACAAGCCACTAAATAAGCCAAGCCGAGTTCGCCATGAGCTGTTAGATTGTGCTGGGCATCGAACTTACCTTCCGTGAGCGGCCTTTTTCCAATTTTTCACGCCCCGGGCAGACGGTTGAAACACGCACGTCCCACACACAGCGAAGACAGCGGCGGCGGCGGCGTCGAGAACGGGTTGCTCGTCCACGGCACGGCGCGCGCTTGTGCGGGCGCTCGCGAGGTGGCGCGGGGGTCGGCGGCAGCGTAGCGAGGAGCCTTCCGTTCTCTCCTGAGGGAGCGTAGGGCCGGCGGCTGCTTCGGAGGGAGCGTCAAGGAAGAATACGGCGCCGACGGAGAGCTCCGGGTGCGACTGCGCCGCGGACTTGCGCGGCGGCGCGCCGCTGGCGGGGCGAGGGGGGCGAGCGCGACGGGGCGGGAAGGAGACCGCCTCCGAGAGCACACGCCCAGCGCCGCCGGTGCCCCTTGAGCCGTCGCCGGCTCCGACGTCGAGTAGCGCGCCGCTTCCTCTGCAGTCGACGACACGCGCCCTCCTCGGGCGCGCGCGGTTCGCGTGCGCGGCTCGCTGCGCTTTCGGCTCCGCGATGCCTGGTTTTCCATTGTTTGTCCTTGGTGCTCATTTCTGCTCTAACGGCGCAACTTGGACGAGGACGAAGCGGAGAAGACGCGGGTGCTGATGAAGCAGAAATTAATTCGTACCAACTCGCCCCGCTTACTATTAAAACCCGCTTAAACGCGCTTACTATTCTCTTTCCAACATTTCGGGCCGTTCGTTACGGCAGACGCTACTACAGCCTCGACGACTTGGCTGAAACCGCATATGCCGGATAGCTTTTCATGTTTTGTCTTCTACGTCACGGGATTTTACCTGTCTTTTTTCTTTCTTCACTGTTGTGATCCCCGCCGTCTGCGCTGTTTTAGTTTGGCTCTCTAAAATTTTAGTCTAAAACCGCGATGAGTAAGGCCCTCAGGTCGTGGCGGAAGCTCAAAGGCCCACTAGCATGCCCACGTGCTGGCTAGCTGCATGTGAAGGCTGTCAGAATACTGGGTACGTCGGAGACGGATCACTTCGCTGCTACTTGTCGCTCGCAGTAGCCATTTAATTCTTCCATTACTAAGACAGCAAGGCCCTGTTTAACAGGCGTACATTAAATCAGTTATATTGCTCGCTTGCCACCCTCTCTCTCTGTGTTTTTTTGTAATATTTAAAAATATATATAATTCGTTTTGCATTGGGTCTTGGGATTAACGAGAAGGCAGGAAGCAAACGAAGGAACGAAATCGGGAACGCTGGAAAGCGAAGAAACCATTTTCTTTCCAACTGCCCTCACGCTTGAGCTTAAGGCTGCTTTTCCCACATATGCTGCAAGCATTGCGGCACTACGCGTTTTATCCTAACGCTTTTATCGACGAGACGCTTAGTTCTTTCAGGGCGCAGCAATTTGGCGGCCGTCTTTGGGCAGAGCCGCGTTGTCGGCGTAACCGAGTGAACGATGGCAAGTGAAAGAAAAAGCGAACTATGAAAGAAAGCAAAGGAGGAGAGTGAGCTCTGCCTCAATCGCATTAGGGAGGGGCGTAATCGCCAGCCATTTTTTTTCCCTTTTTACTTCACTTATGCTGAGGTTAAGTGTTAAGATGACCTCGGCCTCAATATTCCAAAGGCTTGCAGGCAAGTGTTTATAACGCTGCACCCAACTTTTGCACGACATGTCAGGAGCCTTCGAGCAGTGCGCGACCGTCGTACTGCGCACGCGCGAACAGCGCTGCCAGGGGGAGAAATCGTCCGAACTGAAATAAATGGCAGACAGCCACTTTTTTTTTTTTTTTTTTTTTCCTTTCTGCGGAAGGGAGCGCCGAAAGCCAGCACTATCAAAGGCATCCCGGACTAAGGGCGCCTCCCAGCGGGCGGGTGCTCTAATACCAGCACCTCTACTCCGACCAATCAAGTTTATCCATCATCATCATCTTTCGCTTTGCTGATCGTGGCCCCCTAGCCACCCGAGAGCGGTACGTTTAGCGCCTGAAACCTTATGAAACGCAAATGAAACACGCTTTATTTGTGTTGCCTCGACCAGAATACCTTACGTCAGATTTTGCGTCGTCAGGAAACTTTACCGTGGATCGCGTGAATTACGCTTTATGGCCCCACGCAAAAAGTGAAGGCAGAGTTCCGCGCATTTCCAAATTATTTGCTGGCTCTTTATTTACAATCGCGCTTGTGGAACGTAGCTGCTGACCAAATTTCCGACCTGCGGTAGACCGTGCAGTCATTCTAAACTCTAAGAGATTGAAAAAAAGAAAGAAAGATAAAGCCAGGAGTGTTGATTGAGACACATACCTGTGATCTTTTTACGGCGGAGTTTTTACAGGCTAACTACCCGTTTTTTTTCATTTTTTTTACGTGCGTTGACCGAAAAAAGCATCTCCCATCCTTCTCATTTCGGCAAACCCTGTACTTTCGGCCACCAATTTAGCGGCGGCGCTTCAATTATTGACGATATAAGATGGTGTATAATGCCCCTGAAAAGGTGGGTTCTCAGCAATGCATTCGTGTTTACTAGTGAAGCCGACTTCCAACACATCGGGGTAAGCTTGGTTTTTGTAAGATGGCTTTCCTACATTGTAGATTTCGCAGTGAAGCCTACTTACTTAAAAAAAAAAAAAAAAAGGAAACGAGGCAGCAATGGGCGAGAACGCGACGGAAGGAACCATCGACGACCATCGGGCCGGAGACGCCAAGCCTAAGCGCGGTGTCCTTCGGGATGACCGATATACAACACGGCAGAAAAAAAAAAAAAAAAAGAAAACTGCAAGGCGTCAGCTTGTCTACAATGCCGCCGAACGCTTCCCGCGCGCGACGGCGCGGTTTGACCGGAAGCTCGTGGCCAACAAATAATACACAAACAACTCGGCTGGTGACCCACCTTCACCGAGCACGTGTTTTTTTTTTTGTTTGCGTGTTCTTTTGCGTATTTTTTTTGCCACGAGCACAAAAAGAAAATCCCATAAAATCACAGCGATGTTTAGCGATGCGGAAGCATAGATTCGCCCAATTTACCGGGTATGAGTTTCTGCACCACACATGCTCACAATAAATACATTGGCATTCCGTCGCGGCTTTTACTTTTTATTTGCTTTCCGGTTTTAAAGAATGCTTACGCATATAGTTAAGTTCTATGGGTTAGCTCGATTTCTAAATACTGGAAAACTGGTGATTGTGCAGCGTTGTGAGAGATTTGATTTTACACTAGGGAGATATAGACCATGCAGTATATAAATATCGGCAGTACTTTCAGAAATAACTGATTTCAGGATGTCGCTGTCACGGAAGCAACATGAATCTTTAACTGGTGCAACCGGAATTACTTCCCCCACGGGGACGTTGACGATAGAGAACATATGAATCAGGGAAGCTCAACGTCGAAATATTGCGGTGTGATCTAATCTAACCTATGCGACATGGCTGAAGCGCTAAAAAATGGAGGGACACAAGAAAAAGGACAGGACAGTCGCCTTCTACTATATCGAAAAGTTCACGCCAACTCGCCCAGGTAACAAGCTACCGTATTTTCTCGTGTGTAACCCACCCCTGCATATAATCCGCGCCCCCACTTTCTGAACGCCGAAAGAAAAAAATCCTCGCGTATTGCCCGCACATTTGATAAACTAAAGGCTGCACCAAAGCTACTGCTCAAGCAAAACATAAAAAAGCGCATATTTAGCAAGTAGAATACATTGACTTCAAGGCGAAAGTCACAGTTCACTAATAAAATCCAGTTGTTAGAGTGCGCGCGTCCTTGTTTTTTCCTCCTTGTACTTGCACAAAACATTGCGCAAAACATACTTATGTAAGCCACCCTATCCCCCTATTCCTATGTACTCTTTCCTCCCTATCCCACCTCCCCTACACCAGCAGGTGTTCCGGTGTCCGCCCCTAGGCGAGACAATTTACGCCAGCTGGTGGACCTTCCTTTCTTTCTTTTGTGCAATACATACATACATACAACGCTGCCATGGAAGGCTTAGTCAGTGTTACTGCGTAGGAGCTTCACGGCACAACTCGCATTGCCGTGAAGTTGCACAAAGGAAATACCCCGCGTATTATCCGCACCCCTACTTTGCCACTGAAATTTTTGCTTTTTTTGGTGCAGGTTATACGTGAGAAAATACGTTATTGTTAACCTAACCTACCCTAACCCAACGCGATGGGGCTGTGAAGAAAAATACAGCTTTGTTCTACTTGAAAGAACTGAACTTTGGTAGCGCGTGAAGCGCGATTCCAGCCACAAAAGACGTTTTACTAACTGAAAAAAGGAAAGAGATATTGAAAAACTTTTCATAGTGACGTAATATCGGCAGGGCCAATGCCTTATGCACCGGCACTGAGAACATGTGCAGCTTTCGCGCTCATGGCAGTCCTTTCAACAGTGATTACTCTGTAGTTATTTAGCGAAATGTAAAGTTCTTTTGCGCAGCTAATATGGGGGGTCAAAATTTGCTTTGGGCACAGTTTCAAGTCTCGCACTTTGCGCGACTAGGTTCCTGAGCCATGGAAACTATCCCATAGAAATGCATGGGGAGTAATATTTGACAGTGAATTACACACAGAATAATCATATTCCTGGAAAGTTATTTTAGTGTTGTTTTCATCTCCACGTTGACTTCTTGCTTTATGCCAAATATGACTTTCCTGAATTGGTTTTGCTAGGTTCCTGAGAGGTCGGAATTTTGAGCGAGAAAGCTTGGTATGACATCTTTACCAGTGTGTTAACTGCGTCTTAGAATTCAAGTGATGCCATCAAAATGAACTAGAAGCCACACTACAATTTCCTCGTAGGTTTTCTGGCGGTGGCCCATGCCGGCGGTCCCCAATCGCGCAAAAAAAATTCTGTGACACATAGAACAGTTACCAGAAAGTGTCGGGGGAGTCGCCACTGTTGAACGTATTTTCGTTAATATCTCGATTATTTTTTGAAGTTTGCGTTACAACAGGCATTGTCGTCATTGAAACAAAACAACCTTTTTGCCACCCTGGGACTGAGGCAAGCGAAGTGATCGCATATTAAGCCTGAAGCAGAGTTATTCTGCGGAGAGAGACAGCAACTGTCAGTACATACATTAGGTTCCGCGCATGAAAGGACGTTGTTCCACGGCCAAGTTAATGTCCGATCTGTTCATTGCTTCAACGCGAACGGCTCTAATGTGGGCGAGAATCGGCACACATTACAAATATGACAATATTCGAGGGTGCAGGCGAATGAGATGAAAGCGGGAGGGAAGAGACGCTGTCGGAGTTTTCGCGAGCAATTACCCCGCTCTTCCCGACTACTACCGTGTTTTCGCGTGCATAATAGGCCTCCTCCTCTTTTCTAAAAATAAAAGTTTGAAAATTGGATGGCTTGTTTAAATGTGGCCTTAAAATTGTTGTAGTGTTGTGAAAAGTCGGGAAATCGAGTTACATGTTTGTTCCTTTCGCAAAAGGTTGGCAGGCGACCGAGACGTACGGAAACTTGTCAACAAATGGATCGATTTCAGTACCATCATCATCATCACCTTTGTACGTTCCCACCAACGGGAGATCTCCGTAAGCTGTGGTGCATGTTGATGCAACACAGAAAAAAAAAAGCAAAAGCAGACAATTGCAGTAGCTTGTCTTAAGCAACACAAAATTAAATGGAAAGAGAACAGACCGAGAAAGTTTAGCGTCACCGCATATTTATCCGAACAGCGGAGCCAGTCCATAGACTCTGTTCTGTAAGTGACAGGGTGACGAAAGCGGCGTTTTGTCAATCGACGGGCGGTAGCTGCAGTAGTGCCGTTGTATTGATTCCATTCATTAATTTTCAGGCGGAACCGCCTGATGGCGCCACGGACCCAGAAGCGCTTTGCTCAGCGGCGTTAATGTATCCTTGGCTCTCGCATGCCCCAGCAATGCCTTCCCTTTTGTGCAGATTTTCTCTTTGTACAGTTTTGCGCTTGCAATGAGATTCCCCTCTCTCGCTTTTCTTTCATAACCGTTTCTGCACTTTCTCATTTCGTCGTCTCGTTTACGTACTCCCTTTCCAGATTTCGCTTTGGCGATTCTTTTTGAATTGTGTCACAATTACCCTCCCTGTCCACCATTACTGACGATACCAGAAATAGCGTGCTCCCCACTTTATCATCACAAGGCATGAAGTATCGGTAAAAAAAGGCCTAATTGGCGAAGCTAACACATTTAATTGCTATAATAGCATGAATGCAGAATATTGTTGGAAAGAAAAAAGAAATAAATAAAAACTAAAAAAGCTAACATAAGCCAACAAGTTTGTAACAAGTATGTTGTAATGTCACTGGGTCAATCATGTCACCACTTTCACGTGGCTAAAGAAAAAAAAACAACAAAAAAACAAACGGAAACACAAATAACCGTTAAGAAAGCACCAAGAGTGTAACGCCTTGCATCTGCACAAGAATGAATAATTGGCGAGGTTAGCACACCAATCTGCTAGAGTAGCACAAAAGAGATTTTTTTTCGACAGAAAACAACAATAAACGATAATATGAAAACAAGAACCTACGCAAAAACTAAAAATTAATTAACGAAATCTAAAATGCCTGTCTTTTACACCACCATCCCACGACTGAAACAAAAATAAGAAGACACCGAAACAGCAGACACAAAGGCGAAAAATTGTGAAAAGGCACCAACCGTGTAAAGCCTTGTATCCGCTCAAAAATGCACCACTTTGCGATGTCAACATATTTCATCGTTTTAAAGATGTACGCTCTCACAACGTAATCAGCATTCTGCTGTTCATAGCTAAGACACGCGTTGGTTGACAGTCTCAATTGTCTTAACTCTATAGAATGAAGTTATACGAGGATTAAGGCTGTCGCTAATGATGTGAAGTCCGCGTGGGTTCCTGTTCCCACACGGAGTTCCAATCGTTCAATTTGCACTATTAAGCGGTTCCATTTCCTTTAGTGAATTGTACGCGGAGTTGATTGGTTGAATAAATGTATTACTAAAATGCTGATGTTTGGGCACTCGCTAAGTGGATTTGTTTGGTCGGTGTGCGGCAAGAGTAGGCAGCACGGAGGCGCGTTTCAGCAATGCCTCCAAGGTAACAGGAGAAAGTTTACCACATAGGCAGCCGAACACTTCTTGCCGGGAGATTCTGTGTGACTTCTTTGAAATGTCTGTAGTTCATAACGACAAAAGCTAATAACTTTTGGTTTACTGTGATAACGCCCGATGGCAGGTAAAATTACGTTTTGAGCTCTAAATTGTGTAGTCGTGGCGTTATGACGTCGATCAGTGTTTCTGAGATGACCAGTGGCTCTCCCGTGCCAACGTAGCATTTGTTGGCTTTTGGAGCTACCAGTTATTAGAATGCATGGCGGCAGCTAGGCAATGCAGGCTTGCAAATGCCCCCCCCCCCCTTCCTTCCCCTTCGCAAACACACAGAAACACGCACATGCACACGAAACATAGAAGGGAGTTTAGCATGGGGTTACGATAGAGGAACAGAGACGCCGCATCACTAAATCGTTGCGACAGTTTTACTATTTACGGTTTATTTTCGCCGCCAGAAGCGCAAGTTGCACCATCTTCCAAAAGCATACACCCGCGCAAAGCTTCATGTTCATTTTTTTTACCTCTCCTTTTTTTTCTCTCTCTCTTCCGCCCTACTTCCTTTACGGCCTTTATTCCCTTCTCCCCATCCCTGCAGAGTAGCATGTAGGCGGGAACATGCCTGCAAACCTCTCTGCTTTCATCTAATAAAAAGCTCTCTCTCTCTCTCTCTCTCTCTCTCTCTCCAACAGCATAGCCGCATACTGAAGTACATGAATAAAGTTTAAAGTCTGGCAACTGCTGTCACGAACAGTGCGCGGAAATAACTCAGGGCGTCTCTTTTCCTGCTAAGAACGAGCTGGTATACTTGGCCAGCTGGAGCGTGGACGTTGTTTCGTCTCCTTCAGATACGGCAACGGCCGCGGCGCGTTCAAGCCCTCCTGATAAGGGGAAACTCTCCTCACCATCTGCTCACAGCCGCGTCACAGCGTTTCTTTTTTCCTGGGGCGACTGAAATGCCTACTACGGTGCAAAGAATGAACCCTTTATGCGAAATATTAAAAGCAAGAATGCGCTTGACTTGCACCGAAATACCCAGCACTCCGCATGAAATTCATAAATATCATTAAAAAGGCTCAAAATGAGAACACGCCTTATTTTGTGTTTCCATTATCACTTTAATTGCGAAATAAATTACGCATTAACATTTGGAAGGCCCCGTAAATCATCCGTGAACTGTATACGCCACAGCCAACTATAGTAACGTTGGCCCCGGCCTATAAACCACTGCGATACACTTCTGGTGGTTGCCAAGTTCCTTTCAGCCGTAGTGTCATTCTCCTGTTTATTGATTTTTGAACTATGAGAGCGGCTGCAAGCGCTACCCTTATCGGCTAAAATTTGAAAAAAAAAAAAAAAAAAAAAAACCAGCAACATAAAACAACGTTTGCCTTTGAAGCGTGCTTCACTGCAAATGATGTCATGCTGCGGTGAAGGCTCAAGATAGCATAGCGGAGTTAGCGCAAAAGAAGGGAGCGATTCCACAGCGTAAATTGCTTTTGAATCTCAATTTGAACAATAACAAAAACAAAAAAAAAACGACAGAATAAAGCGCCACAGATGGTGCGGTTGCAGATAATGGTTTACATTCTGATGCTCGCGTGTAGATTTCGCTGATGCAGGTAGCAGGTTTCCGAAGCCTCCACGACGATTTAACCCGAAAGCGTTGCTCGGCTAGGTTGCATGGTTATAGCGCACGCCCATGCCGGAATCCACAAAAATCGTCCGTAAAAGTCCGCAAAAAGCATGTTACCCTCCCACCGGATTTGATGTGGGCGCCAAGCCCTGGCGCAGCCTTTATGCGTGGGTTCAATTCCCATTGGCTGCATGCGACGCAGCGACGGATTCCCTGGCGCGTGCTCAGGAAGAAAAAAATTGGCGCAGCTTGCACTATGGGCGGAAGGCTGGAGAAACAGCAGAGCTGGCGGTTCCTCTCCCTTCGTCGGATACCCGGATGTTGCACCTAACACGGATTTCCGTACTCGCCGCTGAAAGTTCTTCATGACCAGCAGGCCCCGATCGTATCATCCCTAGTATTTCGCATCTCTCAGCGCGCGCTAGAACCCGAGGCCGCCGGCTTAGCGAACTCGGCGTCTGTGTTCCCCGCTTGAGGTGCGAACACTCGTGAACTGGCGAGTAGTAGAGCACACAAGAGATCACGCCTCCAACGCTGGGAAGAATACTGCCCTCCCCCGCATGTTTTCGCCACATTTTCCTCCGCCGTTTTCTTCGTGCCTTCGCTCGCTCGGTTAAGACGCTGCGGCCGTCGCCACCGCCGGCGCCGAACCCCACTATCGGCCGCCAAAGTGCTTGCGCACTAAGATAAAGAAAGGCCCTAGGGCCTCCGTATTTTAATAGAAGACGGCTTATATTGCCCTAGAAAGGCCTTCTTAGCAGTGCTTTTGTGTTCAAAGGTGAAGCCGAGTCTAATACAAAAAAAAAAAAAAAATCTCAAGCTGGTTTTCGCACATTGCCTGTTGCTCAGTGAGGCATGACCCTACGGAGGAAGTATGGTTGCAGCCCTACTTTATACTGCTCTCCACCTCCGTCGCCTCTCTCCCAAACCATGTATGCTCCTCGCCACGCGCGCCGTCTCTCTCCCCCCGACTTTGTGCAATGCCGCGCGCTTATCGACGGCCACCCGTGCGGAGAACTTGATCTACCCACCAATCGTGTGTGTCCTTAGTCTGTGCCGCAGATATCGCGCCACTGCCCTTTTACTTAAACACTACAAATCCCCAATACCGATAAACACCACCATACCAAATCCCACCAGAGTGCCAGATTTGCTGGACTTCTTCCCTCTTCACGGGTGGAAGAGCTGTGATTTTCTTTTCAATTTCTGGCTCTGTCTGTTGATATCCGATTCTGTTGACCTCTGGTTGTCAGTGGTGCTTTGTGTAAGCAACCAATGGAAGCAATCTTTGCCGCACACCAGAGGTTACACAACCTTTCAAATGGCCGGCCGTGGTCGCTTGTGTCGGGTCGCTTATACCGTACCAGCTTGTAATCGCGCCAAATTTTAGTTCTGTTAGCTTGAAGCAGCGCGGCGTTACATTTATCGGGTTACGCCATTCGGCGTACGCTCTAAAGAAATGATGAACCTTTCGTATGCCAAGATACTGAGAAAGATACGTTGTGTAGCCGACGCTTCGACGCAGTCGTGCCCAAGCCTCGCTGTGTACATCGCAAGCCGGGGTCATTACTCATGGGTGAGCACGTATAAGTGCCGCGCAACTTGGGCTCTTGCAGGAGCTATACTACCACCCCGCCCTGGGAAAACCGTGAGCTTGAGCAGGCCTCTGACGAGCGCTTTTCTTTTGTCTCACGGGGGAACTCCCTCGCGAGGGAAAGCACGAAAAAGGGAGAATGCGGCTCGGTGCGTGCCTACTCTGCAGCCGGGCTCCGTGCGAGGAAGCCAGCTGTCATTAGCGTAATTTCCTTTTAATAATGCGGCCGTCGTCGTCTTCTCGCCTTGCGCAGTGGGCGTTGGCGACGCTGCAGGGCTCAGCGCCATGACTTATTCTGTGCTCGCCTTCTAAGCCCCTCTCTGGGCCCCGACGCGTGTGAAGCCTCGGCCACTCTTAATCAGCGGCTCATCATCTTATGCCAGGAGCAAGATGCCTGGCGCGCCGGCATCGCCAGCGTGCATGACACCCCCGTGTTCCTTTCTTCCTCCGCTGCTTGTCATTCTGCTTCGAGCATTATTAATGCGCCTCATCACCGACCGAAGGTAAAAGCGCTCCCGGAATGCCACGGCCACGGCACTGCGCACGCGGGCGAAGGCGGCACCTGTGGCTTCAATATTTTGTCTTAAACTGAAGGGAGGGTGTCCTCAGAACAACGTATTTGGAGAGTTATTTCTTATTCTGTTGGTTGGAAAAAGCGTTGCATAAATGCAACCCCGAGTTCGTGCTCTGGGGGACACGAAGGAGATTCAATAAGTTAGTTTCGTTTACTAAAGAGTTCCTTTCTTAAGGTCATCGGTAACACGACTCCACGTGCTTCAAACACTGGTATTTACGTGGTTATCACGTTACGTGCTCGGTAGATAAATCTGCGATCAGATCGTTCATGCCTCAACAAACCAAACCGACTAGGTGGTTGATTTGTAGTCTACTATTGCAACATTGATGCAAAGCTTCGTGATTTGGTTTTCAGAGTGATTTTATAGTCCCTTTGGACTGGTGGGGAAAGGTGAGAGGGACATATATAATTGATTAGCATATAGTTGACATTACGTATCGCGTACCGTATACCCAAGGTCGCTTAAGCGAAGAGGGACCAAAGATGTGGGCCGCAAGGCCGGTATCCGCATACCAGGCTCAACATTCAGATTTTATTTGGATTATCAAGTAGTCCTTTCATTACCCATCTCGCTAAAACGTTTGAACTGCCGCAAACCGCATATCCGCCACCTCAATATGGTCTGGTAGTCTTGTGGCAACGGGGAAGCAGGGCAGACGATGGGAAACAAAGCAGTGCAAAGATCGTTGACAAAGTTTAACTGCGTCAAGGAGAATCACCTGTCTCGAACGTGCTTTTCGAGTGCATGAAATTTGCGGCAGCTGACGGCCGAATAAAGGTACCTTTCCAAAGGCATAACTGCACCACCCCATGCACCTACACAAATATGTGTGTGTGTGTGGCAGTGAGCTCTTTCACTCAGAACACACAATGACGTGTATAATGTACATGTACATGTATAACACGAAAGCACTCGGCAGAATCGTCAGGCACAAAGAAAAAAGGAGACGCGCTCCAAGCGAACTTCGATTTCATGGTTGACACTAGTTCTTAGTCGATATGTTAAACAAATTGAAAGTTTATAAAGCGTACCGCTGCGGGTTATACCCGATATGTATGCTTTTCTTTCTTTGCTCTGGTGCGCATGCCTTCATACGGGTGGCACCGCAATCCGTTAAGAATAAGGGAAAGGGCATGTGGCGTACGTCAAGGGCGCAAAGCCACCTGTGGCGCTTAATAAAATAAAAACAAATGTAAAAAAAAACTCTGAGGACCTCGTTCATAGCTGGAAAAGAGGGCGCCTAAGCTTTCCACCCCTTTACGCAGAAACGGCAGATGAGTGGTGGCCTTGGTATAAATCAGAAACTCTTCGGCGCCACATGCTTTCGAGGGAAAAGGGTTCGCTCCCCAAGGCCCTTAAACCCCTCGTTCAAGTTTATCCCCTTTATGAAACGCCGTAGCCTTCTCAAACCCGCATGCCCGCAGATAAAAAGGAAGACGCAGAGCCAAACGAAGCTTTCAAGGAAGTGCCTTTGATCGGATTGCGGAAGAGGTGCCTCCAGCGGCAGCGCAACCTTGAGGAAGTGCGTCTGAAAGCCCGGAAGTTTCTTCCCTTCCTCTCGTCTTCGTCTCGCAGACTTCCTCCTCGGCGGCCAG
Organism: Haemaphysalis longicornis; assembly: GCF_048455015.1. NCBI lineage: Eukaryota > Metazoa > Arthropoda > Arachnida > Ixodida > Ixodidae > Haemaphysalis > Haemaphysalis longicornis. Next base: position 162,776,054 of record NW_027526445.1, read on the forward strand.
CGTAACATCTCCGCGGCTTGCTCCCCGCACGCGCCTGGGCGCGTGTCCTACTTCAAGGTCAGAGCACTTTCTCTTCACTCAGCGTCCCTGGTTTTCCGGCTCTCCCAAACATCACATACACCGAACCCGGAAGTGTAGGGAGGTCGTGAGGACTGCGCTTCCGCAAACTCGAGCCTCCTTTTCTTCGCTTTCCTACTCCTCCACGGCAGTTCCTCTCTTTTTTCTTCCCCTTCGCGCCACGCGAAGAAGCGTGCGCGCCCCGGTGATTTATGCCCCTCGTGCTCCCTGCAACGTTCTCCCCTCTTCAAACCTCCCGCCCTTTTTTTTATTTTTCTTCCATCTCGACTCGTCTGTGAGGCTAGACGCGCTTTCTCCGTAAGGGGCTTCCCCTTTTCCCATTCACTCTCCTTAGCTCACTTTCTTCGTCATCGCGGTGCTGTTGTAACTCTCGCTTTTATGTGTGCGTGTGCGACGCGCTTCCCTTTCTGTCACGAGCCGTCGGCTGCCGCGAGGGGAGCTTTCAAAGAAGTAGATTCTGGCCGCACGCTGGCTTCTTCCCTACTATAGCTGCTCCTTTTCATCTTGTCTCCCTTGGAGGACAACCGCGGGCGGGGGTTTTTCTTGCGGCAGCAGGCAGAGGGCAGATGTGCGAGTCGGCGCGGTTTCCTGGTTTCCGACCCAAGGTCGACGAACCTTGAACTTGGCGGTCCAGGAGTGAAAGAGAAAACCCGCGGAGCCCTTGAAAAAGCGTGCGTCGTGTCGTGCTTTCTCCGCGGGATACCCTCTTTTTTTCTTTAATTCTAGTTTTCTTCTTTAGTTGGTTTGCTTTCTTTTGAGGCCGCTGTTAAGAGGAAAGCTTGTTGGAGGGATTAGTGCTGTCGACGTTTCTATCGGAGTGGTGCTGCTTGCCACGCGTCTGCCCCGTGCCATGTGCAACCTCGGTGATCCGTGTTGTTGGGCAAATGATGATTACCTCCGAAGCCGTGTTTACACCGGCCAATGTTCGCTTGCGGTAACGTGAACAACTGCGGTCTCGCGCGGCGGTGCTGAAGCTTTAAGCATCGTGTGCTGTGTGATTATGACTGATTTATTGCTTAGTTATTAGACACCGTTGTTACCGGACCAGCTTGTCCAGATTTGTTTCTTGCTTCTGCGTGAAGTTTCAAGACTCCACTCTTTGCTAACATAACTAACAAAATATTTCCCAGTCACACCCAAAATACGTGAGGGCACCTAACCACCTTTGGGAAACCCGGAACAGCATTCTGGTTTTCGGGTACCCTAAAAATGTATTTAGGAGAAAAACTTGTACGTATTAACATGTTCTGGTCGCAATGCGCGGTTGATTTTATTCCCCGAAACTGTTTAATGATAGATGCGGGGGGTGAGGGGTGATACTTTGCTCGGTGACCGCCGTAAATACGAGGTATTTATGTATTCATGACCGTGCACGCCTGCGAGCCAACACACCCAAGGCTTTTCCGCCATGACAACATCGGCTCAATAGAATTCGCGGCAGAACCCTGTAGGAAAACACAACAATTTTCGTAACAAATTCCCGACGAGAGAACGGACGCTCCAAGACAATCCGCAGACGCAGTAGATCGACACTACTGGCCCCCCACTCTAGACAACGCAGCGGGAAACGTCGCTGCTTTTTTTCACCAAAAAAGTATCGATGAGTTTCGAACGGTTTGCAGGGCAGCGGAACAGCGGTGTCCACGCTCCAATTACCGCAACAGTTTCCTTCAACGCTATAGAACTATTTTTTTTTTAAATTTCCCACTGTTTATTCAGTGGGATGCCTTAAACACCGGTTTAAGAGCGTTTGAAATTGGAGACACCGGTTTTATGAGGGATACGCGGGGGTGGGGGATTTGTAGACTATGTAACCTAATAACCTAAGTGCATACAGCCTACGCCCCTTTATCGCACATCTCTTATTGTAGACTATGCCTCCATGGGCTTATTCGGTCACACTCAAAGTTCCCGTTTTTGTAGTCAGTCATCCTCCTGAATTTTAGAATTGAACTATTGTTCTTGATGACGCGTGGTAAGCTGTGTGAGACGTGGACTCATGGACACTAACAACCTTGGAGAGGTGAGGGGAGACAAGAGCATCTATAGTAGTTCACTATAAAATTGATTATGATGGGCTTGTTTTACTCCTAATATAAAAACAAAAATATTATGTAACTACGTAAGCAACTCACAGGTTAGTCAGCACCCAGGTACGTAACCCAGTAACGCAGGTACGTATTCACGCGTAATTACGTAGGTACCTCACAGATTAGCTTTGCCCACCGTGCTACTGGAAGGGGTGGCTACGCCGCCCGTAGACAGTCGACTCTAGATAATTCGAAGTCGCTTAATTTGAATTTTCGGTTAATTTTAAGTAATGTTCCGGTCCCGGCAGTTGCAAATGCAATTTGTTGGAAGAAATCTCTCGATAATACGAAGCTAGAAGCGAATATATCGGTTAATTGGAGGTTACTGTACTTTCGCACGTATAACCCGCCCCTGCCGCTTCCCCCCCCCCACACCCTCTTTCTTCCCGCAGGAAAAGAAAATAAATCTTCGCGTACTGCCCGCCCATTTTGTATAGGAAAGCCTGTTCCAGAGCTCAAGCAACAAATACTGCTCAAGCAACACATCACATGATATGTAAACAGAAAAAGCGTATATTTAGCAAGTATAATACACTTACTGCCAGGCGAAAGTCACAACTCACCAGTGTGTCACTGCTGTCGCTGTAGCTATCACTTGAGCCGCAGTCCTCACTGTTCTACATAATGTCATCTTCACGGCACAACGCGCAGTGCAGGTTCACGGCACAACGCGCATTGCCGTGAAGCTGCACTAAAGCAAAAACCCCGGGTATTATCCGCAGCCCTACTTTGCCACTAAAATTTTCGCATTTTTTTGGTGCGGGTTATACGCGCGAAAGTACGAAATTTCGAAAAAAAGGATCAAGATGACCGGAATGTCTCGATAAAATTCAAAATTTTAAGCGCCATTACACCGTCGCGCTCTGCACTATGTCGGTGCCATCGCAACTAAGGCAGTGCACAGTCTACAAAGCGGCACGTCTGCTGCGATTCGCGCCAGCGTGCGCATCTCTACATTTTCAGGTCCTAAACCTTTTTGTTGCACACAGCTCCGTGTTAGCTGATTGCGTGCTGGACGCATCGGGTTTGAATTTAGCGGTAACTTTGAACTATCGGGCCAAACCGTGACGTACGCTCGATCTGCCGACGAAAGTCGAGATTCTAAACAAAATCAAGGGAGACGTGTTGGGGACTGATGGCAATGCCATTGTTGTTCTTTCTGTTTAATTGGAAGTTGAATTAGTTCGAAGCTTGTTGCGACCCCTGCGGACTTCGCATTAACGGGAGTCAGCTGTCTATTGCCTCAAAAAAAAAAAAAAAAAAAAAAAAACAGTAAGTGTACATTTGCGGACCTGAAGAAATAAAAAAAAGGTGTTTCACTGAACATATTTATGGAATCCTCTTCTCCTTCATATTTTTAGTTCAAAGTAAAGGGAAGAGGAGCTGAGTGGCCGCATTTTCTCTCGGACGTTCAAACTGATGCTCATGGATGCGCACTTCTGAGCGAGAGAGATACAGGGCAAGTTTTATTTGGACCAAAGAGTGGCTCAGAATACCTAAATAAAAGTCGTCTCCATTGACAACTAAACAGCGCTCTAAAGCATGTTTGACGCACTGCGCTAGCGCTAGCTGTTTCTTGTAAGAGAACGGGAGAGTCAGTGAGGTGGGGTCAATGGGATATGTGAGTTGCGTTTGTGTCCGTTAGTCTATGGTTGTTGGAGTGGTGGAAGGTCATTCCCATAGGACAGTTGGTTAGAATATCCACCCCAACGTTAACGCACTGGCGGTACTTTTCTCTTTCCTTTGACCAGAAGGTGCTGTCTAGCTGGGGTGCAAGTAGTGTTAGTTTGTGCTGATCTTCATGACACTTCTCGATGACCAGTTCCAGTGATATGCATATGCATAAAATGTTATTTTTTGTCCGATGTCTGGAAATCCGAATTTTACACGCCGAAGCTGCGCTGGGGCGATGATGGACACCGTCAAAGAAGGACGACGACGACGACGACGATGATGATGATATTTAGTGGCTGCGCCTTTGTAACGGGGTGGTGTTGCACACTGACAGTAGTAACACCCCCGTACATTTACTTCGACTTCAAAAAAAAGCGCGGTAAATAATTTACACGACCTGGGAATTTTGAACGCGCGCAGAAATCTCTACACACGAGTATTGTTTGTTACTCGCGCTTATATCAGAAGAACTGCCTTGTGGCCGGGATCGAACCCACGTACTACTGCTCAGCAGCACAGCGCTTTTGCCATTGAGCCACCGCCGCGGGTCGATTTCTAAATAGGGTATCGGTCCAACTGCCCTAGTCGTATGCAAAATGATCACATACAGAAGGTTGCACAAACTTACTGCATTCATACAACGTTGGAGTTGCTTCGTGCATTTTTGTGCTTTTTTCAGCATTAATTGTAAAATTATCACGGATAATCACGGTTGCAACAGTACCCGTCGTAGGCGGCTCCGTTGTTCTGTCTTTACTGCAGCATAAGTGGGCTTGCTGTGAAGCACTCTTTAAAGGCAAGCGTCGCGATCGAGGTACAGACAGCGAACAGCCGCCCTCTGGGTCTCTCAGAAATCTTGGTAAAAGTATTTTCTCCTCCTCCTCCTCCTCCTCTTCCTCCGCCTCCGACACTGGTAAAAAAAGTGAGGACTTCACACCGCCGGTGTATAGAGAGGTTGCAGCACGAGATCGAAGTCCTTCACGAAATTAAAGATTCACATTTAGGTAACATTGATGATTTCTCCAGCGAACCACGGTGTATATAAAATTGGTCTTACCTACTAAGTTGGTTTTGCTTGAAATTGAGCTGTTAAATTGGCGTTGCTGCAGACATACCAGCCGTTTAAATTGTTTTTGAGCTTTAGCTTTCCCTACCATCACGAAAGAGTGCTCTCTTGGTGGCGACCGTTACGTCGGTTTGCACCTGACTTTTTGCCGAGCGCCTTACGCTTATGGAGAAGACATCAATGGCGGCAATGATTATTTTCAGCCACGATGAACGAAAGAGGGGTCATTCCGAACATTTTTTTTTCAGAACTGCCAGAACTGCCCTTCATAACATTTGTGAGACAGCGAACACAAGTGTAGAACTGTGTTTGTCGTACGCGGCGTCACCCTGAAAACCAGGTTGTTTATGCGCTACGCCTGTAGACAAACCTAGATGAGTCATTAGTGTACGGCAAGTCACGCACACGTACCTTTTATTCCCTCTAAGGACGCTCTAACATTTCCTGGGCGGCGTATCAAGCGATTGGTTGATATAATGTTGCGTACTTTTTATCTTCTTGGTTCAGGGGATAAATCTGCTGACCAGCTCCGATTTCTTGGACCAGCGACGACTGAAGAGAGAGCGCGAATGGTCGGTAAGTTGCAATGCATACCTGGAGTTCTTGTATATGCTTATTTTGGGGAACTATATACAGGAACTCTACGCATGCCGCACTGAGGACGCCTCCTACCGGGCGGGTAGTCTAACACCAGTGCCCCGACTCAACGCAACGAAGTTTTCTCAAATCAACCTGATGAGGCACATCACTCCGATGATGACATCGAAGCGATCGTATTCCCAAACCACGGCCACTTTCTCTGGGGGGAGGGGGGCGCCGACACACTGACAACCCCAGGAAACCTAGAAGACTAAACTTTTCTTTTTCGAGCCGACTTAACTACGTGATGAACATGTAGCTACCCGAAATTCTCACAGTCCCGATTGCTGTAATTTTAGAGCCAGTTTTCTCCGTAATAACAGTGACGGACAAACGTTTCTACTCGTGACAGCCGAGAGAGACAGCAAGCGCGAAATAGACAACAACAACAACAAAAAAAAAAAAAAAAAGTGGGGAGGTGAAACAAGGAAGGAAGGAGAGATAAACAAGGAAGTGCGAAGGAGAGATAACCTTAAGTATGTGTTTTATTCGGGCGAAAGTGAGATCCCGTCCTCGCCAAGACGGTCCCAGCGTACCACCGTACCTGGCACGTGTCCCTCGCCGCCGGCTCGTGCCATCTGCGTGAACGTGCTAGAAAAAGAAACGAAATCGGCTAGCGGCCCACAGCACCGTTGCAGGGAGCGCGTGCTCGCGTTCTCTCATCCTTTCCCTTTCTTTCCAGGCACGACCCACGAGAACACTTCGTGGCGAGGGCCACGGTCGAGTACGCCGAGAAAGAGAAGGAGGGAGGCGGCGAGGACGAAGGGGAAGAAAGACAGCGCACCTGGCCCGCAGTTCCTCTGTTGTTGCAGCGCGCGCGTGTGTTCTTGCGCCGCTCGGCTGGCTCCCCCCGCAAATTAAGTCGCCCCACGTGCGCCGATGCGATGAGTTCCCGCTCGTGCGCGCACGCGCCCAGAAACGCCGACTGGATGGACGCGGCTGAATAACGGGGGGAGGCCAACCACCCTGAACACCGACTCAATAACAGTGTGTCCGGCCTATCACGCCCCGTGCATGGCACAGGCTGAGTTGCATGGTGTCGCGTGGACGCGCCTGTTTAGGGTGGCCGCAGACAACTTTCTTGCATAGACAGAGAAACACGTGCTTGTTTTAGTGCCGTCCGAAAGCTAGGCTCGCAAGCTCGCCTTCGTGGGAAACGCTCAACGCACGGGCAACCGTGATAGCCTTGTAATATATAGGCGACCCAGAACGTACTGGATCTGGCTTTGACTTTGGCCTAGACTTTGACGGACGAAGCATGCAGAGAGTGCGTCAGCGGGGCAGAAATGTACCGGAGTCGTGATGGTTGCGAGCGTGCTTCGGACGTTAACTGCTGTTGGGTAGACCGCCGTGACGGCGCCTGCGACGGCAGTACGATGATTGTTTGCACGTATGCACCACTCTAGCTCTATAGATGCGAAAAAAAAAAAAAATGTGGTCTTCTCGATAGATACCCACATTGAATATTTTGTCGGCTGAGAGATTGAAGCCTATGGTTTCATCTAACGCAAGCGAGTGCGTTGCTATGCGTTGCGTTGCGCAAGCTGTCATCCTTAGAAGTGCAAGACGTCGAAATATGCAGCGATTCAAAGTCAGCCCTTCAGCTGTTGCAACGGAGCGTACCAGTGGAATAGCACGCTTGCGATGCTTACGTCTTTTATCCATCTGACTGCTGGCTGCATGGATTTGTCAATCGAGCGCACTGTGGGGAAGCTGAACCACACAATTGCCTTGGATGAAATGACCAAAAGTTGATCGAGACTTAGAAAAATAAATTTCTTACAATACGAATATACACCTTCATATTTATCTTTGTACTGGTTCGGCATGTTGCAGAGCCTGGGCTGTTTGTCAACAGAATATATACAGATACCGCTTCAGTTTTTGGTGGTACTAGCTAATTCAGCGTTCCAGTCAAAATGGATAAGGTAAGTTCAGTGTCACCCTAGAGGACTTGGGTAGGAATATTGTCACCGAATGATCCAGTGAGCTGAATCGGACACAACGTTGCAGCAAGCCGCGTCATATGCACCCTGCCATTGTTCTTAAGACGAACTTGAGGAGTACCTTTTACAGATGAAATCCAAAAGCCACTGTATTATGACATTTTTATGTGACTCTGCAAGCAGTGGGAATAGGTTTTCAACTCATCCTGACAATATATACTTGGGATATTTTAGGGAGCGTAAGTAAGTGTACGTTATTTTTTTCATACTAAGCAGGCATCTCAACCTGCCATTGCAAAATCGCGTCGTGCAAGATCGGAATAGCCACTTACCGCATGATGTGGAGCTTTCCGGTCAGTAAAGATATTAGACAAACGTATACATAACTATTATCGCCGCTGCTCGAACCTACATCACTGGACGCTATGAACAAGCGTATGGGAGTTAATGAACACTGTAAAGCGATTCTATGGTACCCGCAACATCGGGATCTGGCATCATTTTAAACTTTTTTTTATCAATGACGGTCCATGACAGCCCCTCCCCCCCATTAACCCCCTGTTTGCATATGATTTCAGATCAATGCTGAAGTTGTATTGCAACCAAGACGTTTGAGTTATTCAACCTACTCAGGACCTCTGGCAGGATTTTACAGCCGTACGAAGCAAACAATTCCACCACCCTTCTAGGAATCCAATTGCAACGACAATGAATCGATTAGAGATGACTTTAAGGCACTCACCACCATCAGGTTGTCGCTATCATGAGGCACGATGTGAGCATCCCTGCAAGTTCTTCAGCAAAACGCATTGTTATGTTAGCACCTCCACTTTCGGCCATTCTTAATTGCACGGGCAGTTTGCATTCATTTCGCAGGGCAAATTAATAAACGCATCCCAAATGCGGGAAAGGCTTCTGTCGTAAGTTTGCTTGTCTCGTCCCCAACTACGGCTTTCATCCTCTAACAGTGACCCGAACTTTCCTCTGCAACAATGACGTGAATAGAAAAGCCCACTGTCAACTTTGAAAGAAGTAAGCAAATATTTTAACACACTATGTTTGCGAAACGTTCAGTCTCAAAAACGTTGAAGAGTTCGATATCCAGCGCCGATCTGTGGGCATAAACCACACGCGGCGGTGCACCTGTGGGATTTTTCTTCTTTTCTTTCCTTTTTCCCCCCCTCGGAGCCGAAACAGCTTGAGCGTCGTGTCCTTCTTGGAACCTGCGTATCTAGACCGGTGTCGAGACCGGTCGAGACGCGAGTCTGCATCCGCAAGCAGGGCCGCTCAGCGACGCTTGCCTTTGCACAAACGCGCGGCTTGCCTCTGTCTCCGATTCTTTTATCTCCGCCGTGCAGCTGCCTGGGGGCGATTGAATTAAGCGACGTCAGCCTCTCTCCCTCCCCCCCCCCCCTATATCTTTCCCCTCCTTTCCTCTTTTCCATCCCCACCGCCAACACTGCGGCGCTTTCTCCGCTCCGACAAAAAAAGAAAAGCGTAGGAGACAGATGTTAGCCCCACGGGCTCCCCTTTTTACTTTGTACAAGGAGGGGGACTGTTGCCACTGTTGCTGCCTGCTTCTTTTTCCCTCGCTTCTTGTTTCCCTCGCCGGCCGTCAAGAAGAATGGCCGATTCCTTTTTTCCCTCTTTCTTCTTCTCCTGCGCCCGCTTGTCTTGATAGCTGCGGCGGCCCAGCAGGATTCGGTGATTCAACACCCCGAGTGCGGTTTTAAGTTGAAGTGGCGGACTCACTCGCTCACTCCGAGCGCTCCCGCTGAAGTGGGCCACCGCTTTCTTGCCGTTCTTTCGTTGTTAGCTTTGCTTTGGGTTGGGTGTGTTTGTAAAGACGAACGGCTGCGTTTGGGGCCTCAAAGGTGTGAGTGCCTAAATGTTCTGCAGCCTTCGGCCCGTCAGCGTCATATGTCTCCTCCCCATTAGCTCCAGCGTGTGTCTTTGGTATTGTGTTCTTTTTGTAGCTTGCGTTAGGTATTGGTGGCGCGCTCGTTCGAGCGGTCTTTTGCCTGTGAACTTGAACTGTTGGATGAGGTCTAAAGTCAGATTGCTTATGAAGTGGCAAGTTTGTAGCCTGGTGTGAGAATTAGTGTCATTCCCTTTCTATCTTCAAGAATCTTTCTCCCTTTCCTTTTCTCTCCTTCTAGCAGCAGTACTTGGAGCTGGCTGAAATTTCCACTTTTTTGAAAAATCCCGCTCATACTGACCTCCAGAAATTAGGATGAAGCTACATTTCCTTTCAATTATTAATTTTATTTGTCTCGTGGTTTGGATGGTGCACCACGAGCCGGAAGCAAAAACAGTAAAACAAAAGCCGGGAGCGTTTTAGGTGTGGCTGTTAGATGACGTGTGTTCACAGCCCTGTGTAATTGTCTAATTGCAGAGGTAATGTATAAAGAACCTCTACGCAACCACCTATATTGTCTCCAAGCGAGATTTCAGGCCTTTAGTGAGTTTATAGCGCCCGCTCACGACCGTGGAAGGAACGCGAGGTCTGAAGGTAATGGTATAACATCGACACTGCACTTATCGCAGTCGCTGGAGATGTCACAATCGCATGCTCTGCCACCAACTACAATCTTTATAGCTGGCAGCGTATCACTTATTTTCTCTCTGTTTTCAAGAATTGATTCTGGAATATTATCATCCATCGTGTTTATTGTATTGTTGGTACTAGCCGAATAGCCCCTCATACTTATTCACACTAAAAAAACACAAATGCGAGAAATGTTCTCGCATTTCTTGCAAGAAATGCGAGAAAAGTGATTGCGACCCAAAGTTGAAAGAAACACGCGTTTTGAAACGTTATCGAGACGCTCGCTCCCGGGAAATATTGGAGGCCTCACTGATTGGCATTCGTGGGGAACAATGCGTGAGCACGCCATCAATTGCCCTTTTGGAAAGAGAGGTGGCATATCTAGCCAGTTGAACCTGACTTGTGCCAGATAGCAAGCTTGGCACCAAGACTGATTGTTTTATCTTTGATGTAAGCTTCCATTGCACACTTGGAGTGATATCTTATCCTTGAACGGGCGCATGCTAGCAGCCACTCGTTCTTCCGTGTATTTAATGTCGTGTAATAAATCTACTTCAGTTGTTCGTCAGCGCTCTAGTTTGTCACTTCTTCCGTCCTCGTCCCTGCGCTGTTTTTTAGTGTGAATAATGTGTACCCAACTAGCCCAACGTCAAGCCTTAGTAAGCTCCTCATATACCAGCGGGTGCGGGAAGGGCGGCTTTTTAATTTTTTTTCGCAGCTCCCTATATAACTCGTTCGAGTACTCTCACAAAGTTCGTAACCGTCACGATGGCTCAGCAGCTAAGATGTTGTGCCAAGTGGCATTTCAGAACGGGCTTACAATTACGAGAGATCGCGAATGTTGGTTATTGTACTGGAGAGGGATCAAGGAGTATGCCCCAAGCTTTGAAGCAATCGATGTCGTGATGTTCGCTATTCGTATCTGAATAGTGGCCAATCTTGCTGGGCGAATCACCAGCGAACTAGGCTGCGCAGGCGAGTCATCGCTGCGCACAAACAGCCAGTCGTTGTGAGACGCTTGTAGTAATTAAGTGCCCGGAAGATCAAATTTATTGAGAATATCCGGAACGCCTGAAGCCCGTACACACCAAGGTTTTCAGCTGCACCACAGTGCGCTAAATTGACCTATTAAAGGTCTCAACAAATCAGTTTCAGGGGACGACCGAAGTTTACGCCATTTGAATAAAAAAATGTTATCTGCGCTTTATCACCGCGTTGAGCAGAGCCTGCATTTCGTGATACCGCACCGCAGACAGAACTATTGATCGAATTATTCTACTCGACATCATCGTTCCCCGACATTTCGTCGTTGGCTACTTGAATAGGTGAATTAAGCGCATTGAGGGGAAGCCGAACCACAGATTGCCTCAATGTTTACTGCGCAACAGGAACCAATGTGAATAGGAGGTTCTAAAACATGCATGATGAAATCCCTTCGTGAACCAATGTGAAGGTGATGGCCTAAGATACTCACGATAGACGACCTTCATCATTGGAATCAGCTCGTTTAGAGAGAGGTTCACTAGGTATCCTTATAAAGCGGCCGTGCAAAAAACAATGACAAGGTTACGAGCTTAGTGCATAACGTGTACTCGCAATTTGCCCCAATTATCATTGCTCGGAATGGGATGGACTCCAGCAACAACAGCGGTAGCGATGTTAACCGTCGCAGAACATTACAACAATCCAAAAGATATTACAACGGCCTCTCATGAATTGATTGAATCAACCGTGAATTATTCTTGTGGGGATCCAAGCAGCACACCCTGGAGAAGCGCAGAAAAGAATGACTCGCTCTACTTCAAACCCTTGTAAATGTCACTCAAGTACTCTACGCGAATGAAGAGGCCAGGAACGCTGCCAGTTTGTCCAACGCTCGGTTGCCATCGCAATTTTACTCGGTTAAAGTGTTTACTCCCTTCAAAGATCCGCTCGGCAACCCCTCTACTGACCCTTCCGTCTGTATACCTCGCAAAGATGAAAAAGCGAGGCGAAATGGGAAGCGGCCCAGACGCCTTTTGTGGTCCCCTATAGTGGATTGCCGACGGACGGCCTGCAACGGAGTGTGCGTGCGTATAGCCGAGACCTTGTGCGGGAGTCTGCCCGCATGACTCGTCGCGGCGGGGGCCGCGCGCGACCGTTATAAGGACGGCTGTCCGAGAGTGCCCGCTTGTACGCCCTCCGCCGCGGTGTGTGTGTGTGTGTACACAATAGGGGCGCTCAAAGTAGGCTTTCTTGTCTGCGCCACCGTCGCGGTGTCGTTGGTGGCAGTGACCGCGGACTGCCAGCTGGCCAGTCGCGACGGCGCCTCCACGATGCCCGAGAAGCCTCCGGATTTCGTCAGTTGTCATCATATGATTGACCGGCACTAAGTTCTTATTACAGGCCTAGCTTTGAAAAGAAGCGTCAGTGTAGTGCGGTCGAAGGTGTAACTAACTCGCGTGAAGGGAGCACAGGGGCGGTGAATTTAGAGGCCTTCCTTTTTGCCTAGAAGGCGTTTCAAGAGCTCTCGGAGATATCATATATATCTTTTTTTCGGTCCAAGACGGAGAAAACAAGCATCTACAACTGAGGTGCGCGGAGAGAGTGCAATGACTCGATGTTGTGGACAAACTCAGGTGGTTGCTGTTCGTCTTCGGTGTGTTTATTTTTTGTTCTTGCTTCCCTAGAGTAGAGCAGGCGTGGATCTCAAGGCGTAGTTAAAGATGTAGCCTTTATTTAGCCGCAGTGATTTTCTCGTTACTTATGATCGGCCTAATAATACGTGCCGTTACTTTTCATGTTTTCATGATTACTTTTTGAATTAATAATTGGGCCGACGCAGTCTTCATCCTATGCAATGAAAACATCGCGCTGCGTCTGTTTCTAGTTCTAAAAACATTACTGGGGCACATGTGTGAATGAACTTGATATGTGAGTGTACGCCTGCGTAGGCGCCTGCGGATGAGTCCGTAGGCATCCCATTTTCGGGGACGTATCACATCCGCGCTCTTTATTCTGTTTCTCTGCTTCAAGAACGAAGTTGAACGACACCGTCTCACCTTGAAGGTATACGAACGCCCGTGTAATGCTTGAAATATTGCGTCATCATTACGCTCAGTAATACCCAAAGGCTGCTAGTTCTTGCTCTTTATATCACCGTGACGAAAAAGTGGAAGACGCCTGAGCGCGAAGTCTAAGTTGTAACTCCGCTTTTTTATATGCAGAGCATCTCATTCACTCGCCTTGTCCCTCCGGCGTCGTCGGCGTTGTCCGCCCCTCCCCCATTCTCCTCGCCGCGCCAGCTGCGCTCTCCGCCGCTCACTCCCTCTCCTCTCCGATAGCGAACACTCTCTCGCGAGGGGCATTGGATTGGATTCGATTCGATTGGCTTGGCTTGGCTTGGCTTGGATTTGGATTGGATTGGATTAAAGTGGATTGTGTTGGATTGTGTTGCGTCATAGCCGCGGCAGACGCGCTGGGGCCGGCGCATGTGCAGTACTCTCTCTTCCGCGGTTTCCTCTCCTTCGGGCGCGCTGCGCATGTAACCGGTGTGCCGTTCTCCGGCGAAGCAACATCCACGCTTGGCTCAAACACCTAGAGTCCACGCCGCTTTACAAGTACGCCAACGTCGTCATCGACTGGGACCGGCTTACGCAGTCCCCTCAACGTTATGCGTGCTATAAAACGCCGTCCCTTCACCGCTCCGGCTATGCGTCGCATCTACACAGGGGTTCCCGCGAGGGGAGGTGGGAGTTTTGTGTGGCGCTTCACCTGCGAGGCAAACATAATGACAGAGGGTTTACCGTAAGTCATCTACTAATCTCCGTTTCTCCCGAGCTTCCTAAGAGCGTCCTCGCAGTCATCTTATTTCAAATCAAATGTATTCATCCATCCAGCAATTCGACCTCACCCCAGAGTTCTTAGAGTTTCTGCGTTTGAATGGTAAAAATTTAACCTGAAAAGTTCTCCAAAGAACGGTGAAAGTAGATAGTTGTTTTAAGCAAGCGTAATATTACAGACGAGTACGCCAAATTTTGCGCGCGAAAGCTGCATGGGTGACTCCTATGTACAGCCAGTGTACGACTAAAATTTATTACCACTAGCAGTTCAAGATGCTTCTTAGTTATGCCTATATATTAATAAATACAGATGAAATAAAAAAAAATGAAGTTGGGTCGTCCGCGTGATTGATAGCCGAGAACAGCTGAATATCTCACATGGTGCAAAATGGTTACTGAGGGTTGGTATGAGAATTAGGGAAGACTTAGGGAATTAGGGAATTATGAGAATCAGGGAATTTCTAATTTGTGGGGAAAAGAATGGATTCGGATTATGCGAGTTCTGCTGGAAATATGTGGGAGAGGGCCTCGTCCTGCAGTGAACATCAACGGTCTAATGACTTGACAGATAGAGAATGCTCCGAGAAAATGAATGCAACATGCGTATACAAAGTACAGTCGAAGAAATGTAATTTAGATACTATATATATCTATGACATCGAGGAGATATTTCAATACATTTCACGAAGGTTACATCGTTCACGCTGAAATTAAGTTACTGACGGGGAAATAAATTGGTCGTGTTGTTTGAGTTGACGAGCTATCAGATAAGGAAATGACAATCATTATCATCATCATAGGCTATTTGTGCGCACTACAGGACTAAGGCTTCTCTAAGAGGCAACCGCTCCTATCAGAGGTTTTCTGAGTCCATCTCTTGCTCGGAATTCTCTCATATCCTCCCCCTTCGACCCGTTTGTTTTCCTATATTTCGTTTCCATCCCTTAGTAGAAATTTGTTTAAATGAATAGCTTACCCGTTTCTCGTCATCCGCACTGCATGAACTACCAAACCGCGCTTCTTTCGCTTCATTTCAACTGTAGATGTCTTCAACCCCAGGATGTTGTTTAATACACGACGCCTTTTTCTCATCCATAAATGTTATCCCAATCAACCTTCTACCCGTGGCTTTTTTGGATCGACCTAGGTTTTTCAACTTGGGCTGACCTCAGTTGGGCCGACCTGAGGAAAGCACATCTTTTGCCCAAATTCTCTCTAACCCCGTGTCTAGCATATGCCACCCGTTGTCAGACAAACAGCCTCGATAAGAGTTATCCATTTTGAATGGTTTCGGCAGGAGGAGGAGGAGGAATAAATGTTTATTCCACGAGCGCTGGTGCTGCTGTTAGGGCACCCGCCCGGTGGGGGGCGTCCCTAGTCCGGGATGCCCTGGGCTTGGCTGGCAGTCCAGGCCCTCTTCACCAGTATACGCTGGGTCCTAGGGTCTGGACTTTTCAGGCAGGCCACCCACTGCTCGTAAGAGGGGGAAGGGTTGGGGGGTAGGCCTGGGTTTTGTCCGCACTCCCATACTTGGTGGTAAAGCGTGCCCGGCAAGGGACAGAAATTGCAGGTGGCCGGGTATATGGTGGGGTAGATCGCGTGAAGGAGGGTGCGATGGGGATAGGAGTTCGTTTGTATTTTTTTTTTCGCATGTGATACAGTTCATATTTATAGTCACAGTTAGTCATATTAAAGTCACAGTTAGTCATATTTAAAGTCACAGTTCATATTTTTATTATGAGGGATGAGGGTACGGAGCCTAATTTATGTTAGCACTGGCGGTAGCACCGACGGCTAGTGTCGCGCACCTGGTTATGTGATGAACCACGAGGAAGCTGGAAAATAGGATTTAGCTTAGGGAAATCGCTTCCGGGATGTGCCTGGTAAACCGTACTGGTAAAACAGGAGAAATGTGTGTCCATTAACATTTCGATGTAGGGTTCGAATCAGGCCCCAGTCAAACCACCTGCAGCCCAATCGAATGGAGTCCAACTTCCCCCTCTCCCCTTGTTAAGCTCGCCGCACCGTACTAGCTGGTAGCCGACGGGACCCGCACCCATACTAATTGTCCTCAAAAAGAAATAAAACGCCCCCCCCCCCCCCCCCCCAAAAAAAAAAAAATGACAACAAAGACGTTGGTCCACTGACACCCTGCTAAGTGTGTATTGAAATTTTCTTATAATCGATGTATATTCTCTGGATGTTATCGAGTTGTGGCGATAAACAATTCTAAACGGCACAAATGACGCTGTGGCATTTCATCTCTGCCACGCCACACAATTCCCCCTGCAGCGGAAAAACATTCTGTACGTGGCAACTTTAATATGGCTTCTTTTATTTCCTCTTCCTATAAAGTCTGTTCCGCAAAACATATAGTCATGTTCAAATATTTCACAGTGCGAAGTAACGAAGTCAAGGAAGGAAGTCGCCCAATGGTCTGTCATTCTGAAAACACAACATTTCGCTCGACGCAGCAACACCAAGTTCCGCTAGCCCGCTGACACAAAGCGGGGAACTTGACAACGTCGCCGCGCACAGATGCCACACGTATACGCATACCGGCTGCTGAACTGGTAAAAAAAAGTCAAAGCCCATTTTTATAAGTGAAAGATGGTTAAAACGCGAAGCTTCCTCCCGTGCAACATGAGTCAAAGTCAAAGTCCAAAATCCGAACTGCTTCGACCGTGTCGCAATGGTGCAATCGGATAGACGCCGGCTTCATAAGGTCAGGAACACAGGTTCGATTCCTACCACGGGGAGCGTTTTTTCGTGAGGAGCTTCGCGTTTACTCTTCCTCCTCCTCCTCCTCCTCCTCCTCCTCCTCCTCATCATCATCATCATCACCATTATCACCACCACCACCACCATGATCGTGTGCCATTAGTGGAAACCCATTTGGCTTTTCTGCAGCGCATTTTGGTGTTACGATCTACGGTGCAAGCGAGGCGTAGAGACCTTCGCTTTGATTAAGTAGCGTTTGTCTAGATAGTAAGGGTGTCCTGCGTTGTAATGATTTTACCTCCATAGTGTGGAGAAGCAGCAATCGCTCTCCTCCTTCGTCACGATTACAGATTCCCAACCTAACGCGAACACAAACTTGAAGGGCAAGTGTGCCCTTCAAGTTTGTGCTATTTTAAGGGAAAACACTGAAGTGCCCCATGCGGCGGAAAACCGTCGCTGTTGCTGTGATTGTAGTTGCCCGGTAAACCAAATTGCCGCCGCTGAAAGAGTAAATCGAAAACACGTGCGATCCGATGGCTCTTGAACGGGGGTCTCCCCACTAGCAATTCTATTTGGTACCACTACGCTGTCTCCTCATCTTTGTTTTCATTACCTGCCTCTAACATAGCTCCCAATATTGCACAACCAAATAATATGCACAGATTAAACGTGTTGGTTGGTATGCAATATTTACTGTTGAAACAAACATATTATTGTGCCGCTGCCCCATTAGTGGGCCGGCTTTGTCTTTGAAACTTTTCAAGTGTGGTCAAGGGTTCAACCCTTGGGAGCCACTCAGAAACTGGTTCTTTCAATTCACTCAATATTCAATTCACTTCCGCGAATATTCAATTCACTTCCACGGTGCTTAAATGATGTTAAAACGAAAGGTAGCCTGAAAAAAGGTCTTAGACGCATTAGTCTGTGACCGGAACCCTGTCATGTGTTTTGTGTTTTCTTTTTTTTTCTCTCTCTCTTTTCTTTTTACTACTGTTTTCAAGCAAGCGAATTATCTGTTATTGATGGCTCTGTCGCTGTCTGCCAGGCACTGCCGTTCAAGCCCACTGCGGCTTTGGCAGGCCCGTTCCTTGTTTTGTATTTACTCATGTCATCAATAAAGTATTATTATTATTATTATTATTTTAAATGCAGAGCATTTCTTTAACTCACATGCAGCGTCCGCCGTCCGTCCGCAACAGCTCAGCGCGCAGGTGCGCCCTCTCCCCCACTCCTCCTCTCCCGCATCACGCTACCCTCCTCGCTCTCAACAACAGGTCCGCACCCCTCCCCCTACACTATATAAAAAAAATAATAGTTATCGGCGCCTGGTTTCGATCCCACGACCCTGTGGGCGGAACGCGAGGTACATGGTGCTCTACCCACTGCGCCACAAAAGCGACACAGAATCAAAGGGTACGAACGCGCCTTATATCCTTGACTTATTCAAACTACGTCAAGAAGCTGCTGATACACGGCAGCATGCAGTGGCATCGATCTCGTCTTCACCAGTTGCTGCAACGCACGACCACTGCTTAAAGACCCCTTAACAGTACACTTTAGCGACCACGAAGCCGTCGTTCTCAGCGTCCAATACAACGACAACACCAACAAATAAATAAATAACGACTTACAACAACCTACTCCTTGCCTTCACTTCTTGCGTCACAAAAAAAAAAAGAAAAATTGGGCCCATCTCTCCACTAGGGGGAACTCGAGTCGCAAATCACGAAAGTAATAATTAATATCTGAAAGAAATAATAATAATTAATAGTAATAAGCAATAATAGTTAACACATTCACTACCCCCCCCCTTCCCAAACACTAACGTTAACGCAATACACCCACCCCCTACGCGACGCCTTTACTCGAGTCCCCCCTCGTGGGGAGATGGGCCCAATTTTTCGCTCTCCGCACTTCAACAAACTAGATACGCTCTCTTAGAAGTATGTCACCAACACAACTAAACAATATTTAAAAGGAAACATTACAATGCGGCACCAGCCCATCAGTTGGCCGGCCTTATCGTTAAAATTCTTTCAGTGTGGTTAGGCGTTCAACCCTTGGGAGCCACTCCGGAACTCGGTCTTCTGCTTTTTCCACTGCCCCACACTTAGATAGACTCTGGCGGGTGCACTGTCGCGTTGGCCTCTCGTCCGAATCATGCGCAAACTCCAAATACTATGGAGGCCAATCAACATCACCACGTCAAAGGGTGCTCTCATTGCTAGCGGTGGAAAAAAGTTGCTGTTTTTGTGGTTGTTTCTTTCGTCGTGGCACGTACCCAATTGATGAATTTTCTGCAATCGGGTGGGTTGAGGGGCTAATGTGCCAGCTTTACAATACTATAAATTCTAAACGTAAATGTTATAGTATAGTGGAAGTATCGCCGGGCTTTCGCCTTCAAATCCCGCAAGCAGACTTACGCACCTTCAGGATTCTTTTTTGCTTACTGTTGTCAACTACGGCAGACATAAACATCAAAACAAAAACGTACCACATTCCAAAGATGCGTCATCAGTGGCAGCAGCCTTGGCGTATTCCACGAACATTTCCCCACATTTTAACGTACAAACGCGGTTCTTTTCACAGCTTCTAGGGCGCCCCGATCGGCAGTGGTCGCAATAGAGCGCTCTCCTTTTTCCGTCTCCGTATTTTGTTTCTTAACGCCGCCCGCGTGCAGCTGCCTGCCAAGCAACGAAGAGAGAAGCCGAAGGCTTCAGCCCGCGTAACACTCGTTCCAAGAGTACGGGGGAGGGGGGTGTTAGCGTCTTGTCTATTATATGACGCAGTGGCCTCGCGTTCTGGCCGGAGCAGACCTGCGGTGCAGCCTCCCGTTCGGGGCTCGGAAACCCCGACGCACGCCGGCCCGAAGAATGACGCGCAGTACATCTGCATCCGCCCCAATTTGAGGCTCTCGAGCGCGCGCGCGCGCGAGAGCGCTCTCTTTAGGCGCAACGCGGCGTCAAAGCAGCTCTCTCGCCGACGAACAAAAGTGAAGACCTACTGCGACGCCATGTCTGGGGAAACCAAGGAAAAGAAAACCCACCATCGTTGTTGCAAGGGTGTACAGAAGCGTTGTTTGAAGAAGAAGGGGAAGTTGAGAAAGGAGTGAAAGAGAAGCGGCATTGTCATTACATAAGCCTGAAGCTCTCTCCCTTCCCCCCCCCCCCTTCCTTCCCCTTTTCTCCGAAACCCTGTCGCGTGTCGTGTTCTTGCTGACCCAGAAACACAATAACGCCGTTCGCTAACCCCGATTGAGGCGGAGGGATTCGCTCGCGACGAGTTGTTTGTTGCGTTCGGGAGGCGTTGGAAACGAGGGTTTTGGGAAGCTGCGGCGCTTTAAGAAAAGGAGTCCTCTGAGAATGGCCCGTAGGCGGTCTTCTTATCTGCCGCACCGACACGCGCTCATTGTTCCGCATAGAAGTTACTTAAGGTGTCCGTTGAGCTGTACGCACTGAAATGTTTGAAATGCGGCGTTCTTTTAAGCGACGCTTGCACGGCTAGGGTTCCGTGCATTTTGATGCTTAGGAACGATAACCCCGATTCTCCACGTGTCCCTGAAGCGCGTGGCGTTATATAGCGCAGGGAGTTGGAAAACGAATGTCCCGGTGTGTGTTGCCACGTTGCCAACCTTCAAAACAAGATTTAGACCCCAAGCGAATAGATGTCATTACTTGTACATGCACCTTGAGTAGATTAGTTAGTTATAGACAACATCCTCAAGACAAAAACATTACTTAGACCTTAACGTCTCATCAATTGGATGAGACCTTTTAAGTGGACTAGTTATCAAAATGCAGTGTTTTCAAAAACAACAGAATCAAAATTAGCGCGTTTGAGTGTATGTGCCTTGTTTGGGGATGACCGCCGTACGCGACAAGATGAAATAGAGCTTTCTTGTACATTTCAGTTAAAGCTTGTGTCACCCCCTCTGCCGCGTGCTAAAAAGCTTCGCTACTCATTCACCTTCACAGAGTGGAGTGGCTTCTAAGTTTTTCAGAGAAAATGAGGGATACTTGGCGGCACGTGAATGCTGGTATGCCTGTCTATCCATGAGTCACGAAAGACCAAAGTTACTCAAGGCTGCATCTCACATGCACTTACCCGATGCACTATGTATATAAGATGAGAATAGTACACAACTTTAGAATCGAATGTTACACGAATCAATATAATGACCTAAATTCTGAACCAACTTCACTAAGAAATAAAAAAAAATTCTGCAGGAATTCAGAAACCTATCTACTAATGCGCAGCATTCTTATGCCGCGTGTCAGTTGAGTGTGAGTTTTTTACAGTCAAATTTCTTGGTTTTTCTAAATCCTGTCTGACCAATTATCTCCATTTACGCTATTATAAATATTAGAAGCGGAACATTCGCGAAATCTGCATTATTGTGGAAATGTAGGCCGTTATACGGTTTGCCATTTCCCGTAATTGCTTAGTATTTTTCTTAGTTTTTAGCTTTTCAAAATTTCGTTCGACCAATTATCCCCCTTACGTTACTATAACGATTACATTTCGAACGTTCGCGAAATCTGCATTATTGTGGAAACGCAGGGCGTTGCACGGTTCGCCAGTTTTCGGATTTTTTTAATATTTTTCTTATTTTTTTAGTTCTTCAAAATTTCGTTCGACCAGTTACCTCCATTTAGGCTATTAAAGCGATTACATGTGGGTCTTCCGGGATATCTGCATTTTTGTGGGAATGCAGGGCGTTACACGGTCCCGGCTCTGGGGGTACTCGGCAAAGAATGCTACTCATCAATTAATATGCTAGTTAGTACCTGCGAGGCGATTGGAACTATTCGTTGAGTTACCTCGCTATCAGTTCACCTTGTAAGGAAATGGAACCGGACCTGCGAACTCCTACTACTCGAGCATTAAGGCGCTGTTACATTAAATGAGCTTGCTGCTCAAAGCTGCTGTTATTACAATTTGCGCGGAGATTTGTTCCTGAATATGGTTGCGGATGCTTTTCTTCCTGTTTTCTAGAGCTGTAAGACTTATTTGTTGCCGGCTGGCTGGTGGGCCCTGCGTCAGTGGAAAAGAAAAGTCTCTTTACGAGATGTCTGGTAGCATCAGATAATTACTTCGATAAAGAGACCTATTTTTTTTTTTTTTTGCTGGCGTCGCGAACAAATGAAGCCAGGATAACGTGAAGGCACAATTAAATTACTTGTATCATTGATGACGTGAGCAGGGTCGGTTGTAGAAAAATTTCGGCGTGGTTACGAATGGAAGCCCCGAAGATAGGAAGCTTTACTTTGCATTTTGATTCGGCGTTTACATTAAGAATTTTTTTTCCAAATTTTTATGTACGGTCTCTGCTAGCAGCATTCCCTTGTTTCTGGTTTTTAACGTTGCTTGTTTGTCTTCTTCCTGCCGTACCCCCAATGTTTAATTATCACCAC
Organism: Haemaphysalis longicornis; assembly: GCF_048455015.1. Lineage (NCBI taxonomy): Eukaryota > Metazoa > Arthropoda > Arachnida > Ixodida > Ixodidae > Haemaphysalis > Haemaphysalis longicornis. Next base: position 162,798,051 of record NW_027526445.1, read on the forward strand.
TCATCTTTGTAGTCACCCCCATCTGGCGCATCAAGCCTTGTCCCTAGCAGGGCTGACCTCATCAGTTCCCATTAAAGAGCCTCTCTCTCTCTCTCTCTCTCTCTCTCTCTCTCTCTCTCTCTCTCTCTCTCTCTCTCTCTCTCTCTGATTTAAGAATATTAATTTTCTATGCGTACGCCGGCGAGGCTTCCGGAGAGTAATTTCGAGATATTGCTACAGTTTTTAGGGCTTTCTCGACCTAATAAAAACATTATATTGATGTGGGGAAAAAGCGATGCAACTCCTTTAGGAACCTGATTCGAAGGGACAAAGCGAGGAGAGGTTTGTAGAGTGGGAATTCCCCCCTCCCTATTCCCCTCCTCCCATTCACCCTTCTCCAGTATTAGCTCAACCCTGAGCTCCGTCGTCACTGAATCCGTCCTCCTTGGCTTTTAAATGATTCTGTACGCAAATAGTTATGTTGCTCTAGTGCTGCAACCCCAGGCGAAGTTAGTTTTGGTGCTGAGTTTTTTCAAGTGCTCATGATAAACATTCCTAAATGGTATGAGCAACACGTTGTCTTCAATTACCTGTTATATGTTTCACATAGCCCACTTTGGTGACGGGAATAAAACTTGCAGGTGTATGTACTGGGCGAATGTAAGATATCCAGGGAATTTTGTTGTTGAAAAGTATGTTGTGTAAAAGATGCAGTGCTTCTTTAATGATGCAATACCCGTTGCCCGTGAAAGGCTCCGGCTCTGAGTTGTAGACACAAAGCGTGTAAACTAGGTGTGCGTTGTTGGCTACACATGGTGCGGGCGATCCGGGAGAAATTCACTCATTTTGACAGCTGTCTTCACCGGGTGCTTTGGAGGTTTCTCGGAAGTTCTCAATCAGGGAGGGCAACAACCTGGGAACACCCTCTCACAGGAATTATTTACAGCCATCTAGAGGAGTATTTAGGAAGCTTGATTGCACTTAGATTTGGGATACGAGGGAACGGAGAATGTTTTAACTTGTCGAGATTTGCGGGTAACATTGCCTTTTTCCGGGAATCTGAAGAAGACCTGCAGGAAATGCCCTAGCAACTATACTCAGGGTGCTCTTAATTCTAGGGTTAAAAAGAAACACGACTAAATCAAAAGCAATGCTGAATAAACATGATAGGCATTGAAACACTAGAAGTTGTTAGTGAGAATAACTGCCGATCGAAAGCACGAGGAGGAAATCAGAAGTAAATTATTATGTGGCAGTGGCTAAGATAATTGACATTCGCGACTTTTCCGGGCGACAGATGCATTCAGGCTAGCAGCACAGCTGAGCCATTTCACCGACGAGTTATTATATCCTTGTAGTCCTGCAAAGCAGCATCGCTGAAGATCAGAAAATGACGCGAAGTCTTCTTTATATTGAGAGACCGAGGTTCACGTGAGAGGCCTGTGTTCGGAGCGACCTTTCATTCAGGACCTTCGAACGAAGCAGCGGGTACACACCATGATGAGGAGTATTTACAGAGATAAGGACAAAGCGCTGGAGCGCGTTCGCTGATGATGATGATGACGTACAGATGAAGAGGAAGTACTGAAGGCAGTCCGAAGGTCTCACACCAAGAGCGACTCTTCCAACCGGTTCCGGTAGGTTGACTATGGATGCCTACAATATTTGCTTTCATTTCCGACCAGCCGGCCCGGCTTCTTTCGCAGTCCACAAAGCCTCGCTAAACAGCGATCTCGCAACCCCCTCCCAATCTATTTACTCCCGAATGCACAATTCCGCACACGTGACCCGAATGCTGGATGAAGCCTCCGCCACCGCGTGCATCATCTCCGCGCCAACGCTGCGAGCGGGGCTGCAGGCAGGTGCGATTCCGCCGCATGTGGGTTATGACCCCGTTTCTCGAGAAAAACCGGGTAAGCCACGCGCTGCGTTTAGGCGAGAAGGAGAGAACACCCGCGCACGGCCGAGCCAAGCCGAATCCAAAGGCGCCCGATAACGTCATCTCGAGAGAGCAACGACTGGAGGCGCGTGCGAGGCGGTTGAGCACCCCGAGGAAAGCAGGCTCCTCGCAGGAGTCTTGGCGCGTCGGCACCCATTGTGTGTCCACGCGGTTGGCTCCAATAAAGGAATCCTCCCCCTTACATCCCCGCGATCCCCACTGTGTTGGGGGGGAATAGGGAGTCTGGTTCCCTCCCGCTGGGGAAGAGGTTCGTTATGCCGTCCCTTTGTGTCCTGCCGCCGCCGTTGCATCTCTGAAGCCCCTCCGTGGTTATTGCGTGGAGGAGAAAGAAAATACTCTTGTTACGCCGTGTTGCTTCGACGGCGCGCGTTGAACTCGGATGCAGGCGCGAAGACGTAACCACCGCATCGGGGACTGGTGACCTAGATTGGGTGTCGGCCCGCTGGCGGTGGAAGCAAAAATAAGAGTGCCGGTGAAACTGGGGCAGCCAAGGACGTTAGATGCGCGCGTGCGGCGGCTTCGAGAAATGGAGTGACCTTTGATAAGTGCTATAGTTCGATTCCTTTGGGTGGCTTTTCGCGCGTAATGCTTCTGACCCATCTTTCGCGCAATCGTTTCGTTTGTGTTTTCTTTTTTTTTTTTCCCGGCAGCTTGCACGTGCGGTCTACGCAGATGGTTGGGGACTGGGAGTTTGATCGTGATTTGTGAACTCTATTCGGAACAAGATGATGGGGTTCTTCTCGAGAAGGACTTATATATTAGCCTAGTAGACTGGTTAACATGGCGGTTACGATGGATATTGTCAAGATTATCACAGCTGAAAGCTATTGTGCCAACATGTCGTCCGTGAACGAAAAAGTGCTATACCGCATGTAATAAGTCTGTATTATGCCTGGCTCTGAATCAAACAGGTGGATTGACAACTCTGAACAATACGCAAACTAATAAACCCCCCCCCTCTCCCCACCCCCCCTCCCTACACACACACGCACACGCACACGCATTCCCAGTTATGACACGCTGTATAACCCGCTGCTGTCTCGTACTGGAAAGAGGATTGCTGTTACCTCCCTAAACTCGCTCCGCACTGCCTTGAGAAGCAAGGCGAAAGCCACGCACTACGTACGTAAACAAATGGGTAAATTTTTGTTGAGAACCAGACAAACATTGCAATAATCTGTGCACCGGTGACGGTAGTCCTTGCCCTGTCGGATCCCTTATATGCGCGATCACCCTTGTAATCCAGCGACGCAGTTTTCGATTGGACCCACCTGGCCCGTGGAGAGGGGCATAGATCGGCCTACCTCTCTTCAACCCCTCCTGATCAACCTAAGGCGTAGGAAATGAGTACTCGCACGGTTCAAACCTGCCGAACGCAGTTGTCGCCTCCGGACGAGCAGTTCTTTAATGTCGATTAAGTGCAGAGCACGTTAGGAGCCAAACGGTGTTCCTTCGTCGCGGCGTAACCCGTGTTATTCACGGTGTTATTAAAGAGAAAGCTTTCAGTTGGGCCGATGGGAACGTCCTGTCAGAAAACTAGTGCATTTTCCGATAGACTGGTCGGTCGACCGAAAAGCTCTGTCTAATAGGTTCCTAGAAGCTCATGGTCAAGAGATTCAACGAGCCTAAAGGTCCAGTGTGGGTCAAAGGGTTCAAGAATCAGAAGATCCAACGAGTCAAAAGGTCCAAAGCGAGTAAAAAGACCCGACGAGTCTGGAGATCCATCGAGTCATAAGGACCAAACAGAAACCGTGTCAGAAGGTCCAACGAATTACGGGAACGATCTGTACACGACTTTTTCTTATATTTTACTTGGTAACAACATTATTTCTTACAGAAGTGTAGAATATGAGCTTCAGTGATTTCAACGAGCCACGTTCCCCCGTCACTCATATTCAGCTACGCTACGCTGACGTGTATGATTGCTGCTGAAAATATTTCGTATGCATGAACTGCTCTAACCTTGTTAATCAAAGCCAACACCCACCAAATAAAGGACCATTGCACGGTTCATAATTACACACAGGCGAAAATTAAGAGTTAGAGTATCAGTGCTAAAAAGCTACCCTTTGGGAAGCTGGTTTCTACGTTACCAGGCAATTTGAGTTGTAGTGCGTCATGATGACCCGAAGCCGCCAGTTTCAGTCCGTGCGCCTTAGTTTGACACCTTCGATAATGGAGTGCCGAACAATGCTTCAGCGAGCTTCACTTCCATAAAGGATTGCTCCCGTTTAGGGTCGAAGCCCCTTAGCGGCTCGGGCTGCCGGCGTCTCATGTTGTCGTCGTAACAATCGTCTCACGCATATAGTCATGTTGCCAAAACACCGGGACACTCGTTTATTACTCGCGCTGGAACGCTTCGTGCTTCAAAGACACGATATTTTTGCAGCAAAGCTGTATACCTCTAATCTCAAACGGTTCCCTCTCCGTGGGCAAAAAATTCCCCGCATTTCCCCGAGGGGAAGAATGTGAAAGTGCGAATGCACGAGTTGAATTTGCGCGGTTCGATAATGTTCGCGAAAGAGAGATCACACACACACACACAACTACAAAGAAAGAAAGATGCATTTATTCACAGACACCTATTTGTGTTGTCGTTGTACTTGATTGCTAGAGCGGATCTCAGCTTTGAAATTTCGTGTCAGTACTCCTTTAAGCGGGTGCATTAGCCCTTCTCACGCCCGATTCCTGGCCAATCCCCCACGTGGGTATGTGCCATGTCAGCAGGAACAACAACAAGAATGAGCCATGGTGACGCGGCCAGGCAGCGCGCGCCCATCTCCTCCCGTTGCTAGGGAAGACGAGGAGCGCGCGCACCCGTAGCTGTTGCTATGCGGACTACGGCGGCGGACGATTCAGGCTCGCTTAAGAAGTGCATTCGCACTTAAAATGCCAAGGCGCCAAGAATACACTTATACACTGCATATGCTTTGCCCCTCACCAGGTTTCACGTTAGCGTAGATCGCCCGGGATTTTTTGTGCAGCTCTAAAGATACCGATGGTGGGGAGCTGATGATGACATTGGTCTTAAACAAAAATAAAAGCACGACCAGCTATGACCACTATGCTTTGTGGGAAAACGCCGAAAATCACAAAAGAGCTCTCATTTCACCGAGATATCTCTATGTATGTTCCAGAAAGCATTGAAAAGACCTATGGGTATTTCGAATCACGAACACTCTAAACACACCGGAGTTCGTTGAAACGGCGATGATGCCGGGGCGGAGGCCTCCGATGAGGTAGACAAGGTGCCCTTGGTAACGCATTGCTAATAAGGCATTACGTGACTACGGGATCCGCCCAAAGCAAAACACGTGAATTCAGAATGCTAAAAAATACAAGTTCCTTGTCGCTAGTAAGAAAGCGACTAGTTGCTTCCCCTAGCGAAGACGCTCAATTGCGCAGCTGTTTTCGCAGGTACTCGAAAGTGGAAAAAAATAATCTTAGTTTCACTGATTTTGTAAATAAAGATAAGGTGTTTGTAAGTCGCTAGAAAGAAAACGATATAATATTATATCGTTCTCAACAGTAATATTATCTAAACGCTACGGTTATTTCGGCTATACAATGCCGAAAATAAATAGGGCTTCATTTGGTAAGGCCGCATAAGATTTCCACGGAGTTAAAATAACACGCAATTACGAGCAAAAACAGGTGTAACAAATGAGTACGATTTTCGTGTAAGCTGACATGACGCATACATGTTGCTGCGTAATACGCGCGCTTGAATTCGTTGTTGTACCATTATCTTCCTGAATGTTCTTTTCCCCGGGGCTTCTTCACCAAGCCGCAGCAGCGTTGAGGATCTGACCCCGGGTATCCTCAACCGACAAACTCAGCTTCCGATACGAAACTGTAGATTTATTTACAGCCCGGCGGGCGGCTAAAAAACAATGCGCTGGCGGAGCCCAAAGACGGCGGGCCGAGCTCTCCCGCGCCCGGACCGCGTCTCTTGTCTTCATCTTCCTTTCCTCCTGCCGCTGAGGGCGGGGGAGAAGGAAAAGCCAGTCGTCCTCGTCGGGGTCCATGCCCATGTAGTGGCGGTTAAGACCTCCGGTGCGAGCAGGCGTGGCCTTTGTCGGAATGCGCGGCGTTCGAAAGCGCCGCGCAACACATGCTTCCCATTTCCGCGCTGCTCGCCCCAGGGCCCGCGCCAGTTCGTGCGTCGAAGCGCCCGACATGTACCAAAAAGCCGTGTACCAAAACACCTGTGTACCGAATAGGCCGTACCGAAACGGCCTGTACCGAAAAGACCACAACCGGTAAACGACATTACAGAGTTTTAGCACTCCGTATGCTCCGTCTGTTCCGTGGTTACCGTGTTGACCGGAACCCGACTGCGCCTGCGCACGCAGGCATGGCGAGGAGGGCGCACCCCACCGTAACGAATGCGCGGGCATGGCGAGGGCCCGCCGCGGAACTAATCCCCTCTACCGAAACGAATGCGCAAATGCCCAGACGGGTACCGGTCAACACGGCAACCGCGGAACAGACGAAGCATACAGAGTGCTAAAACTCTCTATTATGCGCGCTTAACCACTGAGGTAATTTCATATGCCCATGACAAAAACGTATTTTTGAATGGGAGCAATATACATATAATTGAAAGAAAAACTAACATACGGCTCAAAAATTGGTGCTTAGAATGAATGAATACACTCTTTGCAGGGAAAACGAAGAGGTCACGCAAATATAAACCTTAGCAAACAATAGTGCACCGAGGTGAGGCCCACAAAGAGACTCGTTGCATCTCTTGACTCACCTTAGCCACGTCCAAAGATCCAATAAGTCAGAAGGTGTGATATTGGAGCTGTGGACACGTTGGACCTTTTGACTCACTTTAACCGCGGCAGGAGTTCCAATATGAGTCAAAAGATCCAACGAGTCAACAGATCCAACGAGTCAAAAGGTCCACAACGAGTCAAGAGATCCAACGAGTCAAAGAGATCCCATTTTGGGCGCTTTGACTCGTTGGACTTCTGGACACGTTGGACCTTTTGACTGCCTTCAACCGCGTCAAGAGTTCCAATATGAGTCAAAAGATCCAACGAGTCAACAGATCCAACGAATCAAAAGGTCCACAACGAGTCAAGAGATCCAACGAGTCAAAGAGATCTCATTTTGGGCGTTTTGACTCGCTGGACCTCTGGACACGTTGGACCTTTTGACTGCCTTCAACCGCGTCAAGAGTTCTAATATGAGTAAAAAGATCCAACGAGTCAACAGATCCAACGAGTCAAAAGGTCCATAATGAGTCAAAGAGATCCCATTTTGGGCATACTGACTCGTTGAATTTCTTGACACGTTGGACTTTTGACTGCCTTTAACCGCGTCAAGAGTTCCAATATGAGTCAAAGATCCAACGAGTCAAGAGATCCAACGAGTCAATAGATCCCATTTTGGGCGTTTTGACTCGTTGTATCTTTTGACTCTTCGTATCTCTTGACTCAGAATCGTCTCTGGACACACGACGCGTGCGTGAAACCGGGGGTCTTCCATTGTGTCAAAACGGTCACTTGAAAATCGCGAAAAAGGAACGGTTCTAGATAAGACGATACACGCATCGATCATGAAGAAGCACAAAAAAGTATACCTTTGTCTCATAAACCAGGTATCGCTATACATTCAGCTCGTTCGTAATGATGTGCTTACTTAATGCGGGAAAACTCGTCGCATGGGTTTGTTCTTTTTTTGCGATTTGGGTCGTAGAAGGTTTGACGATCGATCGGACGAACTTTTAGCGAAGGGTGCACGCTTTTCTAGCGAAGGATTTGGCGCGCTTTAGACGCAGTTTCGAAGTGAAAAAGCTTCCGCTCTTCTCTCAGCTTTCTTTAGGAAGGAAAAATAAAGTCCTTGTTTCTTCCTTGGCATCCTGAAGAAGGAATGCACATTTCTTGCCTGGAACATCTCTGCTCCTCTTCCACCAACGACCCTGAACACTTGCCAATGCGATCGGTGCGCAGTACTTTGACTCGACGAAACATTATATGGCGTCGTAGTTCTAGGCAACTACGCTGGCATCTCGTAGACTGGCATCTCGTAGAGTGGTTAGTTTAAATAATGGGGTTTAACGTGGAGAACATGCACCTGGGTTATAAAGCGCGCCGTAGTGGAGGGCTCCGGATTAACTTTGACCACCTGGGGATCTTTGACGTGCGCTGAAATCTCGTACACACGGTAGTTTTCGCTTTTCGCCTCCATCAGAAAAGCGGCCGCCGCAGCCGGGAATCGAGCCCGCGTATTCGGGCTCAGCAGCACAACGCCTCAGCCACTGCGCCACCACGGCTGATGCATATGTAGATGGTCGCTAGACGTGTTTTTTTTATTTACAAATGTATCCACGATATCGTTGAATCTATGCCCCGCGTCTATCTCGCCATTATGATTGCTCTTGAACCAATGCTTAGTCGGAGACGTGTGTTCGAATTGGACTCGCGTTCGCCGGGTGATATTAAGCACGAACGTTGTCAGCCTACAATAATCACGCACACGCAAGTGTTGGCATTTACCGCAGTGCCTTCGCCCGTTCAGAGGGTCAGTTATCTTCGTGAGGTTCTTTTCCCCGGGGCTTCTCCTCCAAGCCGCAGTAGCGCTGAGGATCTGACCCCGGGTATACTCAACCGACAAACTCAGCCTCCGATACAAAAACTGCACATTTATTTACAGCCCGGCGGGCGACTAAAAAACAGTACTCGCGCGGAGCTCGAAGACGGCGGGCCGAGCTCTCCCGCGCCCGGACCGCGTCTCTCTGTCTTCATCTTCCCTTCCTCCTGACGCTGACGGCCGGGGAAGAAGGAAAAGCCAGTTGTCTCCGTCGGTGGCCATCGCATGTGGTGGTGGTTAAGAGATCCGGTGCGCGCAGGCGTTCGAAATGCGCGGCGTCTCAAGGCGCCGCGCGACACGTGCATTTCATTTGTGCGCTGCTCGCCCCAGGGCCCCCGCCAGTTCGTGCGTTGAAGCGCCCGACAGGGTCCTTTCGCGGTTTTTTATGTAGGTGGTCATTCTTTGATGTCCTGGCTGCATGTTTTATTGAGATTGTTTAATTTGATCTTTAACTTAATATGAATATGTGTTTTTCTTTAACTTTTCTTGAGGTTTCTGTGCGCACCACGGTATTATACCGATGGTACCAGGCTGCCAATGGCCATATTAGGATGAATGAATGAATGAGTAAGTGAAAATGAGCCGCGTATTGGCTTACTTTGCTGCGAATCTCACCTAAAGGCTCTCGTCGCTCTTGTCGCCAGGTAAACACCTCTCTCTTCCCCTCTCCCCCATCACACTATTTCATTCCCTCTCTCTCCTGTCATAATGAATGCAATGAAGGTTTGTTCAACTCAATTAAAATTTTCTGTGTTCGCTCTGCTCGGTAAATTTGTTAAGAGAGCGCGCGTGTTTTTCTTTATCTTTTTTCATTGGCCTGCTTAGAATACCGTACTTACCCGATTCTAACGCGCACCTTTTTTGCGCAAAAATAGGCCGAAAAATCACGTGCGCGTTAGAATCGGATACGAAACCAAAACTGCCTAAACCGCTAAAATTTCGTTCCAGCCATCGCCATCGCCATCTCAAGATGGCGCCAAGCAGCGTTTAGCAACAATTTTTTGGATCTAGGCGCCTAGGCTTTTCTTTCGGCGTTCACACAAATCGTCAAATTATTCCACTTGCGGGCTTGATAGCAGCAATGGCAGCAGCGGCAACGAAGGTGCGCCGCTTTCACGGCTTACGAGCGGCGGCTCCCACGCGTTCACAACGAGCGGTTGGCTGAAACGTATGCCTATGGAGAAGCTCGCGGGATGGGCTTGCGAGGCGTGGGCCACGATCCCATCGAACATGGTTGAACGTTCGTTCAGAAGTGTGGCACCGCGAACGCGCTTGACGGCATCAAGGACGAGATGTTGCGGTCAGCGGAAGGCGACAAGGAGCTCTCGGAGAGCGACGAGGAGTGAGATGAGTGAGATTACTTCGGGGAATAAATCGCCCGTTTCTCTCGCATTCGTTTTTCTTGCTCACAAAGTTCCTTGCGCGTTACAAACGGAGGTGCAAGTTTTTTCGGTTTTTTGCCTGGAAAATCGGGTGCGCGTTAGAATCGGGGGTGCGTTAGAATCGGGTAATTACGGTAGTACTTGCCTCCATCTTTTGTTTTAGTGTTTGCTATCATTTCGCTTATTTTCGACACACTTTTTAACGCGTTGTTCTTTCTTTCATTTCCTACAGTAAAAACTAAACCAACGCATATAAATAATAGAGAGCACGCTGGCATTCTCGGTTATGTAAGTACTTACAGTATGCCCTAAATATGATTGAGGCTTCTTTGCGATGAATAATGGGGACAGGTAAAACCATGACCGGTCGGCCGGCTGGCCGGCTGGCCGACAGACAGACAGACAGACAGACAGACAGACGGACAGACAGACAGACAGACAGACCAAAGTCTTCGCATTTAGGTATCCCAAATGTCACAGGCCGCATTTCCTGTATACGTCCTGCTCAAGACGCACCGCCATCTCGACCGCAGGTGCCGCCTTGCGCGGTACGTCCTTCACCCCTGAACCACGGCATTGAGAAGAACGCAACCACGTGCGTGCGTGTATTCTACGCGCGCGCACACACGCACGCACGCCTGTGTCCGCCCAACAACAAGCACGCGCAATCATTTCCGCCCGATCAGACAGCGCGACCGGATCGCTACAGTGAGGCGGTGGCGATCGGCGGAAGAGGACAAGGGGAGCAGAGGGCCGTCAATCCGGGGGGAGGGGGAGGGGGGAGTGCAATCGAAGGCGGCGAGCGGTGTCGCCTGCGTACGCCTCTTCACCGCGCGCGCGCACACACAATCGAGCGTCCATTGAATCGGAGCAAATGTCGGTTTCTTCGCTACTTCCCGTCGTACGCGCGCTCTAACCATCTGCCTCAGCTGGCGTCCGTCTCCGCGACGACGAGATCGCCTTTCTTGAGGAGGAACACTTCGTGGCTTTTCTCCGCCGCCGTTCGTCGTCGTCGCCGTCGACGCTCATTCCCTGTTTATCTCTGCTTCTTTTCCCCGCAGCCTGCGCGCTCTTCTCGATACACCTGGGTATTCCGCTCGCCTGCAGCCGACTGCGGGTCCGGACCGCGGGGTTAGGGAAGCCACAAAAGGCCGCTGCGGCAGCGTGAAATGCCCCGCGCTTTTCGCTTCCATTTCCACAGTTTCTTTTTAAATTCGGCTGAATACACCCTCCCCATGCACTCCTTTTTTCTTGTTTTAACATGGAACCGTTGGTTTCACCGGCCCCTTTATATTCGGTGTGGGCACCGAATGTCTGTGTGCGTGAGCAAAGAAAGCAAATTCGATGACTGATGCTCTTTCCCCTTTAAGAGGGAAGGCTGGATGGAATACTGAGATACTTAAGGAATATTTGCGATCTTCGTACGCGCCTACGTGCGCGTTGTGAGTGCTAATAAATAAAACGAGCTATTAAAAGGAAAATGCTTTTCAGTTATTTTTCTTTTATTCAACCTTGAGGGCCCCAATGAATTTTATAACGGGTTAGGGGCACGCATCGCAGCTGGTACTGCTTCATAACAAAGGAGCCATAAAAATGTACACTGATTGCAAAAACTACAAATTATAAATTTATTTAACTGAAATGAGCTAAATGCGGCGTTCGAGTACGAGACAAGCACCGAGATAAAGGCGGGTCGAATGATCGTTTTGTCTTTGCGCGCTAAGTTTCACTCCAAGATTCATGAACCACCAACAAATCCAACAACTTCCTCTAACCCATAGTGACGTTCATGGCAAACAGCGCTGTGGTCTGCAGCCTGCGCTTGGAGCACTGGAATATCCTGCTAGCGTTAGCAACTGGATGAGTGCCAGCAAATGTTGAAGGAAAACCCGCCTGGCTGGAATGAATCATAGCCTCTTTAACCTGAAAGCACTATATACGTTCCTAATGCGGCGAGAAGGCCGGCGTCGGGATCAGTGGATGGCGCCGAAATTAAGTAGGCTCTCAATTGAAAGAAAAAAATGAACGCGGCAGGAACCGGGTCGAACCTACGGATTGTCGGTGATAAGTGTCGTAAAGGCCAACTGTACTCAAATTTTCGATAGCATAAAAATAGTGTCATGTGATAGTGCACATAATAAGAGCGCGAAATGCAAAATACCGGTTTTCAAACATGAAAGCGTGCTACGCAAACGGCTCGCGATGACTGGCGTTTTCGGAACCAAAACTTAAAAAAAAAAATATAGCAGTGGCTTAGCTCGGCTATGCAAGGATATACGTAGCGTGAGCTAAGGTTCAGCTGGGTATTCTTAGCTTTCCCGGTTGTCTAGGATTAGCTTATCATGCTTACGGCTGCTTTAATGAAACCCACACTGTATACGCATTATGTGACGTATGTATATTTATCAAGCGGCTCCGGCGCAGCGTCACCAATTGCCCCAGAGCTAAGCTGGTTCCACAGGCGCACGCCAGTTTTGCTACGACGCACGAGCCATCGGTTCCACACCCGGCTACCCCTCGCATGATCATGAAGTGGACCGGGCCGCCACGTGCCGAACGGAGGTCGGCGAAGACACCGGGCGCGTGGGATGTATTAGAGACGCCGGGAAGCAAGCAACGTTCTGTGCGCCGTATGACGTCACTTCTCCTCACGCATGCGCAGGCACGGCTCTCCAGGAGCCACGCGAAACTGCTCAACCTCGGCCAGTGTAGCTCACGCTACAGAAGGCAGCCATTACCGGCGGCCGCCATTATCAGCGGCCGGACGTGACGTAGGGGATGGAACGGAAGCGGGCGCGTCAGTACCGCCAGTATCATCGCCCGATTGTGTGACTTCCACAAAATATTTTTTTACAACCAACACCTAAAATATGTACGGTTTTCAGTCCCTTCGTCTATTTCTTCCCGTACTGATCTTAAGTTAAAGGTTGGGGCACCCTTCTGCACAACAAATCTGTATTTTACTATCTAGTCCCCAAAACCGACTCCCAATGGAACCGCCTTCCTGCTTCCAACGTCACCATCCCCGATTCAGCTAATTTCAAGTCCGCGGTGTGAAACTTCTTGTTCGTATTTTTTTTATTTTCTGATACGCTGTTATTATTTTTATTTCTGTCAAAATGCCACTTTTCTTTGTAACGTTTTGCGACCCTGAGGGTAAATAAATGAAAAAAAAAAAAAACGAAATGAAAATGCTGTAGAGTACCCTTACCATCCCGTTACCCCTTTAAAGCTAACATGGCTTTTCATAGCAAAAATATTATACAATTGCTACATTGCGCGTGTGTCCTGCTGGCCCCATGAAGCTACCGTAACACAGCATCGTAGCTTCCCAGTTTGCAGTTCCGAAGGGTCTTTGGACTGGTTCAAGCCCACTCAGGTGCTTGGCCAATCACGATGACAGTTGCCGTCGAAACCTCACGGTGCATTTACAAATTACCGTTTGTATGCGACGTGAACCGACCCACACAGAAAACCCGCACATCCACTAAGGAGTACTGACAGGTGAAGAAGACTGCAGCCATCAGAGGCCCACGGCCGATTCATTTCCATTAGAAAAACCTTTTCGCATTCGAAGAACGTAAGCAGACCAAGTGATCGCAGTGATATTTTACTTTTTTTCGGTAACCTCTTCTATGGCAAAGGTGCAGTTAGCCCTGATATTCGTAGAAATTCACGGAGCAAGTAGAATGTACAAACAAGGATACTGTTATTATTGCCGCGCAAGTTTTCCACTTTACAGAACCGATTAACAGTTTTTAGCGGCGTATTACTTACAGCTTTGTACGTGCAACTGACTTAATGAAGGGATTCCCACATTCATAAAAAGCTTGTTTAAGGCTCTGACTGCGAATTGCTGTGGCGTACTTTTTCTACAGGCTTAGGCCTTTGTGAAACAACAGAGAGTGCGCCATTCGAGCCAGAAAATTTATGCGTGCAGCTTTCACTAATAAGATGCACGCCTCGTTCCTTTAGAGTATACGTAGTATCAACGGGTGGCTTTTATCATGCTTTAAGGGTGTTTAGTTGAAGGTACCTATTCATGTGCTAAACATTGCATACGAGGCTTAAGAAACACGTGCCGCTTGTACTCAAGCTGCCACAGGAAAAAAAACGAAAATGGACGGAAAGAAAAAAAAAGAAGAAAAACATTCCGAGGAAGACTTCATTATACGCGAAAGCTTACGCGAGTCATGCGGCTTCTCAGACAAATGATGTCGCGTTCGCCATTAATGCGAACTCATGACACACGCGTCCACTTCCCCCTTCCAGAAACAACGCAGGCATGACCATTTCCCTTTGTCTTTTGCGAAGTACGACGCAGGAAAAGAAGTATCACCGGCGACTTCTGTCCGACCAAGGAAGCCGATCGTACGGCGCGGGCTCGCTCGTCCTCTGATTTATGACCCGTTCTTGTCTTTATTAAAGGGCCGCATCTCGAGAGTAAGGCCAGGTCGATTGCCGACACACCGGCCAAGCGGGGCTTCCTCGCACAACACCACCGCGTTTCGTGTTTGTTTCCCCGTATTATGCGGTGCGCGCGGTCCGACATTATTTGTCTTTCGTGTCCTATTAGGGTTCTCCCTCGTATCGTCGCATTTGTCTCGTAACTTATACGCCAACGCAGAAGGCTGTACAACAGGCAGAAGGCGATGCGTAGGGGAGGGCGCGCTTCTTAATAACGACCCCGCCAAAGTGCGGGGTGTATTACGTGCTCGTCGCGGTTACTGAGGCAAGAGGGAGCGTTATGGATTCCGCAAGGACCGACGCTGTTTCCTCCCCTGTTCATTTCGGCATGCCCTGGATGAAGGCAATATACATATACAAATAAGCCTGCCGCCTCTCCGCGTAGAGGCATACCTATTTTCGACCCGCGCACGTGCGGGAACACTAAGAAATGAGTGGTTGCGCAAACGAAAACAAAAATAACATGAAAGAACCAGCGAAATTGGCAACGGGCAACGACGGCTGTCTGAGAAGCGGAGAAAACTAATGAACATCGACGGCGGGTGGGTCGCCTTTTTCTTATCGTGGTTCTCCCGAGAACAGGGAGACTCGTGTTCAATTACTTGTCCGTCGCGGTCGAAGTGAGCCCACAAAGACAACGAAAAAAGGATAGGACAAAAAAAAAAAAAAAGAAGACAAGAGCGAAAAGTGCGGAACAAGAAAAAAAAAAAAAAAAGAGGGGACAGAGCGTCGTCCGGGAATCTGCAGGTCCGGGAGTTGTGCTACCATTCATTTCTTTCTTATTGTTTACCCCTAATTCGCCAATAACGCCCAAAAAGGAAAGCGCGCAAAAAGGGCGCGAGTTTTGGATGAAAGTAACCGTGGAAGCAGCGGGATTATATTCGTTCGCCTCGGCGTTTCCGGACTTTACTGGGGATCGATTAACGGCATTTTTTTTCTGTTTGCATCTCTTATTTACGCTTTTTCTGAGCAGATAGCGGTTGTATTTTTGATGAGTTTTAACGGAATACTGGGCCGACGCCCGCTGTTGCCTGTCTCCTTGTTTTATTTGATTATACATACACATTCCGTCAAGTAACTTGTATGGTTGCCGAGCGGGGAATTTTATTTTGAGTTTGAACGAGCTCAGTTTTTGCGAGTGAGCAACAAACGCGATTTTGAGAGACTTGGATTTGCTGTGTGCTGTAGGCGAAGAAAGACCACGTAATTTTTAAATTTACGCCTTGTCAGTCGTAAATTAGATTCTTTTAAACGTTGCAGCAGACCTGCAGAGTTGCTACACAGAAAAACATAATGCATTGTCTTTTCGTACACCCATTATGTTTTGTAGTAACACGCTGCTTTTTCATCGTTTTCTTTCTTTGTGCTCTGAAAGGCCGCGTTCAGTTCATGATCATGCTGGTGTAAATGTAAGCCGCTTTGTCCCTTTACGTTGAGCGTTGGTTTGGTGCAGTTATCTAGCAAAAAAAAAAAAATTAAGGAAGCTCACAGTAACGCGTAGCGAAACTGTACGCAGCCTTCACGACCATCACGAAGGTTTAAGTCCACAATTACCGCCGATTTGCTTCTTCGCTGCCGCAACGACTATTACTCCATCCTTGTTGGTATAAGTGTGAGCTTCTTTCATTTTCTTTTTGCAAGTGATAATCATGGGGCATCACCTTGGAACGGCGTACACTACGACGTGTATTTCTCGTTCCGAGTAAGTGTTGCCAAGATTACGGCGAACGGTGGAGTATTTTTTGGCCAATCTTGGCCAATCTGTCTAAGTGGGTATGCTTGGCTTGACGAACGGGTTCAGGGGACGTTGGGCAGCCATCGCGAGGCACACAAACACACTAGCGCTAGCCATGTTCTGGTTTTTGTTAACTGCCGGGCGGGCGCCGCGAGGGCCGCGCTACCGGCGCGCGCTCGACAATTTCGTAATATTTTTAACTGCGGACACGAAAAATTACGATTTGCTAAACAGCTTCGCTGTCAAAAAAAAAAAAAAAAAAACTGGTCTACTCGTAGCGGGCTTATCGTGGTAGCGCTGAACACGCAGAGAAGAGGAATAAGGACGGCCCCTGCGCTTCCAAGACCTTTGTTCCCGCTGTTTTGTGTTTTGCGCTACAACATCTAACTGCTGCTGCCTTGCTCACCTGCGGGACAGAGCCCACTAGTGAAAGCGCTCAACAGTCTCCGTCTTACGGCGGGCGCAAAGTGGTGGTGCAAGGACTGTTCCACCCGCCATAAATGGGTTGGTATTTGTCTGCCAAAGTGTTAATGTGCGGCCAAATTGATGATCGAGGGAAAAAAAAAGCTCAGGTTTAACACTTCTAAACCTAGTTGTCACGTGCGAAAGTAAAGACTATGCCCACAGTGGCTCGTGAAAATTTGCTTTCGCTTAAGATTTCGCAGCCTGCGGTTTAGCTATACCTACTATATTATTGGATTCATCGTTGCCCTTGAGCTGAAAAGCGCCTACAGACAGCTCAGTTGGCGCGCCATCAGTGACGAGACTGAGGGACAAAGCGCAGGCGAAGCAGTAGCTAAACCCCCGCCTAGACACGGGGTTGGCTTGCGTGGAAGCATACGCACAGACGGCCCGACCGGCGCTGAGCGAGCAAGCGCAGTCGAAGTAGCCTTTTCCCCCTCACCTAGTCACGTGGATTGCAATGGGAAGGCTCCGAGCGAACGAAGCTATGAGAAAGGGAGGCGCAACATGCGCGCCGGCTGCCGAAGGTCACTTTGGACGCGATGAATGACTTCAAAAAGGTGTAGCGTAGCAGAGTTTTCGCTTTAAAAATCATAGTATCAGAGTGGCACAAACCCAGGGGAATAGGCAAAGGGATTACAGGCATCGTGCAAAATAAATAAATAAATAAATAAATAAATAAATAAATAAATAAATAAATAAATAAATAAATAAATAAATAAATAAGTCATTGGTTCAGCCGACGGTGGAATTGACAAATTTTGGAATTTTCCACCCTCGAAAATTGCGTTTGCTCGCAACTTCGTGGTTGGTTCTTTCGGTTGGTTGCGTGTGCGACGCGAAAAAATCGTTCCCAGTCATTCGTTTGCGCCGAAAATTATGGCTGTATGAAACTGAAAATTTTCCAATGTGCCCTAACTGAAGGGGCCATTATTTTTCGGCCTCTTCTTATTTCCGTCCTCATCCTGTACGGATCGCTTTGTTACTCGTTCAATAAAAAAGAGGTTACTTGCCCAAGTCTGCGAAAATCGTCGTAGAACTCAGAACGCGCATTCTGTAGATGGGGCCTTTAAAACGACGCGAAAACTGTGACTCCAGCTACATTAAAATTTATAGGAGCACTGAAGCTTTCTAACTTGCTTTGATGACGAAAGCCCGGCGATATTCATTAAACTACTTCTTTACTTTACATTATATTTGCATATCTTTCTTCGCTTTGGTTTTTCTTCTATCAGCGCGAACTACTTCGACAAGCTGCTTTGCTGCAACATGGTACTTGCATTTCTTTTTCGCTGTCGTTTCTTCGTCTTTTGGCGAGAATTATTTCAACAAGCAGATTGATGACAGGCGCCACAGCTCCCCGAGAGTCAAGAGTTCCTCGCCGTGGCTGCGGTGTACCTGCTCTACACAGGCGTCATCCCGTTGACGCGTTGCGCGCCACGCAGTATTCTAACCTTTGTCTCCCACTGCCAACGTGCGGTGACAGCGCGGTGGCAACAATATGGGCTCTGACTCTGGAGACCCGGGCTCCAATCCCATTTGAAGTGCAACGTGTTTTTTTTTTCATTTACTCTGTAAAGCAGCGGCCATTTTGTGTACCGGAAAACAACAACAAGAATAACAGCGACGACGGTTTTCCACACTACGGGGAACTTGAAGCTTTCGCCTGGAAATTATTTGCTACAGCTGTCGTTTTTACTTTTATCTCCAGAGCAATGAGCCCCCCCCCCCCCCTTCAAAAAAAAAATGCACAGACAATTGATATACTCCTTAAAGGGGCCATGCAACACTTTTTTCAGCTTTTCTTGAAATCTTCAATGCGTGCAGGACGTAGTCACCCAACACACCCAGTACTTAGTTTAGGGGTCGCAAAGTACTATCCGCGTCAAATGAAACGCGAACACGAAAATATGAACCAGAACGTGCAAATTGAAAAATACTGTTTTCAGAGTTCATATAATAGCCCGCTATTGGTATGTTTGGAAATACACTTTTCCCAACTTTGTTTTTGTAACTAAGCCACGCGTCATTTTGGCTTGCACGGAAAGAAATCGCGCTATTTGTATGTTTAGGTCCATATTTTCGTGTTCGCGTTTCATTTGACGCCGATAGTACGTCCGCCAAAAATTACTGCTCTGTGACCGTCACATAACTTGTAAACTCGCTCAAAAGATTGTTCTCTCTTTCCCGGTTTTGACGTTCTTTGACCGCTTGAATTACGTCACTGAGGCCATGTAACGGCTGTTCGCCGGTTTTCCTTCAGTTGCAGCAATGAACGCTTTCCGATGGCAACTATAAAAATAAAGCCATAAAAACAAAGCAGAAGCGGAAGGCGCATCTGCAGCGACGAGCAAATCACGCAGTGCCGCTCCGTGCTGGCGATAACTGCAGCTTTCGAAGTGCTTCCAGACGCGATGGAAAGAGTGAAAGCGTTTATCCAAAGTGTTGCAGGGCCCCTTTATGCGCAGTCTGACCGCAGCGCGAACTCCAGTCTTCTTGGTCACGGCGCATATGCTGCGTCTCAGGAAGTGATCACGTGATAAGCGAACTCAAAGCGGCGCGCGCTACTATGGCATTATACAGAAGAGCGTCGCCGCCGCCGAGTATGTTGCTGCAAATCCTGTTTAAAACGAACAGAGGAGAGTGGCGAAAGTGTGAGGGGGAGGCAGTCAGAGAGATGACACTATAAGAGCACGTGCCGTCTCCCCCCCCCCCCCCCCCCCACATTCGCAAGCGTCGCTGCCGACGGCGTTTTGAGCGGGATCAGCATATTGCCCTCCCCCTCACACTTTTCCACACTTTTCTCCACCGTTTTCTTTCTGTCTTCGCTTGCTCGGCGACAACGTCGAGGCCATCGCCACTGCGAAACCCCAGTAGCGGAGGCCAAAGGACTGCGAACTAAAAATGCCGCGTGCGTGCAACGTAGAAGCGCTCCATGAAGCGACGACGCTTCGGCTGAACGACGGCCTATACAGCGTCGTGCTCGTCGGCAAATTTTTCCTCGGCGGGTGATTGCGAAGGAGTGTTCCTCCCCATTTGGGAATTAATAATGAGCAGCGTTCCCCCGCGAACGAGAAGAGGCAACAAGAGAACGAGATTCCTCCCCTTATAAGGGATGCGTCATACCTGATGTCAACGAGGAATTTGCCTTGTTAGAGGAGGGGAAGACGGCTCGGTGACGAGGGTACGAACGCCATGCGGTTGCTCGAGAAGAGAAAAATAAGGGCTAGAATAGGTTCCGCGACGGCCAAAGGAACGCCACACAGACAACAGAAAGGCCTACGACTTGTATCCTCGCGTCTGTTTTTCTGTCACGTGATTTGATTCGATGGCCGTAGACGTTAGTGACTCTTTTTGCTGTTAATCTCTCGGAGTTATTTAAGGTGTGGGATTTGCTCCACAGCAACGACGCCTGGAGCTGGCTTTCTTTTGCATTGACGGTTTCTTCGAAACAACTCCGCGCTTATGGACCCGAGCTGCAGGGTTAGAATGACTTCCGTCTTACTGGTCACTACTCCTGAGAAGCATTTTCACGTGTGGTCATTCTTTTCAGCAGACCAGAGTGGCTTCACATATTATGACCCTTCATCATTGCATTCTCTCGGAGGCGTTGCTATCTGGACGAAATGGCCTTAGAAATAGAGCAGCTGCAGCAACGAATGTTGACGTAGGGGCTGGCTTTCGGTTCATGTACGGTTCTGCAATGTCGAAATGTATACGGTCCGGGTTTCACCAGCAACCATTAAGTGCCTTGACGTTTTTTTTTTTTTTGCACGTTTTACGCACATCTTGGCAAACCCAGGGAAGCTTTTAAAGCGCAGCTTTCTTGGTTTCACGCACTGCAGGAATTCCAATCTTACACTATTGGAGGCAACATGATGATGATGATGATGATGAAAAAAGAAAAAAAAAACGCGTCGGAATGAAACTTCTGTCTCTCGCGTTATGAAGCCGACGGCTATCCTGTTGC
>NW_027526445.1:162823608-162828608 GCF_048455015.1 Haemaphysalis longicornis
CGCTGGAGAGACGCACGGGGACGAAGTGCACTCTCCTCTGCTCTTAGCACACTTCTCGCTTGCTCTTTGGCAAACGCCGGCGAAAACTTCCCCGCGAAGATCCTCCACTCTTTGGACATTGCTTTCCCCTTTCACCGGTGGCGTGCCCTCGGAGTATTCGGGTCCTGCCTATTCACACCTCTTTTAGTGTTTTCGCAGCGTTACATGCCGCTCCAACGCCACCACTGAGAAGATGTTCTGGGAAGTGTGTGGGCGCCTAGGCGAAGTTGCGTGAGCGTCCGTTTACTAGCACCGACTGCTGTAGCAGGGAAGCGTGGGTTTGAAAAAGAGGAAGGTGTTTTCGGACGCCCTCACCGTCGACCATGTTTACGCCCTTTGGGAGAGCTCGAGCACGCTGCGTCTTCGGTGTAAACACGGCATTTGCGTGAGAACCCTTTTCGCCCCTACGGCCTCCCGTCTATTTGCCCCCGCATCGCGTGAACCGCTCCCTCCGTTCTGCTTTCGGAGACGCGAGCACTTGGAACGAGCCAGTGAAGGCCCTGTTCTGTCGCTTTCGTCTAAACGGGCGCCCGCCTCGCTTTGCATCTAATGACGGTATCTAGATGCCTCCTTTCGATTCTGGAGGCTGACAAGTGTGCCGAAGCCGGAGCCTTGCCTTTGGTGTAAGGCCTAATTAAAGGTTCGGGTCTTTTCCAACTGGAAGAGAAGACACCGTGCTGATGGGCGACAAACGCCATTTGTTATACTAGCAGTGTATTCATGGCAAACAATACCCAAGTAGGTGTTGCTGCATGACAGTCAGCTTACGAAAGCATTTAAAATATTAGAGAAGTAGCACCAATTTTTAAGAGTAAATTTCTGTGTACTGCTGAACTGTGTGATTGATACTTCTTGTTTTTGGTTGAAAAATTACTGCAAAAGCTAAACAATTCTGTTGCATACGTGAACCGTGATAAAATCGTTAAGCTAGTGGCTTAAAACTTTGCATAAAGATAATTCACATCAGTTTTAGTTTCGACGGTTAAGACCGTGTTCGGTCGTCGGTGCACTTGAGAATTATAGACCCATCAGCCTCCCTGCAAACTCTCTCTTACCAAGTTGTTAAAAAACTAATAGTTAACCGCTTAAGCAACGCCTACATTTTCAAGAACCGACAGAAATGGCTAGATTAGGAAAGGATACTCTACGATGGACCATGTTAATGCCTTCAACCTGGCAACGCATTAATCAGCGTAGTGTAATAAACCATTTCACATGACATTCATAGATCAGTAGAAACTGCTGTAGCGATCTAAACATTGAGAGAACAGGGAATTAAGTGCACTTAAATAAGGATTTCCAATTACATATACAAGGAACGCACGGGCAGGATAATTTTCCCCAAAAGAGTAAAAAGCTACCCATTAGGAAGGGCGTGAGATAGGAGAAACTGCTTCGACAAAATTCTTCACACCCAGTAGGGAGGGAATATCACGAAAGCTTTATTTTTAGAAGTCTGGGTTACAACAGAGAATATTTGAGCCTCTGAGTATTTTTGACCACATAGTGCTCGCTGAGTGCGTAGCACACCGGCAAATATTGATTCGGAAAATACACTCAGAAAGCTCCGTTGTAGAGTTAAGATAAGTAAGCAGAAATTTTAAGTAAATATAAACGGATACAAAGAAGGCCTCACTTTTAGCCTAAGTAACGAAATGCTTGAATAAGTTGAAGAACGCAACTATATTTTATAGAAGTCAGCGCGAACCCCAAGCGCAGTAATAAGCATGGCGAAAAACATGGGAGGGGGGGGGGGAGGGGCAGGATAGTCTCAAATAATGAACAAAAGGTTACCTCTGCGATTAAAAAATGGTATGCAATCAATGCGTAATGCCTGTGATAACGTACGGGGCCGTAACTTGGCGCTTTACTGAACACCTCGAACAAAACACATAAAAATTTGTTCAGCCCAACAAGCCATCACAAGAAGCATGACAGGAGTAACGCTTAAGATAGAAAACAAGCGTTTTGGATCAGTTAAAAACTCGGGTAGCAGATATTAGAGTTCAAATGAATAAAAAAAATAGACTTGGGCCGACCATTTAATGAGACGAAACGACAACCGGTGAAGCACCAGGGTAACAAAGTGGATACCGAAAGTCGGGACTATAAGTACAGGAAGACTGATTACGTAACGGAGGGACCTAATACAAAAAAATGAACGAAAAAAAAAATAAATCCAAGCATCGCAAACTAGGAGCTGTGGTATTATGGATGATGTCTTCGTCCTGTCGTGGGCATAGATAGGCTGGTGATGTCGGTTATAGATATTGGTTGTTAAGGCGAAAGAACGAAGTGCTTCATTCTGGGAAAAACGCTGTTGTTTTCGTCCTGAGAAAAAAATTACCACCGCAATAAAGAAAAAAAAGGAAGAAGCAAGTGTGGTTCAATGAGATTTAAACTTGGGTCTGCACAGTAGTGTTCCACAACTGTGCCATCTCTTTCAATTTGCAAGCGTAGCGCAAACGTTGTTGCCGTTATTCATTTCTGCGTGGCCCATTCGCATTTGGGGAATCGACCAGGAATCAGGATTCTTAGGGGCAATGTGCCTTGTCCATAAATTTAACGAAACTATGCATTTTAAATGCAAAAGTTAGAAGCCTGAGATCAAGGTTCTTATGCTCAGTCATAGCGCCAGCCTCCGCATTTTCCCGAACACGGCGTGAATTAGTTTGCGTGAGTGTTATGCCACTCCCCCCGACCCGTGTCCTTAACGCTAAAAAGAGTCTCGCCTTCGTTTTCCCTAACACTTGCTCTAACAGCAGGGAAACGAAGGGTCGGGGCTGTGTTGCGAGCGGCGTGTCAGAAGAACGTTTCGGCAAGCTATTCGCAAACCGCGAAGCATGGCTGGCTCTGCGGTTGTGGCATCACTCTTCTCACCACCGTCGGCGTCGTGTGCTTCATTCTACAGAGGTCACGTCTGGCAGCTTCCGGCCTAGATAAGCTTAAGTGCGTTTCAAGGTCGTTCGTAGGCTGGTGGCACGGACTGAACGAAATAGTGCGCAAGAGTCACACAAGTAGCGCAAAAAGGTTTCCCCGCCCTTGATATACTAATAGAGAAATTTCTGAAGCGGGCTTTGCCACATCAAGGTACGAGGTGAGGCAGAGCACGCTTTAAAGGGGGTAGCAAGAAAATGTAATTGATCAGAAGTTCCTCAAGGGCACGTGCAGCCCATATAATTGTAAAAGCTGTATGCAGAATCAAATGCAGCTATAGAGGATGGATCAAGGGATTTGTCACCAGAGAGGAGGCTGGGGAGGGAAGGCGAAAAGGAGAAGCAAGCAGGTCATATGACAAAAGAGTAGAGCTCCATTTGTGCCTCGCCGCTGCGTTATAGTGGAAAACTGGGCAGAGCACAAACACTTTAGAGAAAAAAGGGACGACTGGGCGCGCATCCACTCCGTAGGCGTCGGTGGGTCGGCTGGACACCTTGGAGCAGCCTAGATGACGTCGCCAGGTGGAAACACCGCAGAGGCGTCGGGGTGGTAAAACACCCTCTCAAACGATCGTTCACATGGAGGGTGCACGCTTAAATGGCTGTCCCGACACCAGACAATGTGATGCAAAAACAGCTAATGCAAATAAAAATATCAGAATGTATTGTCCGGTAGAAGATCACTAAAACCATGACAGGCACAGAAACGACATTTGGGTTCATTGCTAAAAGCTCACAGTGGCAACGACGTTTACAGTTGTTTTTAGGCCCAGCAAAGTGACTCAGACCTGAAAAGATGGTTGGCAAGGATGCAACTGTTTAACAGAAAAGTTGTGTATAGCTAAGGCTTAGGGTATTTTTATGCTTCACCAGAAAACACGCTTTGTGACAAAGCGCACTTTATTGCAAGTGCGGAAAAAAAGATACGGCTGTAACTTGTTTTATAGAAACTTTCCCGGACAAAATGACTGGACAATAGGCAGCCAAGACTATTCTATCGTTAATTGAACTTTGATTTAGTTCTCATCATTAGCTTGTGGACAGTAAAGCAGTAAGCGCTACCTAATTCCTGTCTGCTGACTAAAGATGGCCGTTTACGGAGTGAGTACGGTAATGGAAAACGGCTGTAACCCTTGTTATATCAAAACTTTCTCGACACACACTGTATGAAAATTGCCCGCTAAGATGACTCTATGGTTATGCCGAGTTTCATGACTTGTCTAATTTGATAGTTCACAGTGAATTTTTGATGTTGTGGAATTCCCGTCGGCTATCGATACATACCCTTTTACGGGAGGGACACGGACACCAGAATGTTTTTCTGCCAGTTATAAGATCAAACTCTAGTTTTTACCATTTTCACCAAGTAATCATTAATCTATATGCACTACCATTATCAAATGATGAAAAATGAATACATGCAAATTTTTCATTCTAGTGTGATGTGTATTTTAGAGATCTTCGCTTGTCATTCACTTTGATAGAGTGGAAAGGCTCCAAATTGGTGTATAGTGCTTTTATTCCGGAGTTTCTTTCGTGCACTCTATTACAAGAAACATTTTTTTCAAAATTTAACGAGAATGCTTTTCGCTTTTGTTTGTGTTAATAACGGCATCGTTAATAATCGTTGTGTTAATCGTTGTGTTGTTAATTGTTGTGTTAATAATTGTGGCATCGCTCTCACGCTGAAAATATTCGCTGAACCCAATTTCGTACAGTCCCATGTAGGCTTACTTTGTAGACTTCTAAACTAGAACATTATCCTTACAGCCGATATGGGGGTGTCAAAGAAATGACTCTCTGACCTTAAGATTGATGGCTGCACCTTAAAGCACTGTAGGTCTAATCAGTACGGCGTCAGCGTATCCAGTTTCTGTTATGTTTTAGCGGAAAGTGCTATTCGTTAAGACGTTATTACTGACCTCTTCGTGCGACTTAAAGCAAATAAATACGGTTGATCAAACAGATTGTGATGGCATTTTCTGATAACAAAATCAATCTTGTAATCGACACCCCCAGCTCCTT
>NW_027526445.1:162831108-163188608 GCF_048455015.1 Haemaphysalis longicornis
ATCCCCTTTTTTCTTCATCCACATTCTGCGTCAGGACCACCCGTTCAACTGTCTTCCGGAGGACATTGTTCATGACCGCGGTCACGGAAGGACCCGATTTCTTTTTCTCCCTCACGAATCTCGCCGCGTGTCTTCGCGTAGTCAGCGGGACGGGAACCGAGCATTAAAAGGTATAACGGTCGCTGCGGTAAGGCCCGAAATTAAGTTTCATTCATTTACTCCCGCTTTTGCCGGAATTCGCCAAGACAAGAACAATTGCAACGAGACACGCGAGGACGGAGATTGTCTGCGTAAAGGGCAGAGGAGCGTGGGCAGCTTCTTTTGTCTCGAATCTCGAACGGGACCGGGGCTTGAAAGGTGGGGGAAACGGTCGCAACGGGTCTTAATGTGCTCGTCAAATCACTTGTATTTTTGTAACATTGTCGACGTTTTCATCACTGTGCTGCGCCTGCATGGCGGGAAGGGGGGGGGGGGGGAGGGGTATTTTGCTTGTATGACCAACTTTCTAGCAGTCAAGCAAAACAGCTAGTCAAATGCTTGTGGCATTTTTCAGGAAATAATGATTAGAGGAGTATTTGAAGAATACTGTAAGAACTACAAAATAACAAGGCAGTGCCTGCTGAACCAGCAGCGGCATTTATTTTTTTTTAATTTATTTATTTTATTTAAACAGATTGCCAATCCTATCAGGGATTTTCGCAGGAAGGGCTTGAGACATAAAGTTACAGAGTAGGTATACAATAAGACACACACATTAACAAGTGAAATCTAGTAACAGAATCGGATTAACAGAACAAAATCAGAACAGGATTCAAACATGTGGGTTACTAATAACGTGCAAGTACAAAGCAAATTCACATACTGGAAAATTGTATGAACTATTGATAAATGTAACGCAAACAATGATAAGCAAAAGTACAGCATGGGTAAAGAATTTAGTAAGAGAAGTGTAATATAAGTACAAAGAACATGATCTGAAAACAGAGTATTTCAGCTCAGGAATAATTTTTTGAGTGCAACGTACAATACTGAAGGGTATTTCATCTTAAGCGTAACTTAAGAGTACATAATCAGTGGGGTAAAATATACACACAAATACACAAACGAATATCACCTGTTTCCCCTTGCATTTTGTTAAGCTCGTTTTCAACCAGTGTTAAAAATTTATCTAATTGGGTACTGCTCAAAATATTCGGATCTACCTAGTTGATTCCATTCAGTAATTGCTAACGGAAAAAAAAAGAGTACTTAAAGCAATTTGTGTTAAATGAACATTCTTTTAGTCTCATTGAATGTGTTAGGCGTGTCGTTCTACTTTGATCAAGAGTGATGTAGGCAGATAAATCAATGTTGAAATGACCGTGAATTAGCTGATGCATAAATTTTGCACGTGCCAATCGTGTTCGATTCCTTATGGTAAGTAAACCAGCATTTTTTAGTAGTTCGGTTGGTGAATCTGCAAGTCTGTACCGATTGTATATGAACCTAACTGCTTTTCTTTGTATTCCTTCGAGTTTAGTTATTTGTTGTTTAGTGAAGGGTGACCAAATGATATTACCATATTCTAGTAATGATCGCCAAGCGAAGTGTATGCCAGGTGCTTCAGTGGAGGAACGGTGCATGAGGAACGGCGTCTGTTGAAACTTTGCTGGATGATTGTTTTTTCGCTACACGCTGGAAGACGGGACAGTATTATGGCCAACATAGGGATGGGTTTGAAGATGGCTAAAAGAGCTGCGTAGCGCACACATTTAAGTGCGGAGCACTTCAGGGGCTTGGCGTGTTGGCGTAGCTCGTCCGTGGTGACAGTATCTGGCCAACGCAGTAACGCGGCGTCACGCATCCAAACAGAGGCTTCGAAAAGATACCCGCTTGTCCCTCAATGCAGCCTTCCGGCCCAAAGTTAAGAGGACACTCGAACAAGAGGTTTATATAGGCAGAGCCGTTCGGATCCCAGCTGGCGGGCATGTTTATCTCCAATTTCTCTATCTTTAAATAAACTACCCCTGCTTAAAAAAATAAAATGGCCGTACAGCACTGTCGTTGCTAGCGTCTGCTGAATGCCTGGAAGGCCGTGTTTAAATCTGGATCACTTCCCAGGAGCGCCGAACACTGTAGCCTTGAAAAGGATGCCTGAACTCCACTCAGTGACACAAAAGTGAGAGTTTAAGCTGTTTTGTGCGACTGACTCAGACGAATGGCATGTCACCGAGAGAGCCTTGAGACTAGCAAACGTTGGACGCTGAAATGCAGGGCAGGGAAGGCGACGCGTGTATCTTGACGGTGGGGAAAGGTGCTATCCCGAACTTCTTGAAGTGCAAAAAGGGGAAGGAAGACGGTGATAGGCACAAATACAGCAGGCGTTAATGAAGCATCGCGGTGATTGCGAGAGCGCAAATAAAAAGAGAAAATGTGAAGTTAGGGAAGTTGAGGGAGGGGAAGGGCAGATCTCGATAACCGACCAGAACATAGCCATCGCTTTCCCCTTTACACTGGCTCCCTCTTCCAGGTTGGGACACGTATGCACACGACGCGCAAACATCCCCCCGCGTACGCGCACGGGCTTGAAAGTGTGGAGAAGGATGCTATAAAAGGCGTGGGATCGAGAGGATGCAGGCCGGCGCGTCCCTGTTAAAAGATATAAAGAAAGAAATCGACCGGGGACGGGGATCAGCAGGGAGGCGAAGATTAATCACTTTCTCACCCATCTTAGATCTCACGGGGCTGTGCAAAGGGGCGAGTGAGCTTGGCGGGATAACTTTTACTTGATTTAATTCCTGGACGCGCAGGGGAAACGAAGCAGGTGGTCAGGACATCTCTGAAACAACTAAGGCCTCTGTAAGGAAGATATGGAGGACCAGAAGGAAGGAGAGACGCCGGAGAGCAGGGGGTGTTGCCATGCAGACGCGGTACATTAAATCATCTTGCAGGGAGGGCAACATACCAGAGAGATCGATATTAATCATAAATATACCTGAAAGTGCTTACGCGTACTCTTCAAAGAAACGTTCGGGACTGAACCAGTTGACTCAACATTTCAAATGCAGTGGCAGTTTGGCCTCAGTTAATTTACCCCAAGGATCAGGCGGCTTGGGGTGCTAAAAGCTGTCGTATAGACACGTGACTTACGCACTGTGCAACCACGCCATCTTAACCACACCTGGCGCAAAAAAAAAAAAGAGTCCTTCGCTTAATGTACTTTCACTTTTTGCGCTTGGTATAATTTAGTAGTTTAGGGCTTCCCCACGCATGCGCTGAAGAAAAAAAGGAAGGTTGGAGAGAGCTAGACGCGAGACACTTTAAGTCGATAAAAGCAAAGCGCGATAATTAACAATTCAGGGCAGCTATATTGCGGGCGGTGGTGTGTAATCACTCAACGCCGGGAATAATTAATCAAAATGGTTTTAGTGCTCCGTTACCAGCCCCGCTTCGCGGTGTTTGTATTTACTCGCGCCAAGCACGCCAGCAGCTGCTTCGGCGGCAATTTTTTTTGGCTCCTCGCTAATTTTTCTTTCTGTCCTACTCGCCTGGTATGTAGGTATCCTAACATACTTTTTCATTGGCGTCCCAAATAAAAGCAACGGAAAACGCAACGCGGGAGTTTGGCTAGTATTAGATCTTAAAGTCGATGCTGTTATCCACACATATAACAAAAATCCTGCACCCCTCCGTCTAACGACGACGATGGTTGAACGGGAAGCTTTCCCTTGACGGATTCTTTGGTTGTTTAAGTTTGCACTGAGTTTCGATTGGGATGTTCTGCAGCGGACTCTTAAAAAGGAGAAAGAAATAACCCCCTACAGTATACGATTCCTGCCAGTGATGAAGAATGTTCCGTACCCCACGACCTTTTCGTGCTGATCGGATTGTTTAGCCCACGGAAGTGTCGCATGATTGACCGCGATTCGGAGGAACCTCGTGGAATTACGTCAATTTTTCGCGAACATTGTGCGCTTGTGTATAGTCTCTATGCGGCGCAATCGCAGCCGCCGGACTGGTTGCATATTCTTGAGGCGTGTGTGCGCCAGCGTGAGATTTAAAATATGTGTCAGTGAACGTACTGTTATTGTATTTAGGGTGCGTCTTTAAAGATTTCCGGGCTAGTCTTCCACGCAATAATGAAAAAAAAAAAAAAAAGAAAAGTCGAAATGGAGCAATTGGATAGACGCCAGCTTCATAGCACGAGAGACCCAGGTTCGATCCCCACCGCTGCAGCGTTTTTTTTTTTCACTTCACCCGTGATCATTCATCATTATCGTTAGAGAAAGTTGGCTTTCCTTCAGGGCGTTTTCGCGTTACATACGCTATCAGTGAGAACATTAAAGCTTCGCTTTAAAAGCGTTCACCCCGGAACGCAGCTCTCACTTTCTACTCACTACTCAATGAATCTTTCCTTTCAACCGCTGAGCCATTCATTGTTAAGGCGAAAGCTTTAGACGTCTCATCGAATGCGAAAGGTGCCGTAGTAGTCGCCGTCCGCCAACACGAGTTCTACCAAAATGGCTCCAGTTGTAACCAGAAAACAAATAAAAACACATTTGTGTCCGTGTAGGATTTGAACCCGGGTGGACAGAGCGAGCGTGAAGTGCCCAAACCACAGTGCTGACCCTGCACCGAGCCTGAATGAAACGAGAACCAGCCAGATGCGTGCCGCGTTTGGTCAACGGGTTTGACACGTGAGTAGAACAGGGACAAGGGGAGGGGAACTCTGGCTGTGGGGAAGCTCCCGCAGGAATTGAGGCCAGTCAGCCTGGCGGAGTAAGTCGCGTTAAAAGACGAAGAAACGAAAGCAAAGAAAGGGACGCAAACCCAATGTAGCAGTGAAGAAGTATTTAATAACTTTCCTTCAAAGCGCGTACGCAGGCGTAAGTGCCCGGAAAATTTTGCCTCTTCACATGAATTTTTTAACGGCGAAGCTGTTTAGGAAATCGTTGTTTTGAGTGTCCGTTGTTAAAAATACCAAGAAAATGCCGAGCGCTCGTGTGTGCGTGCCTCGCCACGACCGCCCAGCGTCCCCGGCGCACGTTTGTCAAGTCAAGCATACCCACCAAGGGTGATTGGCCAAGATTGGCCAAAAAATAGAAAAAAAAAAAAAAAAACTCCAGCGTTCGCCGTATACTCGTTGCAACGAGCACTTGCTCGGAACGAGAAAGACGCGTCATAGTGTACGCCCCTCCAAGGTGATGTCCAATGATTATCACTTCAAAAAAAAAAAAAAAAAAGAAAAGAAAGAAGCTCACACTTGTAGCAACAGTGATGAAGTACACGTCGTTGCAGCAGCGAAGAAGCAGCAAATCGGCTGCAGTCGTGGACGTAAACCGTGGTGAACGTTACGTACAGCTTCGCTACCTTCAAGTCGCACGCGTTAGCGTTAGCTTCCTTTTTTTTTTGTTCATGTTTCTATTTCGCCGCGTGTCACTGAGCGCAGCCTTGTATAGACCCGGCAGCACCCCGGAATTGCGCATTTTGTGTTGCGAGCGACAGCCTCTGAAACCTGACATCCTTACGGCTTGGTTATTTCTCAAACCCAGGAACCATACGAGGATTAAGTGCCCGTCTCTCGAAACTTGCCTCCGCCTGCATGCATTCAGCGTCAAAGAGTGGATTTTTGCTGCTCCCCGGCCGTCAGATCCGCGCGACAGGGTGGCGGCAACCGGAGAGGGCGACATTAATTGATTACGGTCCCAAAGCGCATTCGTCGCGTTCGCTTTGAAGCCCTTCCGCGACTGAAGAAGAAGAGCTCGCCGCGAGAGAAAATTCTGTCACTGTATTTATGCTAATAAAGGGCTCATAACGCTGGTTCAATCATGGGGACTACTTATCCAACGAAAACAATGTTCACACCCACTTTTCTGCACTCCTGTAGATTCGGAAGATACATGATGTTCCTGCAAAATCTCGGCTTGTTTACTTCGAGTTTACCTTAATGAGGCGCGTGTCTCTGACTTGTGCGATGCTTTCGAGTTTTCGAATCAGACTCGTTGCTTAGTATGTCTTTTGAAAGCTGGTGTAGTCGTGTCGCAGTTTTCGATGAACCAACTCTTTCGGCAGAAGCGTGTTTAGGCAGTCTAGGAAGCAGGAGTTGCAGCGCACGAAGTTGCTCTTCCGGGCGACGCGTTGGCTTTTTGATGCTTCTGCTAGGCGCTCGAGTTCGCTCAGAGCGCTCCCAAGCATGTTTGGCACACCCTTAACTAGAGCTCTTGAGCCCCTTTCTAGGCTTCGAACAGCAGTGGGGGGTGGAAGAACGCAGCGGTAGAAAAGCACCAGCCCGGGGATTAGCGGCGTCGTTAGTCGTACGAGACGGAAACATCCAAGACACATGGTTTTTTTACTCTTGGCGTCGGAGCCTTTTCGGGTCGTTCTCTGCGCAACAACGTGAAGCGCTAAGCCTGAAAGGCAGCGCAGTGATGTGCCTGAGGTCTTTAAGACTTCCCTTTCTCAAGGCTGACGTACCATGCTACTTTTCGCAAACCTTACAACTGGCGACCATGCTCTCGGACATGCGGCTTCACACGCAGTGGCGAGAATTTCACTGCTCTGTACGGGACAGTGAATCGCCGAGGATAATATATTTTCCCATGACATCAAAAATACACACCGGAGATATTGATAGGGCACGCAGGTCGTGTCGGGCAGCCTTAGCCCTGCCCTCACCAGCGCCCGCTTGCCCGGACGCGATAAGTCGGGGAATAAGTTCTGAAATATAGACTTCAGCTCTCCCTAGAAAATAAGTCGTTTTCTCGAAACCGAAACAAGCACACGGATACGTTTGCTTTTCCTTCGGATTTTCCGGCAATCGACTCTCATTTGCCGTGGCCGACTACGAATTCTTATAGTAGGTGGTCGCCATCTTAATTTTAAACGGGAATTTATGCGTACGGGCAAACGGGCCTTGATCTCTTCCATGACCCCCGCACCGTGTCTCCAGTTCGAGAGACGACAATGAAGAACAGCCGAGACGAGTCTGGCCGAGAACAGCGGAATGGGTCGTCTTTCCCAGCTCTCTGGTTCGGCGTGAGTCTGAGAACCTTCAACGCTTCGTCGTGACTGAGAACGTCGCTGTTTCGGAGCCAGCATTACCAAGGATGTCATCGTCATCCGCGGCTACAAGATTCTTCCCTCTATGATATTTTCATCGCATCGCGAATCCGCATCGCAATCTTCACCTTGCCTTGGCCTCGATCGGAGGGTGATGCCACTGGGGCGGTGGCCGTCGACAATGCCCCATGGCGCCATGACCCACCGTATACACGACGAGGGGGGACGCTCCAATGGAGCCTTCCCCGCTCTCAACTCCCCCCCCCCCCTCCCCCCATGGCCTCCAGCCTTCCTTTTAACTGCGAAGCTGTTGATTCCGATCTTTCACAAAACTCCGTGTAATAGTATAAAGTAAAAGTAAATCACCGGCACCGGACGCATTCGAACCTGCGTGTCGTAGATCACCGGAGCTAGAGTCAGTCGTCTCACCCACTCGGCGACGACCGTGAGATAGTACGAGAATTCAAACGGCTGACTCACTCGGCTGTAACTGTGGGGAGAGGAACTGTGTCGCCACCTGCTCGACACAGTGTAACGGACGAACGACGAAAGCGATACCGGAGCCATGGCTGCCCGTTACGGGGATGATCACTTTACTGGAATGGTAAATCCACAGTATGATGACGATGACAACTGGTGCATAGCCAGCGGGTGATTTAACACACAGAATACGTGTAAGGTACGCGTTGCACCCACGGGCGCCTAGTTTAAACGTGCGCGTTCCGTCCGTTCGTTCAGCTTCTTCGCAATTATAGCAACAATGATGGAGTGAAGGTCGTTGCGGTAGCGAAGAAGAAGCAAACCGGCTGCAATCGTAGACTTCGTGACGGTCGGGAAGGTTGCGTACGGCTTCACTACCCTCAAGTCTTACGCATTAGTGTGAGCTTCTTCCATTTTTGAAAAAAAAAAAGCTTACCAACAACTAATGGCCACTTGTAAGTGTTGTAAATAGATCGTTCTGATCTACCGTGGTTCGTGCCAACTTCATCCTACCGCCACGTAACAGTACGATTAACTCTCTATGTACTTCCGAGTTATTACGAGTACCCTACATACGGGGCACGTGTGAAGTGATACGTGACTTACGCCAGCTACGTCACGGACAGGATGGATATATAAAAGACCTTTCGTGCCCATCGCTCGCGAGAATCGTCTCAACCTGCGATATTTCAAAACCTGGAACAACTTGTAGCGTCCGAGCAGCGCCTTAACCTGCGATATTTTAATTCAGAAGCATTAGATGGTGCATAGAGGGTTGAACACATTATAGTGTAAGATATTGGGGGCGGAATACATGCTGGCTGAAATTAAGCGAAGAAAATGGGCATGTGCGGGTCCCGTCGTGCGCACGAGGGTGACAGGTGGACCATCTGTTTAGCGGAGTGGCTGCCAATAGAGTGTAAACGCAATAGGGGTCGGCCAAGTACTCGATGGCGGGATGAACTACAAAAATTTGGGGGTAAAAGGTGGACTCATCTAGCACTCGATAGAGGTGACTGGAAGATGATGAGTTGAGAATCCGATTACTTATGTCTGTAGATTTGAAACGACTCCTGAACCTCCGATTGACCGCGACGCGATGGCATTAGGCCGCATAGGTCTACTGGCCAGCGCTTAGTTCAGCTGGACGCTAAGACGTGTGGATGAGCGCAGGGGCGAGCTTCACGCTACAACCGCTGTACAACCCGGTGAAGCAGCTGTCACCACCGATAAAGTGGCTCTACGTGGTGCTTGACGGCGCCCACAATACCGGCATACCCATTCGGCAATTGTACATTAATGCTGTTAGATTCACAACTCATAAGAAGCGTTTAGGTGTGGTCAGAGTTTTTTTTTTTTTTTGCTTCTGAGCCCTGAGTTGCGGAAGTGGCACTGGATAGCACTCTCAAGCCTAGCTTACACCTGTGCTGGACGACCGTTTCAAAGGCCTTCCGAATGTCTTTGAACCAAATTTGAACCAAATAGCTATCGCGTGCACCATTAAAAAAACAAAAACAAACATGGGGTGGATGGGCCTTTAAGTAAGCGTTCAGCTGTCAATGGAAAGTTTCCGCGGAGCACAGGAATTACACTCATGTACAAATATATACACCAGAGAGTTGTTTGGCTTAAAAATAATATCCTGAAGGATTGGGCATCCTTAGCCCAGGACACTTCGCGGGTTTCGCCCAGTGCTGGCGCACGCTGCATATGAGCCACTAAAGCAATCTAATTTGGCAAAGTAGCCGTTTGAGTCCTCCAGGCCGGGGTGAGCCGTGTTCGCAACTTTTTCAGGGAGAATAGTAGAAGATCTGGCTGAATGGCCGGACATTCTCACAGGACATGAATCCCGTTCAGATAGCCTGTGGAATTACAGAAAATGGGAGCTGTTTTGGAGGGGTGGGAATTGAGGAGGTGGAACTTTTGCGGGCGTCAGCAAGGTATTTGGAAGGAAACACAGCCGTCCTATCGACGCGTAATTCGAGTGTTGTGCGTTCAGATACCACCCGAGTCGCATGTTGTGTGCCTATGTGCGTACACACACATCCCTCGTTACCGCAAATTAACTTCTTACCGGTGCCCTCTTCAAACGACCAATAAGCGCACAGTTTTTAAAATCGGAGCTGTTGTACAAGGCGTAAGTTCGCCGTTGCAGGAAAAATTACCAAGAAAATGCCGAGCGCTCGTGAGCGCGTGCCTTGCGGGGACCGCCGAATCTTCGGCTCGCGCAGTGGCTTCAACAAAAAAAAAAAAAAAGAAAAGTCCTCCAGCGCTGTCGTCAAGCGCTACCGCGCATGTAAAAAAAAAAAAAAAAAAAAAACTCCAGCGCTAATGTTGAAGATGAAAGATACACTGCTTGGGAGAGGTCTACACGGCCGCCGCATTCTCTAGAAGCCATTACGGATAATTGGAGACATGGCTACGAGTGTGCCACTCCTTCCCGAGACGACTTTCAGATCCCGCCCCCGCTGCCTCGAGTCGATGACGAAGTGCTGGTGGAAGTCTACAATGCTGAGGATGAATTTCCATCCACCACTCGCCGCTAAGAAGACGAAAACCTCTTCGATGCATACGACGACGATTACTAGCACCGCAACTACGCAAATAAACAATGATACTGAAACTTGACTATGTGTCCAGCAATGCTCATCTACAACAGCTTCGCCATTACAGTTTTGCGCGTGAGTGCACGCTTCCCTGTTTGTTTTTACTTTGCTTTCTGCTTTGTTCCCTTATTTTGTCGCCTTACCCGACCACCTGCTGATGGATCGGTCCCTCTCAGCGCGCGAAAAGGACAGGAGCCTTGTTTTCTCTCCAGAGGCACCGTCTGTGGAGAGGAAGTTTACTCCGGCGGTGGCGCTTCATTTTGTTTTGCGGTGGGGGGTCGCTTTTGTTGTCCTAATTAGCGTCGCGCGATGCTAATTTGAAAGGATGACGCGACAGCGAGAGTCGGTGGCGCTGCTTCCCAAGTCGCTACGTGCCGCCCTAATGAGAATGAATCGGCCCACCGCAGGCTGCAAGGAGGCCATCGCATGATACTGCAAGGAAAGTTTTCCCGACAGCACCCGGTGAGAGACCGTCCACTTGCGAGATTATGGCGGGCTCCTTGCTCAGCGTTGCGGGCTTTTTTTGACTTCCTCTGTTTATACTCACGCGTTACTTCGCTGGCCGTGCGTCTCTTCTTGGTGATGGGGCGTCTGTGTCCATGCCTATCCGTCATATAGTTAGCCTCGTTTGCATCCTGTCTCGGCGGCTGAAGGGCCGAACTTTTTCTTCCTCTGCGACATCGTACCCGATTGTCGTGTGTCCGTAAGTGTTCGGGCACCTAGTGGGGGAAGAGAAGGATTGTGGGGCATCGTTCAGCCATGTGCATTCGCTCATGCGTATTGTGAAATGGTAGACGTCCATTGGTGTTCCATCACAGCTATTTAGCTCGTAATATATAATCTTTAGCCCTACAATTTTTTTCCGAACTGATATATAGTCGCAATTTTTTTAGCTAACTCAGCTTTGTTACGTTCGTGTATTTGCTGGCATGACAGATATGATCATTCTGCCGGGTAGTGGAAGTCCTTGTCGTCCCATCTCTGTTCTTGTGTCGTTCTTTGCGTTGCTTTTTCGTCGATAACGTACCAACGCGCCCAGTTTTCTATGTTAATGAAAGTCCGTCCGTCCGTCCGCCCGTCCCAACTGTGGGGATTTCTTGGAGTGCACATAACATTGAGCTACAAAGCATTCACCAGAAAGTTGGCTTTTCCGCAAGACTGTTTTTCGATGCGTATTTTAGCAGCGGAGCTATTGTAGATGGCTGTAGTGTGTGGCGCGTAACGCGAAGCGCTTAACGCGTTAAAAATGCCAAGAAAATGCCGAGAGCTCGTGAGCGCGTGCCTCGCGGCAACCGCCCAGCGTCCCCGGAAGGCAAAGAAAAAAAAGGCTTTTGCAAAGAAAAATGGCCGGAAGGCTTTTGCAAAAAAAAAAAAAAAAAAAAAAAAAAAAAAACTGGCGAGAGCACCGCGGAGCGAGGAAATGCCGAGTTCTAATGGGCCATGCCTCGTGGTGCTATAGCTTTAGCAAAAACAAACAAACAAACAAACAAACAAACAAACAAACAAACAAACAAACAAACAAACAAACAAACAAACAAACAAATAAAAACTACCGAAAATCCCCAGGAGAGCCGTGCGTTCCCAAGTAACCAACAACGACCTAGCTAGCGCAACACCTGCTCAACGGAACCTCGACGCAACACCAGGAACGCCGCGCATGCGTCGTGCACGTACGCGCTGCCGCTGCGCCCCAGCTGTCATCAAGCGCTACGGCGCATGTAATGCTTGGCATGAGGAACATATTGATATCGATGCCCATGACGATGACTACTACTACTACTACCAGCTCAGTGCGAAGCTACGGCCGAGCATGTAAATAAACAATTTCAAACTTTCAACCGACTTCAGTGATCACGTGCAAAGAAATCCTGCAGCTTCACTGCGGTTCAAGCGTTGCGCGATTTAGTGCAAACTTCGCCAGTTTTTTTCTACACATTGTGTCGGCGCACGCAGTTTTGGTAAGAAAATAGCCTAGAAGCGCTCGGCTGTAAAAAGAGGCCCCAGTATCTACATTTTTTGATGTTCGCTCTTATCGCCCCTTGAAAAGTGACTAGACGCAACTCATGGGTAGATTGTAGTGAAGCTGACGTTAAAAACTAAGGGTAACATTTGATTGGTGCCAAAGTGGCTTTTTGAGATAATGATTAACAGCGAGGCCTGCTCCTGAAGGAAATTCGGGTTCTTGAGTGTTTCGCGGCATATATAAAAATGGTAGGTATTCGAATGAAGCTTCAACAAGTGAGCAGTTGTGAGTCTTGTGCGAAGGTTTGCGTGGCACACTGCAGAAGATCGTAACTGGATAGTGTTTGCCTAAAGCTACATTCCTTATTTACTGTTTCTCTTTCCCTCTCCTTCTCCCTCACTTTAGTCATTTTGTAAGGTATGCAGCACAACATGCCTCTTTTGACACGACAAAAACGCCATAATACTTCTTAGTCCTCGCACCGTACAACGCAAAAAAAGATACTTGCGAGATAGAGGGAAAGCCTAAGATTTTCAGTTTTCCCCGGTGGCTCGAGGCATAGCAACGTCCTACAAGCGCACGAGAAAAAGCATTTATCACTCGGGGCTGAGGAATTTGATTTTTATTGCTCGCATTGTGCCGGAACCAGGTATAGCCATTACGTTCTTTTAAAAAAAAATCTCAACACAGAATTGAAAAGCGCGCCAGGAACGCAAGTTTCTTATATTCCTCACCATCTTCTCTTCGTTGTCCGTTATTTGAAAAATTCGCTTCTGTCGCGGGGTCTTTTTCCTGCGTCCTAGGCTATTTCATAACGCCGAAATGTGAGCGGACAGTATACCGTGGCTCAGCCCTCCGACGTTGCATTGACGTTGGAAGAGGAAAAAGGATGCGGCAGAGCTGGCTTGCAGCTTCTTCCGAGAAAGCGAGGAAAGGGAGTTGGAACTCGGCACAGAGCTGGAATTCGATGAGTCCGGTATACCTTGCTCCCGCGATCGTAGTTCTCTCGACGACGATGACGGAGAGACGAGTTGGCCAATCGGCGAATTCTCCTTTCCTACATCAATAGCATCATATTCTTTTTGTATATATATCCCAGAACTACGGAGGAAAGTAAGGAAATATCGCACAGAACGAGTTTCCAGCGGTGGAGAAAATCCTATGAACGTTTTCTATCGTTTTTTAGCAACTGTCGCCACTAGGTTACAAACTACTTTTTGAAATATGGCCTGGGGATGGTTGATGAAGGTAGCGAGCGGGCTGAGCCAACGCCTACTAGATAAGAAGAAAGCCTGCTTGCAGGGCTACCAATCGGAGGCGATCTTGCTTATGAGAGTGGTTGACTCCTAAAACCCCGAAAACGTCCCCACGCTTGAGACAGGCGTCGACATAGCATGTCTAGCTAATCGCAATGGCCGGGATGAAACGGTACAATGTAAACCATCAGGCTTTCTCCTTATCTAGGCGTGTTAGTTCACGGGTGTCACTTTCCTCCGGAATGTCGCAATCTTCCCCGCTCTCGTCCCACCTTCCATACTCCTTCCTGTTGTCGAGTTTCGGGGCCTTTCAGTGCTTCAAGAGCAGAGCGGAGGGCCCCGCACCGGTAGGAATGTGGATAGAGCACGAAGAATGAAGCATGAATACCCTTAGAAGAGGGACAACAAAAAATGAGTTTACACTTTCGTTGCTCCGTATAGTTGTCCCGATTTTGAGCCCGGTGCAGGTGCCCTGACTTTGGAACTAAAAAATGCGAGCCCTACCTTGTGGCGCGCACCCTTGGTGCGTCAATGTGCACGCGGCTTCGAGTGATTTTCTTCCAGTTCGCATTCTTGAAGCCAGCGTTGAGACTTTCCCACCTGAAGTTTAATGCTGGTTTGAAGTTCATTGAAGTTTTTTTGTCATGTGCATTGACTTTTGGGTGCACTTTACACCATGGCAGTTTCGTCGTGACTCTTCTTGCCAACAGTTTGATAATCTTGCGGCGTGGTTGTTGCCAAGGCAGCGCGTTCCATTACGCTAATTGTTATGGGGGGGGGAGGAAGGTTAGATGCGCAAATTTGCATTTACTTGTATTGTTGGAAGTAATGGTAAATGCACAAATCAATGGCGATAAAATAGCTCAAACGTAACGGCGTACTAGTTAGTCACTTCATTTTAATTCACAGGGATAAAGTTTGAGTTGATAAACTTCTACTACAGAAAGCATTTGGGCAGAAACAAGGGGGTAGGGGTGAAGAATGAGGACTGAAACGTAGTTGTAGTAGTAGTAGTAGGAGGGGGGTGGTGGTGGAGGTGGTGGTGGCACGAACTTTATTAAGAAAGGACAAAAGCGAGTCTACCGGCGGGCGAGTAGGGAAGGGAATGCAGCGTTTTATAAGAAGGTGCGGCAGCTTCGGACAGACCTATGTCGACTTCATTTGCATCGCCCATGTCAGGCTACTTTTAAAGGAAAATAATCCCCTCATAAGATCGAGGGGCCTGTCTTTGTCAAATTATTCTGATGAAGTGGTTATGGGAGTGCTGAAAGATGTAGTAATGCCTGGGCGAAGTTGTGGAAAATGAGATGAGAATAAGATGAGATGAGAATAAGTAGTCAGCTTCGCTGGTGAGTTGACAAAGCTTTCGTAGCTTGAAGTGCCCGTTAGGTGGCGGCATAACGTGTCCCTCAATTAGAGGCCTACGCCAGGACGCTGTAAGAATATTTTGAGCACTGAAAATCGCGCACAATATCAAAATCACGTTTTTATGTCTGCGTGCACGTCACAAAGTAAACAGAATAGGGAAGTGGTCCGTAGCAGCTTGAACCGGAAGTGTATTGAATAGGCGACATGCAGACGCACGCTGTATAGATCCGCTTTGCTATACTTCGGGGTTTCATGTGCAATATTGATGCTACACTTAGGGTCAAAATAGACTACTGCAATCACCGCCATTTAGGCTCACTGTCGTGAACGAGGCAATGCAATGACTCGTCACCTCTTTATCCTTTTTCACCCAGCATATCCATCGCATCCTAAACAAACCCGTCTGTATTTCTTTTTAAAATTTTCTTATTTTGTTTTGCATTTGTTGACAACCGCTTTCGCTCATCAGTTGTAACCTCAAGTTAATCGGTTACTTTTATTTTCTTATGTCTACCTTTGGCGAGTGCTGGAGTGTGCTTGGGCATGGAATGTTATGCTCGGGCATAGAATTCCATGCTCGGGCATGGAATTCGCACAATTTACAAAAATCTAGCATCTGGAAAATTGCGCGCATGCTAGCACCGAAACAATCTACCATGCAGTTTGTCGCGACCCAAAAGGCACATTTTAAAAATTTGCCTCAAGCCTTACCCAAAGAAACATATTCGCGTAGTACCGTACCTGTTTATAGAGTAACGGTTTATATGTCAGCGCTTGCGTCACAAAGTAAACAGAATCTCCTCGATCATTTTAATGTAATCTGACTGAATGGACTTCCTGCAGCTTCTGTGCATGACTTTTTATTGGCCAGCTACCATTTTTTTTCTCCAGGGGCAACACGCAAACGTAGAGGACGTTGGAGTATGAATTCTTACGGGCCTGCCATCACTTCGTATGCATGTTTGCATACAACTTCTGTCAGCGGCGGCGATAAGCGGAAACTCCGTCCGGCACTATTCAAAAACATTGTATCGTAAAGAAGGTAGCCATTTTATTGCTTGCAGTGGGGCAGTTGCTACCCGGAACAACGTATAAAGGTTTTTTTTCCTTCAAAATGTAGCCTGTTTAGAAAACGGGTTTTTGTGAGCTTGGAGAAACGAGGAAAACGGACGGTGACAAAGAGTGGACCGGATATGCATGCTGGTCGTAACGTTCGCGATAAGTCCCGAAATGGTAAATGCGCGCTTTTCACGTTTACAACGTCGCATCGCCAGTGCGTCGTTGCTAAAAGGGAGAGCTCCATTGGGAACCCAGAACGCGTTCCGGCGCTTGGCGGATGCGGAAGAGAAAGTCCGATGACCGGGGGAAAAGTGGAAGGGAGTGCGAAAAAAGGGCAGAATATGGGACGAATTCCTCCGCATTGCAAAAAAAGTGGTGAGTTTTCGCCGCTACGAAATTGCCTTGCCAGCATCCCCAAGCAACTGCAAGAAAAACCCCCGAAGTATCAAAGACGCGGGAGAGGAGGGAACATTGCACGGGCCTCTTCGTGGCCGTTGGCGTATGCGTGTCTACTGCACGGGAATCTAGTAACGTTGGCCTCGGTGGGGATGCGAGAACTAACGCACACGCGAGGGTGGGCAACCGCCGCTCCTGTGACGCTCCTCTTCGGCGTTTGGCAAAGCCCGTACATGCGGAATAATCACCATTGCATGGCGTTTACCCGCATTTGTTTCGCTTTCTTCCGGCGCAGCATGGCTTTCGTGCTGCGAACTTGTTTTGAAAGTGCTGCAAAGTTTCCGGTAACGCGAAAACGAATGGATGTGGTGCGGGAGGGCATTATCGTGAAAACGTTCCGGGGAGTATGGTGACGCTGGTTATACTTCACTTACATAGGCTGGCTTAGAGGATGGGGGTAAAACGAAATGCCCTCTGGCCGGAAATTGTTATTTAATAAACGTTTCACTGCACCGTTCCTTCACTCTTACGTTCGTCTCCGTAGCGTAAACTTGTGAGCGTGACCGCGTGCTTAATAAGCAAATGCCGGACAAAGTACAGATATATATGCAACAGTGAACTAATATTGTATGGCCCGCAAAGAACGAGGCCGTAATCTTTCACCATATGGACTTGGTGTTGGTTACGCGAACAGCAATGGTGGGAGAGACGTAACGAGGGAAATGGATAGGGATGAATGCGGGGATACTTTTTGTGTCCTGGTTTGACATCCTTATCCACAGTAAAAATGTCGGGCAAGGTAAAGAGAGAGGCGGGAGGGCACCAATTATTCCGGTGAGCTGCTACTTCTTTCTTCATCACCTCTACTTATTTTTCTGGATCCTTTCCACGGGAAGATACAGATTGATTGATTGATTGATTGATTGATTGATTGATTATAAGGGTTAACGCGTCTACGCAACGCAGGTGGTGAGGCGTGCTGTAGTGGAAAGCTCCGGATTAATTT
Source organism: Haemaphysalis longicornis (assembly GCF_048455015.1). Lineage (NCBI taxonomy): Eukaryota > Metazoa > Arthropoda > Arachnida > Ixodida > Ixodidae > Haemaphysalis > Haemaphysalis longicornis. Next base: position 162,848,281 of record NW_027526445.1, read on the forward strand.
TGGCCTACTGGGATCTTTAACGTGCGCCAAAATCTCGTACATGCGAATGTTTTTGATTTTTGCCACCATCATGAAAGCGGCCGCCGCTGCCGGGAATTCAACCCGCGTTCTGGGAAGACACAGATATGATCTGGAAATAGTAATGTCCAGACCTCCTCGCATTAAATGCGCCGATCATAACAATGATTTTTCTTCCCACGTTTTTGCCGTCGAAAAGCTCGGCGGCTTCTATCGCAACCTTCATTCTACTTTTTCTCTGAGACCAATTTATGTGAATGAAGCCTCAAGATCTTCTTCAACAACTTATTGCACAGCCTATTGGGAATTCGGAATTACGGCATCGGTTGACCTTTCTCGAGGCTTGGTATAGGTCTTCATTTCTGCAGCGCTTGTTTGAACCCAAATGTGGTTCTGGGCATGATTGATTTCCCTTGCTAGGCATGAGCCTCACTTGATGGTGCTCAACAAGGAGAAAAAAAAGAGGTAGAAGAGTGCAGCCTTTAACCTACGACCTCCTCTTACCCGAATGTGTTAGGCAGGGAAATTTGGCGAGATCAACTCGAGTAACGCCTTTTCGACAAAAAGAAGACACCTGCGCCAGTAAATTTCTCTCAACGTGATTGACCCGTTTAATACCACAGCTCGTTAATGGCTATGTAATGGCAGCACCCGTTTAATTTTAATTTAAAAGTTAAAATTTAATACCGGTTTAATGGCTGTTTTTTTCAAATCCCAGACGTCAAGAAGAACACAATCTGTATACCTGCTCCCCATTCATGGTATGGTTGCCTCTATTCACGGTGAGAGAACAACTGTTAGGACGACTGTGTAGTTTTTAAATGTATTTACATCATCTTATTTTTTATAGCTTGTACTAAACCTAGCATGCATACGCAGGGGAATAAGGGAATAGATGGAGAAGTAGCGTTCATTGACGTCCAGGTGCATTTTGTGCAAAGCATTTCGATTTCGATATTTGTCAGACAAATACAGATAAGATAAATCAGGGATTATGAGATACAGTTGAACCTCGTTATAACGAATATTGATATAGCGAATTATTTGCTATAGAGAAATAAATACGAACTTTGTTTGACCACGCTTTATTTCAGTGGCATTTCTTCTTTTTATAACAAAACCGAAACAGTGAGAGCCGCGCGGTATCGGCTGTAACGAAGAAATAGTTGGTCCGCGTGAGGCTCTGAACTCCAAAACTAGCACAAGAAAGCAAAAGAAAAAGTTACAAGACAACACAGCCATTTTTTTAATCATTTAAAAAAAGTAGCCAAAATTTTGGCCGTCCGGCACAACAGCGCATATGACTGATCCGAAATAAGAACGCAAGCCTGTTTTGTAAATCGAACTTTGTTCTGTTGTAAAGTCGTCGCTCATGCTTCCGGCCGGTTCATTTCATTTGAAATGCCACAAGGAGACAGGCCAGTATTACCTCGTCTAAAGTGGCTTCGAAGCCTAGAATAATGCGTTTTTGTATCTAGGATGTTTCCGCGAGCCAGATACCGATTCGTTATAGCCGGTTATTACCTCTAGTGTTATAACAAATATCGGATATAACGAACTAACTTGCTGCCCCGATACTACTTCGGCATAACGAGGTTCGACTGTACATGTACAGATAGATCCGGCCACTGAGATACAAGAGAGGTGGCATTTATGTGAAGGACATCTTTACTTCGAACTGTTTACGAGACGAGAAGTTGTAGCAAAGAAAAAAGAAGCCATGGCGTTGAGTGAGTGAGCGAAAACACGTTTATTGCATTGTGTTGCTCGAGTGCGCTGGTGTGTATGAGCGTAGGGTTGTAGGGAGATTGGCAGGGAAGGGTTGGTTATGCCTCCATTTACTGGATGGCGCCAGGGCTGAGCTCTAAACGTTTTTAGTTGGTTTTCACGGGCAAGAGCCGAACTTCCGTGAGTATCTTCCTTCACCAAACAGAGTTCGAAACAGGTGAAGCCCGCCCACTAAGCTTCATTTCTTATCTGTTTTTTAAGGACAGCGTGTCCACCATCGAGAGGAAGCGTATTTTTTCTCACGCCTGAAATTTTGTTTGCGAGGTAGAAATCTGTAGTTACTGGACGTGATTCCAGAACAACATCTCAAGATTTTAACATTCGGCAGCACCCATTTAGACACATTTGATGGACTATGTAAATTATACTGTACAGAAATGGTAGACTCGATCTGGAATTGAGGAATACAGGCGCTAATAGTATTGCATTTTGACCTTTTGCGTTCGTTCCCATAGGCACCATGTCAATTCTCAATAGGTAGGGTTTAGGTTTCAAAATCCCATATTGCGCTGAGTTTGGGAGAAAAAAAAAACATCTTAATAAACTGTCCTCGCCTTCGTTGCACAGAAATGGCGTTCTCTCACGCATACCGCCCAACGCTCTCCTCTTCAAGATTACATCCCCTTTTCTTGACTAAATCGAAGGTTTCCAAATCGATTGTGAGTTTATTGAACATAGGCAGCTAAACCGAAGTGTAAATTTTGGAGGCAAGCCACCCTAAACGTCGGGTTTCTGCACACGACCCAATTTCGCAAGAAGACAGTAACATTTGGCAGCACCCCCCCTCGTTCATTGATATTCTAACTTTATTTCATCGAATAGGAGGAGTTTGTCAGACGCATTGTGCGTTTGACATTGTGCGTCTGACGCATTGTACGGCTGCAGCCGTACGGCTGCATTGAGGTGGATGTCAAACTTTCCTTCGCAGATAAATCAGTCCGTATTCTAAGCCGCTTGGAACAAGGAAAAATCCGCATTGTAGGTCCAGCCTCTTGCTTCTGTCCTCTGTCCTGACGAGGATGGCCGCATTATTAGAAAAAATCTGGGCTAATGGCAGCTGGCTCACACCCTACCACGGGTGTTATGGAAGGACCGTGCCATAGGTTTTCCCTCTTCTATTGCCGCTGTACTTCGCAAATCTGGGTGCGCCTACCCTTCTTGTCATTGCGGTCAGCTACCAGAAATTTTCAACTACACATTTTTTTTTTCCGGAAAAAAGACTTGCTCCAGGCGAAACCGGAGAAAACGTAGGTGGCCTCAGTTTTCTGGCCGTAACGCGTGAAGCTCTGGAACTGCAGCCTCGAAAAAGCCTCGTGATAAGGGAGATAGCACGGGAAGAGTCAAGGAACCCGTTCGGCCTCAGTCGTTCGGTACGGGGGAAGGAGAGCTGCGAAGACATGAGCGACGGCGTCTGTCGTACGGCCGCCCGGATCTCGGCGCACAACGCACCCCAAGTGCGCCGTAATTAACAATGTTTGCTCCTAGGCGGCTCTATTAGCGCTTTTCACGGGGCGTGCCATTCGAAACTGTTTGCTCGTGGTATTTACAGGCCGTGCTGCCGCACCGCCTTTTCCCGACAAGAGTAGAAATGTAAACGCACGCACTCTCGTTCGCTTCAAATAAATTTGCGCAATGCACGGGAGAAGCGTAATCCCTAGAACACTTCGTAGCTAGTCTAGCAAGAAATCATGCGCCAACCTTGCGTAGGGATGACGACGGCATCTTGTAAGAACCGCTTCACTGCCGGAGTCGCCTCCTAAGTACCGCCTCCTAGACGAGAAAGCTTCGTTACGTCATTCTGGGGTCAGGGCCATGACTGAAGAAGCTGCCTCTAAGTGACAATGTGGTGAAAACTTTTTGAAAACACAAATGTCAGTGAATGAATTTCGCGAACAAGTGGGAGGAAAATTGCGTTGTGAGAGAGCCTTTTTTTCTTAAAGGCGTCTAATAAAATCTAGTCAGAGTTCGTGCCGTCGAGCGTATACGTCCGTGTCGTGCGAGAAAAGATGCTTGGTTGTAGATAAGCGTCGAACTAAAAGGGGCGTATTTCTTCTAGGATTTGCACCTCGTTTAAGAGCGCCAATTTGTCTGCCGGGATGCAAGGAAAGCTGCTTCGTCGTCGGCGGTTCGCATTCGGTCTGCAGATTAACGCTTGTTCTGCGGATTATGCGACACATGCTCGGCAGAAGGTCTTTGTAGCGTGCGTGACAGCGCGAGCTCGAAGAAGGCGGGCCGACGTGAAAGCTGCCGTCGTCTCTTATCTGGCAATCCCCCCCTCTTTTTTTGAGATGCTTCTTCGCACTACACTTCAAAGCAGCAGTGAAGCCAGCTTTAACGGCGACGTAGCAGAGTTGAATAGCCGGTTGCGCCTGGGAACGCATCTCATTTGGAGCTTAGCAGGCGATCTGCGCATGTTTGTCACTTGAATAGTTTCGTGGGTCTCTCTTTTGAAACGTTAACGCCGTGCAAAACATTAGTTGCCAAATGTTCACATCATTGACTAAAGCAGTTTCAGACCGTCGCACCAGTACCCTAAAAAATAGGGTAGGATACGTCCTCATTTTCAATAAGTAGCACAAACAAGGCAAAACAATAACTGAATTTCTCAAAAATGATTTTAACGTTACAGACCCAGATAAGTGGTTCAAGGCACCCACGGGTGCTGCTCTCGATTTGGGGAACTCAAGAGTTGCTTCTTGGCTTTATGGTTCCTGCTATACGGAAAAAAAGAATGGATAGTTTTAAACGGAATTTATCCTTTATTGAGAATTAAGAATAATTAGCTGTGTTAAATAGTCGCAGAGAAGGGTCAGCAAGTTGAAGAGTAGAGAATGAGAGGGCTCATAACAAACAAACAAACAAACAAACAAACAAACAAACAAACAAACAAACAAACAAACAAACAAACAAACAAACAAACAAACAAACAAACAAACAAACAAACAAACAAACAAACAAACAAAGAAAAACAAAAAACAAACAAAGAAAAACAAAAAACAAACAAAAAACAAACAAACAAACAAACAAACAAACAAACAAACAAACAAACAAACAAACAAATAAATAAATAAATAAATAAATAAATAAATAAATAAATAAATAAATAAATAAATAAATAAATAAATAAATAAACAAACAAAAAATAAACAAACAGCGTGTAACGGGAACCGATTCTACACTTCGAAAGGTGGTTCGTGCCCGGCATAGAAGGAAACGAGTTCTACGTGCCTTTAAATAGTCGTCCAACCAGCGTTGTTAATCTGACGGGAACTGATGAAACAAGACGCTGCCACTGAACGAGCATGCAAGCTCAGGGGAGTGTGCTAAATGATTTCGACACATATCAATCGTTTTTCTAGAGTCGAGGTAACGAAGTGCGGGGGAAAAGCCCACGATTGGCTTTGAAGCAGTGTTTTGGAGCTCCCAAAAAAATACTCAACCGTGACCAAAATCAGTGATGTGTTAGTATGTATGATTGGCCTTTTATTATTTCTTTTTTTTTTTGGGGGGGGGGGGGGGGGGGAGTGAAGAAGGTGTGCGGCAGTTTTGCGAGGACGAATATTTTCCCGAAAAAGAGGAGGGAAACTGGACTTGGAAAGAAAGCACTGGGCTCATTTGGAGAGAACTGTGGTGAGGTTGGAGTGGCTTTGTGGGAGTATGAATGAACATACCGGATATGTGTTTCCGAGGAGGTGGATACACGAAAAAAAAAAGTTTTTTTTTGCTTTAGCTGGTGTTTAATAACAGCGGGCTTTATGTTATCTTAATTTCATAAGATATGCTCTGTTGGTCATATAGTTGACTTTCCACAACCAAACTCCTTGAACACCCCCTCTAAACATGCTGTATAAGTATTTCGTGAAACGATATCCCCTTGTCTAACGTTCTTTCTGAATTGCGGCTGGATTACAGGAAAAAGTTTGGGCGAGCTTGTCAGGTGTTTTCTCCCCGCTAATGCAAAACAATCCAACTGTCCCCGCGAATGGATAGAAGGACTACCCTTGAAATTATCCAGACAACAATTGGAGGCCAGTTTCCCCGGTACTTTTCTTCTCGGTGCGACTCGCGCGAGCGAGAATCGGCGAGAATTGACTGCGTTCACCAAGAATCCTCTTCTAGGCAAGCACTCAACCAGCAAGTGCCTCCTCTCGGGCTGGAATAAAAACACACGTGTCCACCTAGCATAAGTGCAAGGGGAAGACCCGGCAAGTCCACACGCCATCCTCTTATGTCCACACTGCAGGAACAGAGGTGAGTGACTCCCGAGGGTGGAAAAAAGGTTGTAACGGTCAGGCTTTCTCCCGCTTCCGAAGACAAACAGAGCTTACACGTTTCCGCGGACTGGGAGAAAGGAAGCAAACCGGAAGACCTGGTGTCTCACGCAACGGCGAGCTTAGAACGTTAATCACGCGGCCGACGAATTCGACCGACGCTCCCACGGCACTCAAACGCCACGCCGACTTAAGCGTTCGGGGGAAGGGCCTCTTGTGAACATGGGGACGCTCGCTGGACGCCAATAGGCGCCTCGTGGAGAGACGGCCGCTGCTAGCTGTGGTGCTTCCTCTATGCGGGTGGGGCGAATGGCGGCAAGTGTTGCCGCTTTTAAAAGGTATACGGTTGATTGGATATGGCGTGGCAAACTGAAATAGTTGCATAAGCCTCGAACAAATTATAAAGCCATGCATTGAAAAAAACTAATCTCGTTGCGTTGAACATAGTAATAAGCATTGTTTCACAGAACGAAAAGACCCATGCATATTGGGGCACCATAGTGTAGAGATTGCTAGCTCGCCCTCTTAGTAGTCGGAAGTGGAAGTTTAGTGGAGATTAAGTGTAAAAACGCTAACATCCCAACATTTCATACACATATTCTCACACATGAATATTATATTTTTTATAAATACGTTTATAATTTTGTTTGTATATAAAAGTTTTTTGTCGTGGAAGAGGAAGCCTGATGATTCTAGACCAGGAAATTAATACTCGATGCGGCATGGGTCATGAACGCTGAGTAAAGCCCCATCCGCAGACTGCTTCGTTTTTTGTTTTACTTTGAACCAAATGTGGCATCGTCAAGGTAGTGCGGCGAAATCAATGTATGCGGCGGTGTGAGAACTTGGTTAGGTCACTTGGAAGGTTTGACGCAGGTCCAATGACAAGACCAGTATCTTTTAAGTGCAAAGCCCTTTAGGGGCTCGCCTTGTCGTCGTAGCTCGCTCGCTGGATGCAAGTAGAGCTACTCAGCGCCCCGTCATAGCGGTTGTCATCGTAACGTAACTCAGAGGCTTCAAAAGTCAAGTGGTTTATATAGTCATAAGCGTTCGAAACTTGTGAACCACTGGCGCTTGTCATTCCACATCTCCCCGTTGTTTATAGCAACGAAAACGGCAGGTACATTTGAGGCAAAGTATACGCGATTAAACGGCAGCACCCGCGTTCATTTAGTTAGGAACGCTCGTTCGGTTGGTTTTTACTAGAGTAAAAGAAAAAAAAAAGTGGCAGTGCAATGCCGGCATGTGCGGGATGAAAAGCAAGCACAGAAAGAACAGAACTCCCGCGGGCGCAGTTTAAGGCATGGGGTGCGCAAGCGCTGGGAAGGCGGGAAATTTGAAATGCGTTGGGTGGTAGCAGTGAGCGGATAACGGCGCTACAGCCCTTTAGGGCGAATGACTGCTCTGCGCTTCCGACGTCCTTCACATTGAGTGGAACGGCTTTAATTTCTTTTGGGGGATAAACAGGCTGTGATCCACTTTTTGAGATATTGCGAAAAGACTGCCTCTTATTTGACAGTTACACGACAGCTCTCTCTCAAAAAAAAAAAAAGGGGGCTCTGCTAATGGTGCTCGCAACGCCCCCTCGATATAGCAATAAAGAGGTATATGGTCTTCTTAGAATTGTATCCCCCTTTAGCACCAAGCCTACGAGATGTACAGAGATATTCAGTTCAAAACGGCGTTTGGTAGTACAGATACAAGTATTTTACGTATACTGTCTTGAGCTATATTTGAGTACCTTCTAACAATATGATATGGGTCACGACTCACGCATTGTGTGCTGTCTTTAATATGACCGAAATCGTTTCTTTAGGGGAACAAACATTTACGGCGCTTTTCGTAGTAAATTATCAGACGTTGCCCAGTTGCATCGGCAATGAACTGGCCGTTCTCACCAGCCCAAGAGCGTCGTAAAACTAATTACAAACAGACATCGAATGAACTTATCATTGTATACACATTGTAGAATTGTCTACGCTATTGTCTACACACTGTACAAAGCTATACAATTGAAGCGGACTTGGGAAAGTAGCGGGTGAATCATTCTTTTGGTGCCGGAGAGGATACCACCTATATGAGGTAACAAAAGTACTTTGTTAGTATTGGGAAAAGATTTTGTTTTATTTAGTGATTTCGGGCTCGAAGTAGACAGAAAATACTCTGAAAATTGTCAAGCTCGCTGGAACATTGTCGGGCTCGCTGAAGCTTTATTTCTGTGCCCACTAGTCCTTGGGGTGGAAATAAAGAAATTGAAATTGAAATTGAAATTGAAAAGTAGCATGAAGCCACTGTTGGCGTAAGCATGGTCAAGTGACCCCGCGGAAATACTCCCGGTTCCCTCCTATAAGTACATGTAATACCACAGCATCGGGTTTCGAGGTACACTGCAAAATGATTTACATCTTTAAAGAGAGTTTTCACGGTTTCTAATTAGCACCCTAGGAAAAACACAAGAAAAACATCATTTTAAACGCTTCTGCAAACGTAAAAATCCCCGGCCAGCTCAGCTAACCTGTATCCTGGGGAGGGGCGAAGCATGCCGTGCATTCCTCGCACCTTGGCGTTTTTGCCAACGGAGATGAAACCATTGGGGAGTGGAGGTATACGGCTTTGCTGTAAAAGTCTTTTGTCTTTGAAACACGAAGCTCTCTAGCGCGAGGCGTAAACGAGTGTCCCGGTGTTTTAGTTCCGTGACTACATGAGACCACGATTGCGAGGACGCCCAAGCACCCAAGGGCGTTCGCCCTTAAAACACACTGTAAAAGGGTGATTTCTTATGTTTTTGATTAGGTTGAAGGGTCTTAGTTACAGACGGTGCAAACTCTCCTTAAAGGTGTAAATCATTTCACAGTGTACCGTTATTCGAAACAAGTAAACCCGCCTTTATCTGGACTCGTAGCCCTCGAGACAGCTCGAAAAACGCGTGCCAGTGCGCTCTCCATTCCAAGTGAAAGCTACGCTCCTTCTCCGCTCTCCCTCCGCCCCCCTCCACCCACCTCCCCCCAGCCGGCTGGCATTGTCGTGAGCACTGCAGTTGTGACCGCCGCGCCAGACGAATCGGGCGAATCTCCGATTAACCGTCGCCCGGCTGCTTCACGGTTGCGAATAGGCAGATGATGCGGCACGGCCTTCTCGTAATTAGGGACAGTGGACAAAGCTGCGCTCTATCTCCACCCACGATCGCCTTCGGTAACGAGAGACTCTAAGCACGCTGAATTATCCGACGCTGCCGTGGACTATTGAGAGCGTGTTCAACTGCGAGGTTCCCTCCCTCCAAGTTGAGTGAGCGGAGAGGCCTTTAGTTTCCGGTCAGCCGGTTAGCATTGTTATTGGCCTTGCTGAGAGGAAAGGCCGTGTAGCTGCTGTGCTTGCAGGTACTACGGTTGTCTAAGGAATTCATCGTGGTCGCGAACATCGAACAGGACAAAGTGAAGAGACAAAACACTCGCTAGAGTCCTGTTCTGTGTTTGCTGGCACGATGAATTCCGTAGTTAGTAACGAACAAGCCCAACTTTCCGCTTCAGTTTAACGGCTATTTCATGGTAGTTACAGTAGAATAATTTATTGAGTAATATGGCACCAGGCCCAGTGTTTGGAAACAAAAACAAAAACATTAGGACGGGCTAAGTGTCGCTCGCCATGTAAGACTCGCGGGCGAACCTCCATAGTGCACGAAGTACCTTTTCAGAAATGTAAGAAACAGCGCTAAAGGACCGGACGTAGATTAGACGACAGACACGCGGCGCTGAGTTAGTAAGCGCCGCGTGTTTGTCGTCTAATCTACGTCTTGTCCTTTAGCGCTGTTTCTGACATTTTTAAACATGCACCAACCAGCCCACTTGCTCCCCGTTCTAAGATACCTTTTCAGCTTTAGTTCGTGGCGGTAACCAGTCGTTGTACGACGCCACTGTCACGGGCCAATGCTTGTTTTGGTTCTTAAGATTTTTGCGACAAAATGGCGCGAGTGATCGCGGTCGGTTCGTTGCCGTCGCCGCTTCCACAATGTGATGGCCGTCATTTGATGTGGGGTAGCTTGCGCTCTTGGGCGAGGAAGCTGAACGTTTGAGGAAGGGCAAGCTCTTCTACGTGGCGGACGCTAAATTCATCGTTAGCGGGCAGTTAGCGATACACGCGCACACGACGTGAGCATGCAATCTTTCGATAAGGCACGCAAAATGTTCTTGAAGACGTGCGAACGACTCACGAAATGTTCCCGTACGGGGCTTTTTACGCAAAACGTACGCATGGTGACCGCTCGAGCATTCCAATACGATAATCGAAAGATGCATGCAAGCTTTCCTCCGCACCTTGACATTCACGGCAGTACGCTTGCCCACTGAATTATAGAAAACAAACATTAGGCGGTAGTAAGTTCTGCTCAACCCTACGGTTTGAAGGAAGAACTAGAGCGACACAACCGACCCATAGCAAGTTACGTTTCCGAACCCCCCAAACAGAAAACAAGAATCTGAGGACATTTGCGCACTTCTTTTGCATTGTGAATGCGAGAGCGTAATGCTCAACTGAAGCCCGCCGAGTGTCCAATTAAACACCGTTGGGCGCTCTGCGCCGCGGAGAGCGCCCTGGATTGGTGGTGACGGTTGCGCCGCGGGGCGAGAGAGGCAGGCGTGACGGAGCGCGAAACTCAATACGACGGCTACCGAAATGAAAGCGGTTTGCCCGGAAGTGTTTCAAGAACAACACTTTTCTGCGTAGCTCTTCGCATGCCTGCGCGCTCGTTTTTTTTTGCCCTGTATTAGTCAAGCAGCAGACAGCAGACAGCAGACAGCAGCAGCAGCAGAAGCAGCAGCAACCATGACCGCGACGATGACGGTTTTTAGCACAGTGGGACTATTGATGCTTTCGCCCTAATAAAAAGCAATGGATACGTTTAGGGCATAGCATAAGCCTTGCCATCAACGACAGTAACGAAGTTACAAAACAAGAAGATAGGCAAACCAGGTACATGATACACATTACGTACACAGGCTTTGCAGGGACGCTGGATAGTAAGAATTATACCGTGTCGTTATAAACCGATTTCGCATGTCCAAATATCCCATAACTTAAGAAACATAACGCTCAAATTAGAGGGCCGGTTGGGTACGGCCGGACTATGATCGTCGGCTCTCCCGTTAGCGTCTCTCTCGGCTGCTCACCGAGAATGCGACACCGGAGAGTTTATACAACAATCCTCGAACCTGTTTCTGCAACTCAAACGCGGCCGCATGCTTGATCACCTAATTTGCATCTTTCGCACGCTCAACGCCTACTAGCTGACCCACTTAGGTGGCTGTATGCTCCTCTACTAATTACATCCGGAGCCCTCGAGGCTCAAGTTTCGTTGAATCGCAATGATTGTGCCCGCTTTGTGGTTCAGCACATTAAGAAGCGAAGGATGAAATGAGCCTTAATAGGCGTTATTAGGCCGCTATTTCACGCATACGTTTAGAGCCAGTCAGTTCGCGTGATAGGACGTAAAGCTTTACCACGTAAAGCTTTCCAACTTTGTGCGAAGAATCCTGTTCACGGGTTTTCACTAAAAAACACCCATGCGAGGAACATTGTTACAATAGCTTACCTGATAAAAAAATACTTTTGTGCTACGAAACTCATACCTGAAGGGTATCGCACATGTTAAGTTGTCAATATTTTGATATAATAGACAACATTAGGTGTATGGAAAACAAAAACGTTCAACGCGGTGTTGAGGCTCTTCGACACTATCAATAGTTCGAACTTTTTTTTATTAATAGGGCTAATGCAAAAAAACCCCCGCCAGTGCCACCAAGTCATAAAAGATATGTACCATCCGAGTTCAACGTAAGCTGGTTCAAGTGCATTATCTCAGGAACCTGTAGTGGAGGACTCATCGTTCTATACAGAACATAAAGGGAGCATTGCTATTAAAAAGTGGGAATTTTCTTTCTAGGATACCCTTTTCTATGCTGTCAGTAACTGTCACTACTCTCTCAATCGGCCCAACTAGTTTTCAACACCCAAAGCCAATGCACCTAAGTAGTGTAGAGGCTTCTTGATTTTTAGCGTTAGTAATCAAGACAGAACTGCTAGCAATCGCAGCAAAACGCGCGATCACTGTCTTGCCCATAATGCCTACTTTGATGCGCACAGTCACAGAGGACGACGTCGCAGTGTTAATAATTTGGACACCGACGAATGCGTTTTAGTCTCAGTTCTCTCATACAACTGCCCGCACGCACGGATGGAAAGGAGACTGCCGCGGACATGTGAACTGTAAACCCTGCTCCTATGCCTAAACTCCGGCAGACCTTCACCGTCTATTATGGACAGGCCCAGGAACTTAGGACTTTCGAATGAAATATCTGATGGCGGCAGGCCTAATGTTCGGCAAGACACTTGTTACCATCGGTGTCTCGATGGTCCTGCCTACCGTTATTTGTTGGACTTTATCCGGGAGGCTAATGTAGTTTCCTGGGTATAGCTCGAACTCGCTTCGTATCCGCTAAGCCTCGAGGTATGGACTATATAAAAATACCCAAATCATATTTGGTTTAAATTCACATTCTTAACCCTCGCCTCCTCCCTCCTCCCTCTGCTGGGTATTTACTCATGACAAAAAGGAAAAAAAGGCTCATGATGATACTCCCTAGTCCAAAACTTGTGTGCAGCGCGAACTGCGGTCTTCTCGGTCACGGTGCATACCTGCTGCGTCTCAGAAAGTGATCGCGTGATAACGCACGGCGGCGCGCGCTACTCGGCCGTTATCTCGCAGAGCGTCGCCGCCGCCGAGCGTGTTGTTGCAAATCGTTTTTGAACCTCCCGCGCAAAGGAAACGTGGTTTGATGAGCCAAGCAACGAGGAGGACGCGGAAGGACGGATGTAGTACGCGCAGCACGCAGCGCGTGCTGGGTTTCTGTGGCACCGCCTCGTCCTACCACCCTCCCTCTCACACTTTCGCCATACTTTCCTCCTCCGTTTTCATTCTGTCTTCGGTGTTCCTCTTGTTCGCTCGGCTACAAAGCCGGCAACGCTATCAGAGCACAGTAGTGGGCGCTTAAGTGCTGCGCACAAAAACAAGTGCTGCGCACACCGACGAGCTGTAGCGTTACAGGGAGATTACAAAGGATACCTTAATTTTACATTCATAACACATCATGCCCCGTACCCCGAAGTTGGCTTTCTCTCAGTATGCTTTGGCTTGCAGGTAAACTAATGAACAGGGTGTTTCCGGATTAAATGAGGAGCAGCGCAATGCCGTTTTAGGCACCCCAAAAAACAAAATAATCAGCCATTCCTGCATGTGAAAGTGGATGGCCAGGTAAGCTTTTTAGCACACGACACATAGGGAACAATTTTTCGGTTAAAGGTACGAGGAAATTTTATTTCTCTTGAGCAATGACGGCAGCGCATCCTTTCTCCTCTTTCTGCACACCTGAGCGGGTTGGCAAGAAGCTCTGGTATCAAGAAGTCTGTCGAGATAAGGCCTCCAAATAAAGACATACTTAAACGTACACGTTTTCTTTTATTCCGCTGATCTTCAGAATAGTGCCTATTAATGATAACTAATCTACTCCAAATGCATTTACGAGGGATGGGAATATAAGCTTGCGGTCCAAACCATGCTTTGAATATCACTGAACTCAGCCAGAAAATGACCCCTGAGAGGCACAGGCATCTAGGAAGACCCCCGACCTCCAGCGGTGGCTCTGGGGACCCCATCAAACCTCCCTTCTTGCCTGCCTTCTGGAGGCAGGTGCGCATCTCTACCTGTAAATAGGCTATTTTTATGCAAACGGGCATTCTATCGCAAAAAAGGGTTGTGAAATTGGTGGTAACCGCGTACTAGTAGCACGCACATTGGTACGTTCGTTTTACAGCGCCTCGCGGAGTAGAACGCCTGACGCTTCGTACAGACGTGGATCTGCGAGAGTTTTTTTGACGGACAGGAAAAAAAAATCATGCACCCCTGTTGAACGCGATGTTTTCTCGTAACGCATTCTTTGGTTGGCCAATCCCACTTTTTTTTATTAATTAAGTTGGCCAATACCACACTGCTAGTATGTGCTACCCTGAAGGTACGCACCTCTTTTCTAGAATACCCACAGCAACTCTCGAGTGTGCACTCCGTAGCCCTAACCTTTGGGTTTGGGGTGTACGGCGCGAATCAGTGCCTGCTGCTTAGCGGTCGCATCGTCCGTGTCGAAATGCAGCAGTCGGATAGATGCCGGCTTCACAACACGGTGGACCCAGGTTAGATTCGGGCCACGAGAAGCGTTTTTTTTTCTTTCACTTCACCCACGATCATTCGTTGATTGATTGATTGTAGGGTTTAACGCGCCGACGCAACGCAGGCGATGAGGCGCGCCGTAGTGGAGGGCTCCGGATTAATTTCGACCACCTGGGGATCTTTATCGTGCGCCGAAATCTCGTACACACGGGCGTTTTCGCTTTTCGCCTCTATCAGAAAAGCGGCCGCCGCGGCCGGGAATCGAACCCGCGACCTTGTGCTCAGCAGCACAACGCCTTAGCCACACCCACGATCATTCATCATCGTCGTCAGAGAAAGTTGGCTTTCTGCAGCATTCCTGGGACCACTAAAGCTTCACTTGAATATATGAAACCCTAGCCATATAGGCCTCGCTTAAAGAATTGTCCGAACTCGTTTTGTTTCAATTTACAGGCGGCACTAAGTGCGATAGCGCGAATTTAATAAACGTGCGCATGCCTGAAACTGTTTGTAAGATGAGATTCCATCGCTATTGCTTGGTGAAAATTGAATCCTTTTCTTGAAAGAGCTTTAATTATGTTACGTTAATTAATTAAGGAAACAATGGGTGTTTCCTTTCCTGTCAGAGGAAAAAAATGACAGAGAGAATTGAAATGAGGGATGGTCGCTTTATAAATGATTTTTGCTGAGGACTGGCAACATGTACACTCTACCGTCATCCAGAGATGACGCTACATCTCAACCTTGTAGTTCTACGCCGCCGTGTTCTGTTTTGCTTGCACCTCTCTTCAAGCTGATTTTTACCCCAAAAGCGTGAACGTGTTCAGTTTTTGTTTATTTATCATTAACCCCACCTTTATCTGCTGCTTGACGTTTATTCCTTTCGGCTATCTCAAGGAGACGTTCGCACTAAAGTTTATAAGGGCTTCACTTCAGCGAAGAGCCTCACGTTGTACAGCACAGGAGGAAACGGGCGATTATACGACGGGTGAAGCGATGAAAGTCCGCCAGAAAATTCCCGGCGTGCACAAAACCCAAGAAAAACTTAAAGCCGCTTTAGGACCCGGTGTCAACGGGTGAACTTAAGCGTAGACAGCTATTGAACGCTCCGCTCTCCGTCTATAGAACAGTATTAAGAAGAAAACGATAACCCCGCGTTCAACAGCGAAGCGTCGAGGGTCCTGAGCCTTCACAGCGCGTCCTGCGTCCTTCTTTCTGCGCACCTGAGCGGAGTTGGCGAGGAGCGGTGGTGTCAAGAAGCCTCTCGAGATAAGGCCTCCTAAAATTCCTGGCCCGAAGAGCGGGGGCCTCCTTTTGTTTCGACGTCGCTTGAGACGCACACAATGTGGGCCTGATTGGACGCCCTCAACTTCGCCACGCCACAGCGAGCGCGTTCGTCACTATGACGAGAAGGCCTGGGCACCGTGCCGGTCTCAGAGGCGCGTCGCTTCGCGCGTCCCAAGTGACAACATGCGTATAAAGTAGGATGGGGATTTGCAATACGTGATTAAAGGGGACTAAGCTTCCCTGGCTTTGTACGTAGTAGGCGGGAAAGTTGCCGCTTGCATGGCTCGAGCTTGCCTGAGTAAGAAGCGTTCGTTAGGCGAACGGGAAGCCTACCAAAGCGTTCTTGAGTCTTTTATTTCCTGTTTTTTGTTGTTGTGGCGGGAAGGGTGTTGAGAAGAGACGGAGGCACGTCTTCACCAGCTCCACTCCGCATTTTATTCCCGAAAATTACAGGGATGGAAGACCCCGTACTTTGTCCCGGCGCTTCGCCGCGGAGTAGGCCTAGTTGACTAAAGGATTTGCGTTCCGGGTCGAGTGGTTTGTTAGGCTCGGAAGAGGTGGCCAAATAACGAACGGCTTGAGAGCGCCATGATGTGGACGTTGCGCGGAATGAAGGTATTCGAGCGACCCGGAGAAGTATTTAAAGTCGAGTTTAGGGCACGCCGAGGACTTCTACACCGGTGTCACCCTACTTGCAAAAAGTTGAAAACATTTACCTCCAGGAAATACGGCCTACAGCGACAGTTGTGTTGTTACATGGAAAACTAACGTAATGAAAAGGAAACCACCACTTATGCCTAGGGCTTGGCAAAAATTTGAAATTGCGCTTTCTGAATGTGACACGAGGTTGCGTGCCGGCTGCGTATGTTTGTGGAGGGTTGCGGAAAAAAGAGCGTGACAATATGCTTCTTTCAGTTTTGAATGGGCTGGGCCTGGAAAAAAGATTCCTTTTTATATATCAATTCATCTAATTGATTGATTGTTTGTGGGGTTTCATGCGCAGACGCAACGCAGGTGATGAGGCGCGCTGTAGTGGAGGGCTCCGTATTAATTTTGACCACCTGGGGATCTTTGACGTGCGACAAAATCTCGTAAACACGGGCGTTTTTGCTTTCTGCCTCCATAAGAAAAGTGGTCATTGGGGCCGGGAATCGAACCCGCTTCCTTGGGCTCAGTAGCACAACGTCTTAGCCACTGAGCCACCACGGTGGGATGTATTTATCTACTGTGAGGATTAGTAGGCCCTAGGGAATGCTGACGGGGGGTCACAACGAGCGAACTGGAAACTTCAACGCAGCTACCACAATGCTTGCTGTGGGTTGTATTGGAAGTTAGTCTTTGTGGTGGCTGCGATGGTGGTCGTAAAGGCGTCCCAATCGTATTTTGTTCGAGGAATAAAAGGATCCCTATACAGACGTCCGCGGCGTGATCACCCACCCACAATATAGTAGTGGTCAGAGTAGGGTGGAGAGTAAAACATGGGGGTTACAACTGTTCTCATGTGCCTAGGTTGATGTGAAATCATTTAAGTGCAGAGCAATTTAGGTGCTCGCCTTGTCGTCATAATTCACTTTCTGGACCCAACTAGAGGCACACGGCGTTCCGTCGTAGCGGCTGTTGTTGCGGTGTAACCCAGAGGCTTCGAAAGCCAAGCGGTTTGTCTAGTCATAAGCGTTCGAATCTCGTGAACCACAGTTTTAGGCAGGGGGCGCGCGAGCACTGTGAATGCGGGAGATTTGAATTGCATACGGTGGTAGCAGTCAGCAGATAACGGTGCTAGAGCTCATTATGGCGAATCACTCTCTTCACTTCCAGCAACTTTCAAGTTGAGTGGAATGGCTTTAATTTTATTGCATTTTCTGACGCAGAGCGACGCAATAACAGAGAACGACCGAGCGGGGGTGTATTAGGGGGCGATAGGGGGGAAGAACAACCCGACAGGCAGATGCCTGAACAAGAGACTACGAAAATGTCGGCGCGCAAGTCGACATTTCACGGCGCACAGCATTTTCACTGCGCATACCAAAAGGCTCACTCTCCGTTTTTTTCTTTAAAAATCTGAAGTGATTACTACCAAATTGGATGCATCGATAATAAAAGTATTCACCCCATTGTAATATCACAAGAACAAGTGCGCCAGCGCTCTATTGATTAAAGAAAATGAGTAGGCGATTCGTTAAATTTAATATGCAGGATAGATTATACCTTCCTGGAGCGTGCTTGTGTGATATGACTGCACTAGCGGTTTTTGCATTCATAAAAAAATGAGAAGCACTACGTTGTATTTGATATTTTCATACCGTATTTTATACATATAACGACTCGCGTATGGGCTGAAATAAACCACTGTTGCCTCCACTGCATCTGATCTCCAATATTTTTGTATATTTGAGAAATGTTGCCCGTGTTCGGTTAGTAGCAGCCCAGTTAACGTACAGAACTTCCAGTAGGACAGGAGAAGAACTCATTGCTGGGCGAGTTGGGGAGTATTTGAAGACGTTGTTTCAGCACTAAAACAGATGAACGCACGAAATGCGATAGGACAGGCTGTTATAGAAAATATACCGGCAGTTGGTGTCTATGCTTGTACCAGCCGTTATTTTTTTGTTCGTAAAGGGTGTTTTTCGCAATACAGTCATTTTGCGCCAGTCAGAAAAAGAGACAAACCGCTGAAAAACGTTACCATAGCCCTGGCCGTCAATTATAATGAAGTCTTCAGATACTTTGAGGGTAAAAATTGATAATTTATAACCGGTAGAAAAATGTGTTCGTTTGGATGCCTTGAAGGTGGAGTTCTTGTTCTTTAGTGAGGCTTTTGTGCGCAGGGGTAAATGGTGTTCATTCCAGAAGCTAACGCTGAGTGATTTTGTGGAACGACGAGAGGCGGCAGACCAGCCACTGCTCACCGAATTCCTGGCTGCCCGGTGGGTCAACTCTCGGGCACGCCTTGGGGCAGCTTCCTTACCAGACACGACGGAGTGGGCTGGAGTACAAAGAATTCTTACGGGATGTCGGGGACGATGCTGGAGAAGAATTGTTCTGGCAGGCCGTGACATGAAACCTCTAGAGAGTGATGGTTAGGGTGGACTGACTTCACCTCATCACAGAAGTTGATGACAGGGCCCTGTAGCTTTAGTGTCTTTATCATCTAATTGTGAGCATTTTAGTAGTCGAAGCGGTAATAAACATTTTGTACACCATAGGCTGTTCCAGGGAACATGCCAGTAATTGTAGCATCCAAGCCTCATGTACTTGCGCCTATTGATATGTCTGTAAAGGGTGCTCCCCCGCAACTACAGTCACTTTGTGGCAAAGCCAAAAAAACGGACTAACTCTAGAAAATTATTACAGAGCTGGACGGATTATAACGACGACTAAACATAACTATAAGATTATAATAATATTTGGTAGCAGCAGAACGAGAAGGCAGACAAATGCTGAATAATCGCAATACCTTCGTGTAATTGTCTGCCATTCCTTTAGGTTTAGGGATAACATTTTATTTGAAAGAAAGCACTTACGGGCTCCGTGACCCACAAACGCCGGTGTCGTCTGCGGCGTTGACCGTCAGCGAAAAATTCCGTGCGTTACCTTTCAGCGTACCAGGAAACCTCGGGGACTGTAAGGCGCTCCCGCCGTAGAAGGCGTGTGAAAAACTTTACCATCCCTTCCCCCCAAAAGTTGGGAGAATCGCGACAGCTTTCTCACATTAAAACAGCAGTCAAGTGCGTCGGGAACTTCGCTGACAGTGCGTCCAATCAATCGTCTAATCTTCTAAGTCCCACATCGCAAACGAAGAACGAAGCCATGCTACGATTTTTCCCGCACTATGTCAACGCATCTACGAACGATATAAATGTATACGTATACGTGGTTTATGAGATAAGGGTATTCTACTACTGTACCCTTTATTCGTGATCGATGCGTGTATTGTATTCAAGTAACCATTTTGACACCGGTTTAACGCACGCGCCTTGTGCCCGGAGTTGTTATCATAACTTTTCGGTCGCTCAACCAACCGGTCTTTGTGGAAATGCCTTAGTTTTTTGACCGGACGCCATCGGTCCAACTAAATTATGTTGTCACTTTAAAATTCTGTGCTCTTCTTTGTAGCGCCTACTGAAACGCCGGGGACCGTAAGGCGTTGCCCCACATATGGCGTGCGAGTAGGAGCGAAAAGTGCGTCAGCGCCAGAGTATAAAAGAGGATTCTATAGTGAAACGCAAAGTCGACACACCACCCCGCGCGCCACTGCGGTGTTGCGTCAGCGAAAGTGTAGCACACTGTAGTCCGGCGCCTTGCCGTACCCGACGTAACTTGCGTCTGTAGATGTATCTCGGCAGTAGGCGGCGCGATACGCCACCTGGTCGATTTCGCACCGGTGACGCCGGCCTCGTTACCTAGAGGGGGCGGCGGCCGTGCATCGGCGCTGTGTCTGCTGCAAGCTGAGGCTAGCTGGGGGCTCGTGTCATGCAGGGGACTGAATGTCCGCATTCGTCAAGGCCGTGGGGTATGGCGCGCTACGTCAAAAAGGTTGAAGTTTAAAGGGACCGTGCAACGCTTTTTCTCAACTTTTTTCTAAATCTTAAAATCTTTGCAGAATGCAGTCAACCAACACACACAGTGCTCAGATTAAGCGGTCGCAAAGTACCCCAGCCGAACATTACTGCTCTATGCCCATCAGAAAACTTGGAAACCTACTCAAGAAATTTTCCTCTCTTTCTCGGTATTGGTGTTCTTCGAGCGCTTGAATTACGTCATTATAGCGGTGCAGCGGCTATTGATTGGATTTATTTCAGCTGCAGAAATGAACGCATTCCATAGCAACTTTAAAAAGTTCCGGCCCCTCGCCACTAGCGTGAAACCTGGTGAGGGGCGAAGCATGCAGTGTATAAGTGTATTCTTGGCGCCTTGGAATTTTTTACAAGTGAGATGAAACCGTTTGGAGGTAGAGGTATACAGCTTTGCTGTAAAAGTCTCTTGTCTTTGAAGCTCGAAGCTCTTTAGCGCGAGGTGTAAAAAAGTGTCCCGGTGTTTTTTTTTTTTTTTAGTACGCGTTACGTTCTACCGCGAGGCGTAAACGAGTTTCCGGGTGTTTTAGTACTGTGACTACATGGGACGAACGACGATTACGACAACGACAGGAGAGGCCAACAGCCCCCTACCATAAGGGGATTCCCCCTTAACAAAAGCCCCGAAAGCGAAGTGTAAACAGAAGGCGTGTCTTCTGCGACGAGCAAATCCCACAGTACCGCTCCGTGCTGGCGGTAACTATAGCTTTCACATTGCTCCCAGACAGGAAGGAAAGAGTGAAAGCGTTTATCAGAAATGTTGCAGGGTCCCCTTGAGCCTGCAAAGCAATAGCAGTGCCGTACTCGCTGATAAAGAAAACTCTGTAGTGCACCCGGTTATACGGAAGAGCATTCATCTCACTTGTTTTAGGAGCGAGAGCGCGCTACTGATGACTAATACAATTTTATAGTTCGGCGCAGCGCGTGCTGGGTTTCAGCGTTAGTGGTCGCCGACGTCAGGTTTGCGGCGTGACGTTGGCAGAACAGCCGGCCCATTTTTATTCCACGCGTTCGACGCTGCGTGCCGTACAACCCGGCTGTTACGCACGCGCAAATTATACCAGGATATTCTTTCCTGCATGACAAGAAACAGTGAGCTAGACGCAGTCTGCAGCAGGCCACAGCGCCGAGGCGCGAGAACAATGCATTCCTTGTGACGAGACTGGCGTCGCCAGCGTCAAAATGCAGCATGCTGCCTCTCGCGCCGGCGGCCGCCGGGGGGAACCGCCGGATCACACACAATCTGTTAGGGCAGCGCTCTATGATCCCGAGGGTTCCCGCTTGCGGCACACAAAGACAGTCGTGCTCGTTGAGCCCATAGCAGAAGACAAGAGGAACGGCGTTTCCTCCTCGCGCATCAACCAAAGCGTTGCTATAGCAGCATCAGTAATTTGTTTGTGTTTTTTGGTTCGACAGTTTGGCCTACCAAGCACCAGGGGACAAACTGGCGCCAGTGACGCAATTCTCTCTTAACTGGGCGGTGTGCCAGCTCACCTAGCCGTGGATCCGTGAGGGAGCACTGCGGTCTTACCCATGGCTGAGTACGGGAACCCTATAGCTTTCATTGTGTAAAGACGATGCTTAAGCATACTCGACTTTTTGGTCATGTTCTCTACGTTTTTTCTCGCACCTTATCATACTAATAAATATTAGGGCCGAAGAAACACCACAGAAGAATTGTTTTATTCGTAGTCTCTTTGTATTGCTTTTGGCATTGCCTAATTTTTGTAGCCTCTTGAAAAACAAGTTGATCTTTTGAAGTTACGAGTTTGTAGAAGATTCTATTTGACGAAAACCAACGAGCGAAGGAGCAAATGGGCAAATGAGTGAGCGAACAAGCGAGCGAGCACGCAAGCAAAAACGAACCAACGAATTAACTAACCAACAAAGGAACGAACTGATAAAACAACCATGAGTATGCAAAATATCGGTAGCAGGTTACAAAAGCGAGAGCTGCCACTTGGCTCAATACTCATACGATTTACTGGCATATTCTGTTTATAGCAAAGCTGCTAAACAAGAAAACTAAAACGGATACTTCGTAAATAGACTCGCGCTTATTGTGTTCTCACTGACCTTCAAACCAAACAGTATTACGTAAGCACTAGGAAGTACAGTATGCCAAATCTTTAACTAGCGTTTGGGAGCGGCGACTTTTCATGCGTCAGTGGCGTATGACGGAAGCCAGGCTGCAAACGGGCCCATCATCTGCTGGGCTATTCCTTCCTAAGAGCGTTATAATTCTGAAAATTTGCAGCTCGCCCACGCTAGTTAAAGATTTGGCCGACTGTACATGATTTAGATGTACATTCCACGAAAGAAAAGGCACTAAGGATTTAAAGCGTTTAGCATGGTCGAATCACGAGAGCGTTGTGGTGCTTATCTCTTTTAGGGACATTCATTATGCATTGCATCTTATGAATATATTGCTGGTGCCCAAACCCGTTTAGTAAAACTGTATTTCGGGTTCCATCCGTCAGGACTGTATTATACTACGTTAAGCGACCAACCACCGAGATCGTAGCCATATACACTTTCTCTTTTTGTAAGGCATTCTGTATCAGCTGGTTGCAGAAAGAAGCTTCTACATTCTTAAAAAGACCTGGAAGGGAATAAATGCGAATGGAACAGCTGAGGTTTGAGACAACGCGTGGCGATGGAAGACTCATGGAAGACTGCCACGAAACAAAGAGAGTCGACTCGAAATGAGGCTTCCTTATCGGTCATCTATGCGGAACGCAAAACTTCGGGACAATGAATTCGAAGGGGGGTGGGCAGGACAGAGCCAGAAAGACGAAGACGAAGCGATAGCCAGGAGACTGACGCGCTTATCGGCTTCTGGTGCAGCTTGCCAGGCTAGCAATTGCGTGCTTCTGTCACGACGACGACGACGACGACGGGGACGACTGTAGCTGCCTGAGAACGATCGATCTCAAGAGCAACGTTAAGGCGAAAGAAATCGATTGGGATGCACAACTGGGGGGTCCTTCTTGCTGGGTACGATGATTCGCTCTGTTATCGGTAAACAATTACCAGGGTTGGCGGCAAGCTCTCTCTTCTCGTTCATTCGGCACTGTTGTTTGGAGAGATTGGGAGGACGGCACGCTGAGCCTTGCATGCAATCAAGAAAGCGTGCACGTGCTGCCGTGTTTCCATACAATTCTTACGTTTTGATTACCTGCTGCAACCTCCATGCAGTCACCTCTCCCTCTCCTTCTTCATTCGCGCATGCGCACACACACGTACACGTATACGCACACACCAGGAGGAATCTAGGTCCCTCCTTTCCAGGTGAGCGTCAGAGCTATCCTGAAAGCTAAAGCGAAATTAAGTTATTACAGAACAGTTTTTGTCAGTGGAAACAGTTGGAAGGTTCCTTACACACTAAGCTTCTGCTCCTTCAACCTCACTGTTATTTATTGACTGCTGTGACCGAAGACCAATTCTGTGAAGACTCATCAATAATAATCGGACGGGGAACAGAATATCTATTATGGTTCCTCGTTTTAAAGTTGGTTGTAACGTTTTAGCGCTTAGCGTTAGGTGTCTCGTGTCACAGAAAAGCCGTCGCCGTCATCGCCGTTGAGGGTGAGCAAAAATGAAGGAAGCTCACTCTAACGAGTAAGACTTTAAGGAAGCGAAGCTGTAGCAACCTTCACTCCCATCACGGAGATTTAAGTCCACGATACCAGCCGACTTGCTTCTTCTTCGCTGCCGGAACGGCCTTGACTCCATCATTGTTGTTGTAAGTGTGCACTTCCTTCATTTTTTTTGAAGTGATATTTATTGGACATAACCTTGGGGCGGAGTACGCTATGACTTTCTCGTTCCTGGCAAGCATTGCCACGATATGGCGAACGCTGGAGTCTTTCTCGTTCCAATCAAGTGTTTCCCCGATTACGGTGAACACTGGCATTTTTTTTAGGTCAAGTCTCTCTAAATGGGTATGCTTGGCTTGGCGAACGTGCGCAGAACATTCTGATGGTCATTGCGAGGAACGGACACATGAGCACTCGGCATTTTCGCGGTTTTGTTAACTGCAGGGTGGTCGCCGCGAGGCCCGTGCTTACGTGTGAGCGCCCGTAAATTTCTCGATATTTTCAGCTGCGGACACGAAAAATTACGATTTGCTAAATAGCTTCGCTGTTAAAAAACCTGCGTAAATCTAAAGTTTTGCAACGCAGGCTTGATGTGCCCACTGAACCCCCGGGATCGTAATGCGGTGCCCGAAAAGATGGCTCGAGATAAGGAGCGGAAAGTTCTCCCCGGTCGAGGGCGCCGCCGGGGGCTATGGTGATGCCAGCGCTTTGGTGTTAGGCACCGTAGCGATTGATAATGTGATGCGAACGCGGACGATAATGCTATCGCGTTCCACCCTCAGAGGCAAAGCTTAGTCGTTTTCCAAATTTCTCGAACATGGAAAGGGATCACTAATTTTTAACGATCTAAGGTAGCCAAGTATTAGTTCGTTCCCGTCTGAGAGGCAAGGTGAACGCTCATTCATGGCTCCTGTAGCTTTGACTTTGACTAAGCTCACTCGAGACCAGTAGGTTCAGGCCGCCCGGGTCGGAGCTACGTAACTTAATGTTAGGTTAGGGATTATAGGGGGAAGTCTCAATGTTAGGCATGTCCAGGTTACGAGACAGATTGCAACGTTTTCAGAGCACAGTGGGCTTCTACTTGTGGTGTAGATTGATGGCTACACTGCGCCATCTAAACTGAGCCGCAAGGAGGTGTCCGTTGGCATAAACGGCGCCAGTCTGCAGTCTGGGGGCTCTGGTTTGGAAGGAGCGGGGGAGAAGAGATTGAGGAAGTTCTGAGAAGCGACGTTTTCAGAAGAACCAAGTTGCGCCATAGCAGCCCTCGTTCGCTTTGTTAGTCTGTAAAGCGTGCTCTGTTGCAGCAACACTCATTCTGAGGGAAAGCTTGCTTTCGAAAGTGGCAATAAGAAGTATGTGCGAGGTAAGATATTACAAGACACGAGTAAAGAGGACCGGCCGTTTAGAGATGAGATTGACGGCATGTTAGAAAATCTGCAAATATATTTCATGGACTATTTTATTGAGTGAAGGTGGATGACAAGCGATGCTCGAATCCGGACTGTACCCGGCGGCGTCTTCATTACGACGACCGAAAAATGGAGTTCAAAATGAAGGACAGTAACATGTCTTGAAGTAAGGAATTCTGCCCCGAGGATTAGGAGAAAACTAGATGCGGAAGCGCTTGGAACACCGATGAAGAGAGGGTGAAGCGAACGCTTACTAGACGGACGCGGATCGCACAGTGCCAAAATTCGAAAAACCATTATTATGTAGCCGAGACTGTTTCCGATCTTGAAAATGGTGCTTATTAGGATAACTAATTGACTCAAAATGCATATCCTAGTGATGAGCCGTAAAAGCTTGAGGTTTTAATCTTGATCTTGAAAATAGCGACTATTAGTTCCTAATATACTGAAAATGTATATCCTGGTGAATAACAGTACAAGGTGGAAGTTTAAATCATTTCTTGATCTCGAAAATGATGCATATTATTAACAAATTTTCTCAAAATGCATATATAAGTAATAAGACGTATTACAGACGTTGCAGAATAGCAGGTCATACAAAGCGAGCAGTGACTGGGATCCAGGGCAAGTCGCCCGTCGGTTGTAGGGCCCGGAGTGTTAAAGGCCGGGCAGACGTGTTCGCTTTTTCAGTTCAATTGAGAAAGTCAAGCAGAAACAACAAGATTAAGCATTTAGGGGGAGGGAAGCTAATACGGAGGAGGTGGGTGAGATAAAATGGTTTTATGACGTGTGACTTCGGTTCTGACTACGAGCTATTAGCACATACACACCGGGACGTTCGTTTTTCCACGCCTGCATTAATAGAAAGCCTCGCGCTTCAAAGCACGTGGAGGCTAGGCAGTTTTTTTTTTCACTGACATGAAAAATACGCAGAACCTTACCCGTATTAGCTTGCTTAAAACGATAAAGTTTTACCTTTCACCTAAGCACCGAGGTGTCAAAAAAGGGGGTCCTTTTCGTACAAGGCAAGATCAGCTAATGTGTGCGCAATCAGCTCGATGCCTGAACATCGAAAACAATAAAGCATCCGCACTTGAAATCACAATTCAATGATTTCACACGTTGTTGTGTGGCGATGAAATAAATGAAATGGACGACATAGAAATTCTTTCAGAAATAATTTCAACTGATGCAACATCTGACTAAATACACCTTCGTAACGGCTGCTGCTCACGATTTCTTAATTATTTTTTTTTGTTTGCTTACAAAAATAAAACGAAGAACCGGAAGGTATGCCCGCTTGGCTACAAATAGTGTCGTTTTTTCTTGCCCTTATTTCGCACCTACATACGCCAGTCCATCGAACTTCCATAATAATCGGGGAAAGCATTGTGCAGTCGTATACACGCTAAACACTGTCACAAATTCGGTTTAACAAATTGTGAAGGCCTTAAGTGTACCCTTAAACTTGGCAACAATGCAGAAGTTGCAGCCAAATTACCTTACACCAAAGCAGTAGAAATTGGTAAGCGTGTCAAGCATTGCTCCAGCTAAGGTGGGGGACACTTTCACTTCCATGAATCTTTCTTCGCGCGGGCATCGAACGCTGGTCGAAACGACGAGTCCACAATCACAAGCTTGTGACGCGGTTGGACACGTTTCGGGTATGCGCTCTCTTCATATTGAACGACAAGTTGCGCAGCGGGGCGCGTCATCTTGCGGGCTCGCCGGCTCCGTCGCCCTGGAAAGCTTGCCTTGGCAGCGGGCAAGCGAGCCTAATGGAAGAGCTCGTTAATGATCTTTCCTCCCTTGAGCCTATCTTCGGCGCAGATCTTGAAGGGGAACTTTCCGCTCGCTCTCTCTTTTTGATCGCATCACTGGCGCCGTCCGAGAGTTCGGCGAGGCAGTGAAGGGCGCGAAAAAATAAATTAGCAGCTTTGGAAAATAAACAACGGTGTTGGTGGGGGATAATGCAGGGGAAAATAAAAGTGCTGCCCGGCAACAACGTTGAAAGATTGGTGCGTCGGTGCGTATGGCGTGTTAGGGAAAGCGTCTTGTGCTAGAAGGGGGGCCCTCTCTCAGTGTTTGTTAATGAAGTTCGTCTTTATTTCGAGGGATTTGACGCCAGATAATATCGGCTCGTTTACTAAGTTTGCCCTTCGTGGCGCATCTCCGAGCAACGCCCTTACTTGACGCGCTTTCCTAGGGCTGCGCGTTTTTTTGTCAAGAACTGCTTGCACCCCAGTCGCACAGACAACATTAAGGAAAATGAGCTCAGCAGGTGATGCAATCACTTCGTCTTTTACTTTTTTAAGCGGAAGATTTCGGCGCGAAATAACAGGAAATGGAACTTTTTAGGCACAACTAGAAGATAAGAATTTCAGAGAATGCGGCTAGTGGTCGCCACGCGCAGTAGAGCTTTTTGTCATCTCCCTAAATTTTTACAAGCCTATCTTTCTTTTGCATTCGGTCCAAGAAATGCAGCACAATCGGTCTCTAGCGGCACAGTGGCGAACCATTACAAGTGTAAACTCCAGTTTTACACCGACTGCCCATTAACCCCCCAAAATGACGAACAGAACGCTGCGTACTGTGGCTACTTTTAAAAGCGAAGGTGTTGAGTAGTTCGCTGATTCCGGCGTTTCACAAAACCCAATGTGACACCATAAAGAAAAGAAATCACCGGCACTGGCAGGGTTCCAATCTCAGTATGGTTCGGAACCCATTCTGCTACGACCATTTTTTGATTACATGGGAGAATACGCTCAAGCGTGACAGTACGAAGACTACATAGTCAAGCAAACAAAAGAACGCACTAAAGTTAGGAAAAGCACAAATGCATCAAAATTCAGGCAGACACACACAAGCGTTTAAAAGAGGGAACCCTTCAGGTGGTTGGTCAAACGAAATATACAGTCATTCTGAGGGAGCAGCGCAAACTAGACAGGACAAAGGGTGTAGGACACAACACGAGCGCTTCATACAGACTATACAGACTATACAGAAATATACAGACTACATACAAATGCCACAGTTTCTCGGAAATACAGCTTTGTTGATCTTCGTGGCTCAGCCTGCCTGTCACATAAGCGACATCGCCACAGACTGTACAAACCAATCAACACAAACATCTCATAGGGTCGTTCACCAGGATAGCCGAGTGGCAAAAATCGGTTTGAGAAAGGCGTAATACCCGTGTCATTTCTTAGCGTTCGCTGTAAAATGCCCCAGAAAAAGACAGCACCTTCCTCACTCGGCCTTGGCTGTGGGGAGAGGAATCACGCCACCTGCTCGATACAGAGAACGTGATAGGGCGCACGTTGCACCTGCGGCGCCTAGTTTAAGTGTGCGGGTTCGTTCGTTCTTGATTCTTCGATTTGCTCCTTCTTCGCCGTTATAGCAACAAAGACGGAGTTAAGTTCATTGCGGCAGCGAAGAAGAAGCAAATCGCCTGCAGTAGTGGACTTAAACCATCGTGATGGTCGTGAAGGTTGCGTACAGCTTCGCTACCTTCAAGTCTTCCGCGTTAGAGCGAGCTTCCTTTATTTTTTGATTACGCGTGACTGCTACAGGGCCCACAAAGATGTAACCGCGCAGGCTTCGCGGACCCGATAAACATTACAAGACGACCAGAGGTACATTAAGACAACCCTACCTGAAAAAATACAGATCACGGCTCCAATGTGTTTTCTGTTTTTTGGTTGTGAACGCAAACAATCTAACCCCGTTAAGAAACGGCGATGGCCTCAATTTCAAACTTAAAAAACAATAGCGCAAACGACGGGTAGAAGGAACACAGTGCAAACAGTTGCCCATCTGTTTGCACTGTGTTCCTTCGTCCCGTCTTTTGCGCTGTTGTTTCTTAAGTATGTCTAACAAACTCGCCCACATCAAGCTCCTATTGCTCAATTTCAAGCAAAGAGAACGACACGCTCCCGCACTGCTAGTTTCCCGTGTCGAGCGACCAAGCCATTGTTCCAATTGCACTTCCGATGGGTGTTCCAGAAGAGAAAGGGCTTACGTAATGAGAAGATAGAGACGAGGGTGGGAAGGCGAGGGAGGTAGAGAGGGAATAGGGCAGAGGTCCTTGCTATGGCAGCCAACGCGACGCCAAAGGCCTATTTCATGCCATAGTTAAAAAAAAAAAGGTTTAACGATGATTACAGTGGCGAACACCACAACAGCAGCAATCTTCGTTGTCCCAACGACCGCCGTATTTTCCAGGGTTCGCTTCCGCAGGCGCAATCTACAACTTTCCGCGAGGCGCACGAAGAAATAGGCGAGGAGGGCGGGTGGGGGGGGCGAAGAGGAAGTGAAAAAAAAGGAAGCAGAGAATTAGGGTAGCTGAGCCACTGGTGAGGGAAGAAAATGCGTGTTGCGCTCAGGCGGAGCCCACGCCCCGAAAAAGGATGCGCTCGCCACAAACTCGTCCGAATCAGTCGTTCTCGCTCCGGAGCGTCGTAACCACTCACACGTGCACAAACAACGTTCGGCGTCGCGCAGTTTTCGAACGCGGCCAGCGAGCGAGCGCATCCCGACGGCGTCTCGCCGTGGCTGCAGGCATCAACGACGGCTTGTTTTTCTTCGTCCCTCTTTCCATTTCTTCGCTGCGCGCCCACCGCAGGTGAGCTTTTATGGCCGTGCTAAAATAGCGGCCGTGGCGGTTGCGCGGGATGGCGGGTAGCGAGCGCGAGCCTTGACGGAACGCATTATTGGCAGGAAATGAATCGAAAGGAGCACGGGCGCGAACGACGAAAGGGGTCTTCGCTTTCCCGTGCCGTTTTTCCGCCGCCGCTAGTCGCGGTAATTAATAAAGCGGGGCGCAGCGTGCGACCCTGAGGCACCCCAAGCGACAAGCCACGCCGTGGTGAGAGCGATCAGGCGCGCTAGGGACGAGCTCTTTTTCTAGCCGATCGCAAACGCGGAACGGCACGTGTCTTTTTCTGTGTCTTAAACGACGGTTGTCCCTACTCTCGCATTTTCGTTTGTGCTGGTGGGGAATAGCGTTTTCGGCGTGTGCGGCGTTATACGAGCTCGTTAAGGGAGGAAAAAAAAAAAAAGACGAGCCGTGTTTTACGACGAGTTCCTTTGCCCAACAAGCTGAGCGTTTCGGCGCTGCTCCGAAGAGCTCTGCCCCAATTCGAACGGCTGCAAGGGGTTGAAGGCGTCGGCCGAGCAGCAAGCGCGCGTGATCGTTCCGCAAACAGACGGAGGAGAACGAAAAGAAAGAAGGGCGGTAATGAAGGGCGGGTCCCCACGACTTTAATTTGCGGATGGCACGTCGTCGTTGCTTTGCTCAGAATTGCTGTTATTCCTTCGTTTTGCTTGTTTGTCAACAATATACATAGAAAACACTTTGCAGTTGTTACCAAAGAACGGGAAGATTGGGAAATTTCAGAGTATGATCGCAAAAAAAGTGAGCGTACAAATTGAACACTACACAGGAGGCTACTACTACAACACACTGAATATAGATAGTTTCCAACGGCCAGTATTTGAATCTTACGTCAGAACAGAAAGTCAAGGATACCCACCATCCCCTCTCCTTTACCGGTAGAGAAGCCTATTATAAACTTCGTCGTATGCAAGTCGGCGCGAATAGACAAAGCAGCGTAAAGACAGCGTAAAATCTTGATTGTCGTAGCTGTTCAGCCCGAAGCATTTGCACGGTTTATTTTAAAGCGATAGCTCTAAAAACAGACAAAATGCCTCGTTCCTTAAGTCTGACCTTCAAGCTCGGCCAAGGTCGAACTTGGACGCAGGAAGCACCTCTGGCGGTTTCGGAGTGACAAAAATGAAGGGAGCTCACACTAACGCGTAAGACTTGAAGGTAGCGAAGCTGTACGCAATCTTAACGAGCATCACGGTTGTTTAAGTCCACGGTTGCACCCGATTTTCGTCTTCTTCGCTGCCGCAACGATCTTTACTCCATCTTTGTTACTATAACGGCGAAGAAGAATCAAATAGAAGAAGCAGAACGAACGAACGAACGGAACGCGTACACTTAAACTAGGCGTCCGCAGGTGCAACGCGTACCCTATCACGTGTTCTGTGTAGAGCAGGTGGCGTGATGCATCTCCCCACAGTCAGAGCCGAGTTAATAAGCCGTTTGGCGCTCGGGTACTAACTCACGGTCGTAGCCGAGTGGGTAAGGCGACTGAATCTCAACTCCGTTGATCTACTAGACACGGGTTTATGAAACGCCGGAATCAACGAATTGGTAAACAGTTCCCCTGTTAAAAGGACTACGGGTCAAAGTCAGCCTGTCGTGCTTCCACCACCGGAGACGCTGGCTGCATTCATGTTCACTGCGCGTTCGCGCCGAGAACGCCGACGGTGCCGAGCAGCATATGTGTGTTATCTGTGGGGAAATTGTACATGGAGTAGTTGCTGTGACAAATGCTGTGCTTCTTGCAGAACACAAGTCTCGTCCTTACCTAAACCGGCACACGCCGTAAAGTTGAATCTCTGCAAACCAGTGTTCTCGTCATTTCCCAAAGAAAGAAGACGAGCAGCTGCTCTTCAAACTTGGTTTAACCGCATTCAACCGTTGCGCTATGTTAACAGCGAAGCTGTTTTGCGAATCGTAATCTTTTGAATCCGCAGTTAAAAATACCACCAATTGCCGAGCCCGCTCACGTGAGCGCCGGACTCACGGCGGCCGCCTGGCTGTTAACAAAACCAAGAAAATGCCTACCGCTCGTGTATGCGTGCCTCGCGACGACCTCCCATCGTCCCCTGCGCACATTTGTTTAGCCAGGTTTACCCACTTCCACA
Organism: Haemaphysalis longicornis; assembly: GCF_048455015.1. Classification (NCBI taxonomy): domain Eukaryota; kingdom Metazoa; phylum Arthropoda; class Arachnida; order Ixodida; family Ixodidae; genus Haemaphysalis; species Haemaphysalis longicornis. Next base: position 162,880,213 of record NW_027526445.1, read on the forward strand.
GGCAGATCTATTTGGCGGTTTCTCATAAAAACAGCGGGGTTTTTCAAGGCTAACCAATCGATGGCGCTATATGTAACAGAAAGCGTGGGGCCTGTAGGGACATGTGAACGGAATCTCGCGCCAGTGAATGAACGAATACGTTCTCGCGTAAATATACGGCCGCATATTTCTGTGCAATTGACGACCGCTTTTGCCGTTGCTGTTTTCGATTGCGGCTTGTATTTCCATCAGCCTTCTGGTTCTAGCCCCTACAACGCCGCACAAAATTTCTGCTGTTTGCCGTCTCTGGGTGGGAGTTGCCTACACAAATGCTTATTCCTATTTGATCAGAACGGCAAACAATGACGCGTGCGAAGTCTGTGACACACCAGAGACCATATGCCATGCTCGATGCGAATGTCCACATTTCTCATCGGAAAGAAGGAAGCTTTAATCAACTCTACGGAAGCTGGATTCTCGGCGGCCGTCCTCTGAGGGGAAAACCCTGGGCCACCACTGGCCTTCTACGTCTTTTACGCGCAAGGCTATAAAAGCGCTCCTGTGCTTCCTAAAGACAACGAACCTGCACAGAAGACTGTAGCACAAAAGCCTACACTCTATGAGGTCATTGAACTCTGTCGTCTATAGACTCGTAACGCTGAGCACACCTCTTTTCGCTCTGTCTTTACCTTTCCCTTCTTTTCCAATTTTTATCTTTTACCCCCCCATTGATCCGCTTTCCCATGTGTAGGATAGCAAAATAGGCCACAGCCTGGTTGACATTCCTGCCTTTCCTTTACCTTTATCATTTCCTTCCTTCCTTCCTTCCTTCCTTCCTTCCTTCCTTCCTTCCTTCCTTCCTTCCTTCCTTCCTTCCTTCCTTCCTTCCCTCCTTCCTTCCTTCCTTCAGGCGAGAGTACTGAAATTTTACATTTCACTAGCAAACAATCACACAGTGGCTTTCATCGCCAGTTAGCGAGAATTAGCGCTTGGTGAATAACTACAATTTGCAGACTGGTGAACGCGTTTTGTTTTTTCAAACCCGTTGTACGGTACTTACGCACGTAACACACATGAAGATTTGACAGTGTTGGGCTCTGATAAATGATGTATTTGATGCCTAAAGTGGGCGGCGTGGGAACTCCACATATTGTAGTTTCTCCACAAACGCTAGATAGATATTGGGCCGCATTGTTTTGGCAATACTATGTAGTACGAAGCCAAGTTACAAAAGATCAGATAAAAAGTCATAATATATATATATATATATATATATATATATATATATATATATATATATATATATATATATATATATATATATATATATATATATATATATATATATATATACAGAAAATAAGGGTTGTCAGTCAAGAAAATCACGGCAAGCAAAGGGGAGGTTGTGGTGGGTCATAGAAACAGATGAAGAATTTTTTTACTCAGAAAGAAAGTGGTGAAAAAATGCCCGCCGGCCCCGGGCATTTTTTCAGGGACAATGGTAGGCTGCCATTCATTATTTGAGAATGTCTGCCGTATGCACTCCACCCCATTCTTATCCTTCTAATTATATCTGCCTCATGGTTGGGAACCGGGGGTCACAACTTGGCCTAAGTAGATATGTTCGCTTACCACTTCTACTGCCTCGCCACCTATCTCAAACCGCTGTGCTATCCCGAGGTTATTGATCATTACTTTAGTTTTCTGCATAATAATTTTCAGGGCCACGGTTCTACTCTGTTGGTCCAGTGCGGAAAGCATGCTTTGCAATTCGGCCCCCGAGTTACTTAGGAAGGCAGTGTCATCAGCAATTCCGAGGTTACTGAGGTATTCTATATTAACCCTTACTGCCACCTGTTCCCAATCCAATGATCTGAATACTTCTTGTAAACATGCTGTGAATAACATTGTGTCTCCTTGTCTGACGCCCTTCCTTATAGGTAGTTTACTGCTCTCCTTATGGAGGATGATGGAGATTGGTTAAGATTAGCCAAAAAAGTCCAGCGTTCCAGAGTAATCGTGGCAACACTTGCTCGGAAGAAGAAATATTCCAGCGTTTGCTTTAATAGTGACAACACTGGCTTGGAACGAGAAAGACACGTCATAGCGTACGCCCCACCAAGGTGATTTCTTATAATTAGCCATTCCCAAAAAATGAGAGAAGCCCATTCTTGCAGCTACAAAGGTCGTTGCGGCAGCGAAGAAGAAGCAAATCGGCTGCAATGGTGGACTTAAATGTTCTTTCAAGCCTTACGCGTTAGTGTGGGTTTCCTCAATTTTTTTACATGGGGCCTCTAAGCTATCTACGAACGTTCTTCGCCAGCTCAGAGAGACCTCTAGACCGGCCCGTTTCCGAGAGAAGCGCGTTTCCCCTCAGGGCACTCACAGCGTTGCGATTTTGTGCTGCCGGCGAGGCTCCGCGTATTTAACCCTTCCTGCACTTAGCTCCCTTCGTTCTTTCGGATACTCGGGACCCCGGCCACAAGAAGCCCTCATCGGCCTCGCATGCCGAGTAACGCGGTCGCCTACCTAGAAAAATAAAAGCGCAGTACTGTTCAGGCCGACCACCCATTTCTGGAGAATTGTAATCTTGCAACTGGAGTTGGGTATATAAATGGAGTGCGTGCCTTAAGGATATCGTCACACCTACCTCCTTTCTGAGAGTTCTCGCCGGCTACACGCAAGCATTATCTACTGTTCTGTGCGCCCCTCGGACGGGACGCCACGCGCACCCTGGAAGGCTGCTGAAGAGATGCATTTCATCACAGAATTTATCCCACAGCGTTCTCTGCCGTACGACTCTGATTTCGTTGCCATGGTACACGTATTTTTTTCGCCACTCATTTGGTGCGAAAATCAGTTCGATCTCCTAGACGTATTTACATTAACATGAATCCTTCTTCGTTTCCCTTTATTTTTGGTGCTACTAGCCGTGAACATTACAGGTGCAATGACGGGGACATTTCGTGCTGAGATGGGTAGACACCCGGCACTTCCTGTGCTATGCAGAAGGTTAATTAAACGTAGGGATAGCCTGAGCCCAAACTTAAACCGAGCAAGGACATAGCGATGCACGCTTGGTTACAAAAATGACGCGTGGAATTCATTTAAGTGAATGTTTTCTTACTGAACAGCACCACAGGGCTTGACAAAAAGAGAAGTTTCAGCGGTTTTTATGCTACTACCCGAGACCGACCTAAACGCAAAAGCCAACGGGGCCTCCTATCGTACGAAACGTCTGTGGGGTTTTGTTATAGCAGAAAGGGGGACATTTTAACCACCAGGCGGAAGGACCTTTGTTCGGTGCTATGAGGATGTTTTTAAAATAAAACACCGTTTAGAGTAGCGCAAAAAACAAATAGAAGACTGCGCTTGCAACAGATATCCTGGTGCATAACCAACGTTCATAGTTGGGCTTACAATGTTTGTTTTGAACAATTTATTCGTGCGGAAGCCTTGGTGGAAGAATGTGATGGTCTGTAATGTACCTGTAGAAGTCGTAACATCTCGCACTCATGTTCCCCCCAAAAAACACCATCACGCTGCTGGCGGATTGGGTGGCCTTAAATTGTGGGCGTGCAGCAGTAACTTGAGTGTTTTCGAACTCTTGTATTATATTTTGCTTTTTAAGAGGAAAGTATTTTATTCCGTGATTCACGAAGATTTCACTTACTTCGTTTACGTCACGGAAGTGACGCCAGTGCAACGAAACAAGTGGCCTGTAAAGGGTGCACCCCTGCAAACAAGAACTTTTTGCGGGGAAGCAACCTTTAGTACTAAAGAGCACGTTACACTTCGGGTTGTTCGTTTTCGGGTTTTATATTTACCACGCAAGTGTTTTATGCCGGGATACACCAAGATTTCACTGACGTCATATCCGTCACGGAAATGACGCCAGTATACCTTTGCCAAAGGGACCTGTCAGCAGGACGTCACTCGCCCAGCATTGCCACAAGACAGCCGCAAACCTTGCTGCAAATCTTGCTCAGCTGCAGATTTCGCTGCACATTCACTTTCGTGTTTTACCAATTCATATTACAGAGTGTCACAGAATTGAGCGATGTAATAATTTAGTGGCCGAAGTCTCGGACGGGAGGAGCGACAAACAACTCCCCCTTACGTGCGAATTCGAGAATGTGGTTCGGACCAGCTAACCGGCGATAGGTCCACGCCTGATTGGCCGCTGGCGTGAGGCACGAGACGGGGCACGGGAAAACAGTTTCAAAACAACGGACATTTACTTCACATTCACAGGAAATTCGAAACAGACAGACAGGAGGGTTTACGAGTTAATACACACTGCAGTTGACACCCCGTTGGGGTCAGAGCTGCCAAGACACCGACACGAATTACATTAATCACAATGAAAGAAAAGGTACACGCCGTTACGAGCCCGAGGAGAAGACGACAGTAAATGAAGGGGACAGTAGAGTATACAATAGGCGGGGTGGAGGCTTCTCCCAACTACTAACAATAGGCCCGCTAGAAACACATACCGCGTGGTGCACTGAAGGAGGCGGATAAGCCCGTGCAGTCCGCTTAGGGAAATACAACACAGAAGATGAATAGGAAGAGTCCGAAGAAAGATGGAGAAGGGGAGAACATCTTAGCTGCGGTCCGGCTGATGGTCTCGCCGGGGTGACGGAGGCTGTCGGTCGTCTGTGGTGGGGCACCGCTGATCAGCGACGCAATTTGGGTGAACTCCGGCCGCGCACTGTCGCCTCCTTGAGGAATCTTCGGGGGCCCGAAGTTCACCGCCGTCGTCGCTCGGCCTCCCCAGCACGGCCCTCAAGGCCGACGCCGCGTCCCGGCCGTACGTCCGGCCACCACCAGTTCTCAGCCCATTCTCCCCGGAAACCCCGCACTGCACCGCGCACACAGTCCACCGGGCCGCGCGTCTTCCAAGAATTCCCGGGGCGCAGCCTTCTGCAGGCCGCGGCACTCTCGCCCAACTCTCTCCCCGAAACACAAGGCCAGCCGACCCGGGTGCGACAATGGCGGCGAGAACATTCCTTCGCCTCGCGGTACGGCTCCTCTCGGCGAACGGCAAGAAATGACGAGCGGCAAAAAAAAAAAAAAAACCGTCAAGGAGGGACATGAATTTCGCGACACCGCCCCCCCATCAAGAATGTTATCCCTATTAACATTCCACATATACAAAGCGAAATTCGGGTACACACACACACAAAAAAAAAACCATCACCCCAATTACCCGGCCTAGATAAAAAGGCGCGACCCTCAGAAGTACAACACATGGATACAATACAAAGAAACTGTGCACCAAAAAATACAAATATTCGTACACACCTACATAACTACAGTAAGTTGAGAGAAAAAAAAACACACACTATTCATACATCAATACCTACCCATAAGTATGCGTACTGAAGACATAACAAAAAGAACCCCAAAGTACTACCAGAAAACTGACAAAAACTAGACCACATAAGGGTGTACGGGGCACGCTGAACGATACACCCACTTATAGCTTCACGATGATACAGCCAAACACATCTCATATTTGAATAAGTCCTCCCGTACATGTAAGAGCTGAAGAATTTCAGTGCCCGGAGGCGACACTCCTCTATTGCCGACTATGACCGTTCCCTCGGAAACAACTTCCGATCCGTAGATTCTCCCGGGTGGAACGCGGCTACTTTTCACTGCAGTAACATCACCCCGCCTCCACTTGTTGGAGGCATCTGTGCAAACCACCAAGGGTTGGTCGGAGCCGGCAACCTGTAAAACAGGTGCCCCGGAAAGAAGCCGCTTCAATCCATCGAGAGAGCGCTCCCGTTACCACCAGCCTCGCTCCTCGAGCGCAAGATCAATCTCTTCTCTCTTTCTCTACCATATTTCGTGCCGGCCGATCCTTATCGTGTACCGCGATCTCCCACTCAAGCGACTCGCGCTCCCTCTCTCTCTCCCTCTCGTCTTCCCGTTGGCGCCCTCGCGCTCTTCCCTCTCTCTTCTCTAAAAAAGAATTCCTGAAGAGCGCTCCCTTCGATGCGCATCTTTACAAAGAGCGACTAGACGCTCCAAATCTCTCATTCTGCCTGTCGCAGAAAGAACACTTATTTCGTGCTAACCTATGCCTCACGCCCTGGGCCAATCGTGGTTAGCGGTCCTGTCGCGGACGCCAGTTTGTCACAGAATTGAGCGATGTAATAATTTAGTGGCCGAAGTCTCGGACGGGAGGAGCGACAAACAACTCCCCCTTACGTGCGAATTCGAGAATGTGGTTCGGACCAGCTAACCGGCGATAGGTCCACGCCTGATTGGCCGCTGGCGTGAGGCACGAGACGGGGCACGGGAAAACAGTTTCAAAACAACGGACATTTACTTCACATTCACAGGAAATTCGAAACAGACAGACAGGAGGGTTGACGAGTTAATACACACTGCAGTTGACACCCCGTTGGGGTCAGAGCTGCCAAGACACCGACACGAATTACATTAATCACAATGAAAGAAAAGGTACACGCCGTTACGAGCCCGAGGAGAAGACGACAGTAAATGAAGGGGACAGTAGAGTATACAATAGGCGGGGTGGAGGCTTCTCCCAACTACTAACAATAGGCCCGCTAGAAACACATACCGCGTGGTGCACTGAAGGAGGCGGATAAGCCCGTGCAGTCCGCTTAGGGAAATACAACACAGAAGATGAATAGGAAGAGTCCGAAGAAAGATGGAGAAGGGGAGAACATCTTAGCTGCGGTCCGGCTGATGGTCTCGCCGGGGTGACGGAGGCTGTCGGTCGTCTGTGGTGGGGCACCGTTGATCAGCGACGCAATTTGGGTGAACTCCGGCCGCGCACTGTCGCCTCCTTGAGGAATCTTCGGGGGCCCGAAGTTCACCGCCGTCGTCGCTCGGCCTCCCCAGCACGGCCCTCAAGGCCGACGCCGCGTCCCGGCCGTACGTCCGGCCACCACCAGTTCTCAGCCCATTCTCCCCGGAAACCGCGCACTGCACCGCGCACACAGTCCACCGGGCCGCGCGTCTTCCAAGAATTCCCGGGGCGCAGCCTTCTGCAGGCCGCGGCACTCTCGCCCAACTCTCTCCCCGAAACACATGGCCAGCCGACCCGGGTGCGACAATGGCGGCGAGAACATTCCTTCGCCTCGCGGTACGGCTCCTCTCGGCGAACGGCAAGAAATGACGAGCGGCAAAAAAAAAAAAAAAACCGTCAAGGAGGGACATGAATTTCGCGACACAGAGGAACCAACCACAGTTTTTTTGAGACATCGTCGTTAAAATCATAAGACAGAAGGAAACATTTCAACGCGACGTGGGCTCCCGCGAGGAGTGGTCACGCAGGCAGCGACGGAGCACGACTGGGGTTTTCCTCCTCTGCCACAACCTCGGCGGGTGGCCTGGAGCTCGTGGAATAATAGGAATCCATAATTTAAACTACATTCTTCCTGGCTAACTTATATGACGACCGTCATCATGATAATCGTCCCCGCATTTTTCATGACCATAAACATCATCATAATCAACAATATTATTAATGACGTGATCACGATGACCATGAGACCCATACTCTAAAACGAGAAATACAGTTACCTGCCTTCACGGCTGCATTCGTTCATAAGAATTTGCTTATTCAAAACGGTAACCAGTGCGGGGCTCGAACACTGGCTGTTAGCGTGAGAACCAGCGGCTCTACCTCTAGGCCACTGAAACAGAACAGGCTGGTTTTAATGGCTGCCCAAGATGTTTGGTGAATGGGTAGACGACGCTGGGTACATAGAGAAAGTGTATGCTTGCACCTGTATGAGAACGGAATGTCGCTTCTGGTCGTCTGTTGATCATTCCTCTTTGTCGCAGCCGCGTCGTAGGTCTTTATCTTTTAGTTGGCCAGAACTGCGTGGTGTAATTAATAAATAAACGGAAGGTTAACGAGCAATTATTCGTCGTGAGTCGTGGGACTTCACTTGACTTGCAGCTTGGCTCTCGTTTGCGGTACTTTGTCGGGAAGAGACTTGCATGAAATTACAGCAGCCAGTCGACGGTGATGAACCTGTTGCCCCGGTTTATGGAGAACGCGAGTGGCATTGAGCGTCCCGTGCTCAAGACTGGAGCCATTTTGGAGGTTGTTGCACTGCCCTGGAGCGTTGAGTCGCACATTCTTTTGAGGTTATGTTGAACGCTTAGATGCACGTAGAAGCTTCATTTACAACCTTCGTTCAATGTTTAGTTCTGCGTCAGGAAATCATACAACGCCCCACCACCACGGCATCCCGGAAGACATGCACGCTGTTTAACAGGAACGCTTTTAAGTGGAAACAGTACAGCGGTTACGCTCTTTATATCTTGGGCACTCTAGTCGGGCGTACGGGTACAAACGGGCGTTCGCAGGTCGCCGGACAGATGTGGCAACGATTACACATGCTCAGTGCATCACGCGTCAACCTCGGTAAAGCGTGCATACGCACGCAACCGTTGGAAGCGTGCGTGTCCGTGGGAGCATGCGGGTCTCTCTCGCGAGATTTCGGCGTGGCGAGGCGATAGCAAACGGACGCTCCTCAGTAAGCGAAGACTTCTTCATTATAGCTGAGATAGAGAGCAGAGATGGACAAGCAAGGTCAAACCGTACGGCTCCCGAAGCAGGTGGCGCGGTGTACGCGTGCGCGATGGTAGAATATGATCTTGTATTTGAGCGGCAGGACCCCACTTTTCGGGCGTTAAAATATTTCCAGGAATGCTTTGTGTAATTCGTTGAGTTCCGACATATGAAGGAAGTTTATTGCTAAACCACCAGGGAGAAGCCATATTGTTTTTCAATTTAAGCGACGCGGGCCCATCGTACGCCATGTTGAGTTTTTTGTCGAGTAGTCCTGGATAATTTATAAGCTGCATAAACGAGTACGCCGATTAGTGTCTCTTGTTTCAAAGCATTGGTGTCAAGTCGTTGAGGAGAAGAAGCAGGACGGACCCGCCGTGGTGGCTCAGTGGCTAAGGCGTTGTGCTGCGCAGCCCAAGGACGCGGGTTCAAATCCCGGCCGCGGTGGTTGTCTTCCTGATGAAGACGAAAATCAAAAACGCCTGTTTGCTGATATTTCGGCGGATTTTAAATATCCCTGCATGGTGAAAATTTATCTGAAGCCCTCCACTATATACGGCGCGCCTCATAGCTAGGCGTAGCATCGGCGCGTTAAACTTCCAAAATATGAAGAAAAAAAACTATCAGTACGTAAATGTGGTTCCTCCCACCAAAACGGAATGAAAGTAAGGGGGTCTTTTAAATTCGGAGCCTTTCTTAGTCGCACGATGTCGCGCTTCGGCGTCGGCGCCGTCCACATGCTCACTGCGCATGCGCGTCGCGTCGAGGCGCAGGTGCGCGTCTCTCGCCCGTACCCTCCTCGCTCTCAACAACAGGTGCGGCGGTGCGGGAGGAGCGCGTGTACCCCGTGCGCTCCGTCGCTCTCAACAACAGCTGCGGCGGTGCGGGGGGAGCGCGTCTGTGCGCGCATGCGTCGTAGCTACCCGTGCGCTGCGTCGCGCTCAACAGTAACGGCGGCAGGGCGTGTACACTTGATAACGGCGTGGTGGGTGCGTGGAAAGTTCGCGCGCTTGTGTACGGAAGTGTACGCATGCGCGTCTCTCCCCCGTACTCCTCTCCCTCGAACGCGGGCGGTGTGTATATAAGCGGCGGAGCGCGCGTTCGGAATTCAGTCAAGGGCGTCTTTGCTTGGCTTTCACTTGACTCGACGCTTTGCTTGACTCGAGTAGATGCGATGAAAGCAACGTCTTCACCAATTACGCAATCGCACGATCTCTCCTCAAAGACCCCTTGACAGTGCACTTTAGCGACCACAAAGCAGTCATCCTCTCCGTCCAATACAACGACGGCACCAAGCAATAAAGACAGACTTTAACTTTACACTCCTTGCCTTCGCTTCTCCTTCATTCAATAAATAAGAATAATAAAGACGAAATAACGATTAAGCATTCCCAAGCCATACCCAATTACGCAACATTCACGCGATACCCCCACCACTCTGCGACGCATTTACTCGAGTTCCCCCCGTGGGAAGATGCGGGCGGTTTTTTTAACTTACTTTCCAAATTATGAGCTAATGGAAGAATTATTAACGTACGCAACAAAAAATGTTGCATTAAACTACTTACCACTGGTTGTTAGCGTTGGACGTACGCTTGGCAACGAACGCCCAACTAAAACTGTCTAATAGCAGCTTATTTTCGTGGTTGCCGCTGTAAAACGCAACGAAGCACAGAAAAAAGCCCGCAAACAACAATGAAAGCAAGGTCGAAATACGAGAAATCAAATAGCTCAAAGAACCCTTTCCGCGTGCTGGGATTGGACAGAGGGGCAATAAAACCAAATTCCGTGATGTATCAGCGAAAATGGGCGAGAGGATGCCTTGACTAGCTGTGCCGACGCACAAACGTGAAAACTTTGCTCGAAATGGTTTGATAATTTTCTTAAGTCGCGTAAATTAAAAAGGTGTCAAATGTCTTTCTCTTCGAGCTTGGTTAAGCCAGCCAAAAGTGTAAGTGGAGACTAGACACTACTTTCTTATCTATTTTCTTTTTGCAGAATTTGCGCACAAAGGGAGCCTGTTATTAAAAGGCAAAATTGGGGGCACAAAGCCGACGCGCCATTTATAACAAGTCGTGGGTAAGCAAACGACCAAGAGAAAAGCAATCTGATGCCTCCACCTGACTGAGAAATGACGACGGCCACCAACTATTACCGCCTGAAAAACTCTTGAACCTCTTTTGTGCGTGAGAAGCCTTGTGCTATTTACCTTGTTTACTTTATCGCGAGTGTTTTCTTTCTCTCTTGCATAAATCTCGCTGCCGTACTACTGTTTCACTGATTCAAGGCGTGCATTGACTATTGGTAGTGTGTAAACTTCTACATCATTACTGCTAGAAATAGCGCAAAAAAAAGGGGGGGGGGGAGCTGGACGGAAAGGCGTTAAAACAAGGCGAACACTTGCACGTTTTTTTACGAATAGACAAGGATACACGATACGGGCCGAGGAGGGAGAGGAATAAATGCTGATTTGACGAGCTTTGGGGCTGCTGTTAGGGCCCCCGCCATGTGGGGGGGGGGGGGGGGGGATGGGGGGGGGGAAGGGGGGGGGGGGGGTGGCGGCGCCCTTAGCCTTGGATGCGCTGGCCTTGGCTGGCAGTCCAGGCCCTCTTCACCAGTTTGCGCTGGGTCCCAGGGTTCGGACTTTTCAGGCAGGGCCCCCACTGCTCGTAAGAGTGGAAAGGGTGGGGGGGAGGCCTGGGGTTTGTCCGCACTTTCATGGTATAGGGTGCCGGGTAAGGGACAGAAATTACAGGTGGCCGGGTGTAGGGTTGGGTAGATGGCATGAAGAAGGGTGTGATGACGACAAGAGTTGGTCTGTAGCCTTCGAAGACTGGTGGCTTCTTGTTTTTGTTTAGACGTGCAGATAAACAAACTTTATTCACACAATCCAGCGGCAATTAGGAGGCGTACACTCTGCTTAAAATGCCTTTAAAGGCTAGTAATGAGTGCTTCCACATTTACCGCCTCGTTTCTGATGCACAGGCCAAGAAGATGGCTCACTGCACTGCAAAGCTGTGAAGGACGCGGGTGTCCTGAATGTAAGGCGTGTATGAACACCGAAATGAACATGCCCTCCCACCTGCGATATAACGGCAACTCGGTGCTTTGCTAACCTTTTACTGGCGCAGCTTCCGGCCTGGTAATTATCACACATTACCGGATCCTACAAAGCACTCCAACTGAGCACTCAGCAGAACGTGCACTGTATTTTGCTTCGCCATGAATCGGGAGCTCCATACTTTACTATACTGATCGATGAAAATACGTTTATGCGATTAAACGTGCTTCAGTCAACCATTGTCTCATGTGCAGGACAGCCATTTCGGCACTGTAAAAAATTTGTGCACTTCCAGTCTGCGAAGAAGGATGACCAGGGAGGTTGTGCGCAGTGCGAGGAGTGCACTAATAAAACACGTTTGCTTGTAGTTTGTGATCGGGCTTTCTTACTAGCTAATTAGTCGAAGGAAACTTGGAAGGACTACAGTTTTTGCTCTAGTGGACAAACCTGGGACTGTCCGCTTACCTCCCGCGTCATAGGCCTCGTATGCCTTGTGTAACACATCAACCCAAACCGCTCTACAACGGAGGACCGCAGTGAGGTCACATCGGGCCCTGAGACGCCCACCTTGAACTTTCCCCCCTGCAGAAAGGGAATGTCAACGGTGAGCGTGTGAAGCCTACCTGCGTGTCCACCCCCCTCCCCCTCAAGTTCATACATCAAGGAGCAACCGGTGATGCGCTCGCGCTTAGAAATAGAAGACGCCAGCTAAAACATTGCTCCGGGAGCCCATCAGGCTAGACGTGAACAACACCAGCCAAAACGCCATTCTAGGAGATTTTTGAAGAAGTAACGACAAAAGACGGTGTAGCCATGGCGGATAGTACTGGGAAGAAGAAATACTCTGTTAACAGCCATTCACCCTGATGAGAGAGGCACTAAAACTGGATAAGGTTTTTTGAGATCATAACAAAAATGAGTCTCGTTTGAAAGAAAGTGGTTACCACTGGTTCGACGGAGAGCGTGAAAAAGCCAGGCACCCGGGGACACACCGAGAGGCTTTTCGCAGCCTGAGCAACCGGCAGCGTCGGGCAGCCGATTCGCCGTTGAATTAATAATAACGGGCCGAGATTTGCGTCTCGGATGCAATCTGCTAGAGGGCAGCCTTTCAACGTGCCGAGTAAACAGAACTGTCAACAAGCCAGCGGCCAAGAATAGTTTGTTTCTTCTTCTTCACCTGTTCCTCCTAGCAGCCTCCTTACAGCGAGTGCTTCAGTTTACTCGTCGTTCTCCTTGTTTGTCGTTTGCCAGCCCACCTCGACAACAAACAACGGGGGCGGCTTGAAATCACTTTCCCCGCGCCTCAGGGCACACACAAGAAGAAGAGGAAGACGCGGACAGGGCGTTTCAATAAAAGGAAGGATTGCCAGAAAGAAAATCAGGTGTGCCCGTATGCTTATAAGCGCATTAACTCGGCATTCGCGCTGTTTATCTTGTGCCCCCGTTTTCACGTTCGAGCGTAAGTTAATCTGGCTTCTTTTTGCTTTACGGTGCCAGTTTTGTTTTTGTTGTCACCCTCTTTGCGAAGCTACGAGAGACGGAGATTCGCTGTTTGACGAGCACGTCGGCATTATGTGTTCGTGTGCCAGTGTTCTTGCGATCACCTGCGCGGGAGAGAGTGCGGTTCATTTGGAATACGATTCACGTGTCTTAACGATGAATGCTTTTAATTAAATGCACACAAGTGCCTCTTTTTACGCTTCTTCCAAATAGGAAAAATGTGAATAGGTTTTCCGGATGGTTTAAGTAAGTTCCTTGCCCCGAGGGGCAACGGTGTTGGACGGTTTTCCTTACATTGCCCGCTTGCTCGTATAGGAGACGTTTGTGTTTTCTAATTTCGGAAGCACTGTTTTCTGCAACGCCCTCCATCTGCACAAAAATGTGTAATTGGTAAAGACAATACCTTTTTTTGCTATAGGAAACTAAAAAAATAAAATTTAAACAAAGAAAAAGGTTGCCTAATTAAGCTCACGGCCTAAAAATGTGAGTTTTACACACCGCCCTCACGGAGTAAGGATAAAAAGATCTCGAGAAAACAAACCAACATGCGCATTAAAACTCGTGAGAAAGCACTATGCTTGTAGTGCTCTGATTATGCTCAAATAAGGTAAAATGTTCAATGTTAACTAATTTATTGATTGATTGTAGGGTTTAACGCGCCGGCGCAACGCAGGCGATGAGGCACTCCGTAGTGGAGGGCTACGGATTAATTCTGACCACCTGGGGATCTTTAACGTGCGCTGAAAATCTCGTATACGCGGGCGTTCTTGCTTTTCGCCTCCATCAGCAAAGCGGCCGCCATGGCCATGTTAACTAATTAAATCGTTATAATATAGTGGGAATGGAGATTATTGGTCTAAAGAAGTTTTGTTTGCTGTTTCGCGATTCTCCGCGCATTTTTACCCGCTATGAGCCCCAGTTGTGTGAGTTTTGAGGAGAGATATTACTTTGCAATTACCGACGCGTCACTGTTGTTTGCTTGCTGCTGTCGTAATTTGCCGAAATATAAAACGCGGCTTGGGCTCATCATCCCCACCAACGGATCACCATGGCAACAGATGCGCTCTTCTTCCAAGCACCCAGCAACCCGTCGTTCATTTGCTCTTGACGCGTATTTGGGATCGAGCTAAAAAAATCATTTTCGATGATTCCGGCTGCCTACTTTTACCTGCGGCTCGTTCGAAGGGCGTTGCATTTTTCAAAAATAAAAAAGCCGATTTTTTAGGCGAGGAAATAAACTACAAACGCGATAAAAATGACTACGAGAGAGCAGGGATGCTTTCAGTTTCCGATAGCAGCTTAGCGACGTAGTAATAACAGGGGATTGGAAGGGCTACACAGAGGAAAGACAGTGTGAGTGCTTTAGCGTGTACCTACCCTGTAGTTTTTTTTTCTAGAAGGGAGCTATCAGTACTGAAAGCTTGCAAAATGGTGGGGTGAAAATTTGCTTTAATAAAAACGATGTTGTTAGTAGTCGGGGGCAACAACCAACCGCCACAGAACCTAGTTTATGACGGAAAACAGGTTTAAAGTCGCTTTAGCGGCATGTAATTTGCTTTTTTATAGTTGGGTCGTTAAAATAGAAAATTGATGGCAAAAGGAATAAGCAGACGTGTAACGCTTACAAACATATCGTCCAGCCTGAAGAATAGTGCAAAAGATGTTCTTTGTTTGAACGAAAGTGTTTGTGGCCATAAAAAAATTGTTGGTCTAACAAGATTAGTTCCACCTTTGTGCACAGAAAAGAGATGGCAGGGTCTGTTAACGTTTTGAGCGCCTAGTTAGAGCCAAAAATGGCCCACGGGACCGTGAAATAAACGGGTTCTGTGGCGTCTAAGCGCAAACATATCCACTATGAAAGTTAAGAAGATGATTAGTTATAAACTACTAGAACCACTCGTAGCAGGTCGCCTGTTGGAATTTGTGGGCGCATGAGAAGTCAACGAAAAAAAAAGTAGTTGTGCCTACCAGTAGCCATCGTCGATGTTTGAATTTTGTACTCCTGATTTTATCGACGGCAAGTAAATTTTAGCTCTTAGATTTTTATGAATTGGTTATTATGTCTTACATTGAACGTTCAGTCATCACTTTTGACTGAGGCGGCACGCCCTCACCAAATTAATTTTCCTACAAAAATATACTTAAACTGATTAGAATTGAATACAAAGTTTCAGTCAACTTTAGTAAAGGGGGCGTACCCAAGACATTTTGCCACTGTTACAAATAAATGAGTCGAAATAGTAGCAGTTGAAGTAGTAGAAAACTTCGTTATGAAGTCACATTATTTAGCTCTCGGAGGGTGGTGCCCTTACTCCAGGGCCCATTTGCTGCTGCGATCCGTCTTGCCCTGTCGATCAGTCCGCGCTGGTCGTCCAAGGCTGTGCAGGAAAGAGCGGCTTCCCATCCGGAGGCGGAGAGGCTGGGTATTGGGCCGGGGGTTCGGGGCATACCCATGTAGAGTGACGCAGGCTTGGTTGTCCTCCGCAGGATGGGCATCTGACATGGTTGGGTAGAAGGTGTACCGGAGCGTCTGTAGGTGGCGCTATGCAGTGGCTTCGACACGGGTGAGTAGCGCGTGTGGCGGAGGAAGTGCCCTACCGGAGAGTCTGTAGTGTTGTAGTATGTGTGTGTATGTGAGTTGGATGCTTTCTGTCTTGTCTGGTTTGGGTTAGGTCCTCCGCTGGTGCCCGGAGAATGAGGCCTCGGGCTATCGTATGAATGCGTTCATTGCCAGGGAGACACGCATGCCCGAAGGTCCATACCAGACGAACTGGTGGAATGTGTCGGTTTTGCTGCAGGACGTAATGAGCGATCTGGGAGATACGCCCTTGCACATAATTTCGGCTGCAGTTGCCGTCATCTTACACAAGTGAAATCAAATCAGAACCTGCAGTCTCAGATGCCAAGTGATGGCTACTTTTCTCAGAGAAACTTGAACTGCAACCATTTCTCATCTTGATATGCAATGGCGCTGCTCCCTCAACGTCTAAAGTAAGCCTGTAATAACTGGTATACGGAGTCCTTTAACAGCGAAGCTTTTCTTAGTAGAGGCTTTCAAGGGACGAAATGTGGTAACGCGGTCGCAGCGACGTGGAGAGGGCATAGCCTAACGGGGAGGAGAGCAAAAGTTAAGAACACACGCAGCAAGTTGAATGCTTGAATGATATGCTTATTAAGAAAACTTCTAAATTTGGTGGCAATGTTTATTGGACGCGAGGGCCACTACTGGAGAGGCTGGCGCTGCGATCGTTTGGCATCACTTGTAGGATCCCCCTTTCTTACCTTACTGCGTAGTTGGCCAGCGTCGCGCGACGCGTCGCTTAGAAGTGTATTTTTGTACTACTTTTGGGCGTTTGAAGTTAATTCTCAGTGCGTGAAGAGTAGTTTGATTTCATGGGCAGTTACTGTGCTAGTTGCCCGAAAACAACTTGAGCATGGTGGTGTATGCGCACGTATGCCGGTGTAAGCATAAACTGCGGCTTGTTTCCCCAATCAGCACTTTAGGCTACGACGATCGCGGAGTTATTTATAGAGTTCGCTTGTCGTTCGCAAGAAATTAATAAAGCAAGAAATCATGAAGCGTTTACTGCACGAAGAAGCGCTCCGCACACACGCCCACCATGCCTGCTCGCATGGCCCACGAAGCGGCTCGAACCGGCGCAGGCCACGGCAGCCATACAGTTTCATACTAATATACACTAGAGGGAAATCTGGCGCCACTGTCTAGGGGAGCCGCACTTCAGCGAGCGTGCCGTCATGTACCGAGCAGGCACGTTCCACTTGTCCTTGGCATGGCTCACAAACAGGCTGAAAAGTTGGCTTTGGCTGCAAAAATGCAACAATATTACTGCAGAAGATTAACCGAATTTGTTTTGTTATTGTAAAATTAAAGCTCCAGAGAGATTTATTTGTCAGGGATTATTTAGAAGCTTCATGCAAGGTGAACAAAAAAAGAATGTTACCCCTTTTGGCTTCAAGACGAAAAAGAAGCCATGTGGCTAACCAAGCCAAGGAGGCGAGGAACGTCGCTAGCTGCAATGGCGCCGCCCACGGCGGCCCGCGAATGCAGCGCCAGATTTCCCTCTAGTATATATTAGTATGAAACTCTATGACGGCAGCAACCCCTCGTCGCCGCTTTTTAAAATCACTCTGATCGCGGAAAACAAGTTCCACATTTGCGAAAATGGATGTTAGTGAGGTGAAAAATTGTGCTAGGTATTGCATCAGCGGTGATTTTCAAAGCGATGCTCAAATATTTGCCGCCATCTACACCGACCGGCCGCGAAGGTCTGTTCTGGCGCCGCCGGCCCGTTCCTGCGCTGTGCGGCGAGCGGCCGGAAGATGGCGATACCTGCGTGCAAGAATCGGCCGAAGCCGTTGAAGTTATCCTGATCATCGATCGCTTATATGGCAATCACCGCGGATACAAAGTTCCAAATACCAGAAAGGGGGTGAAAATGGAGGGAAAAGTTGTGTTAGGGACTGTCATTCGCAACTGTAACGATAGCGGCGATGAAATATCTTCCGTGACACTAAACCTAAAGTTCTCAACATACGACAAACCCATTTATTGCTGCGTGCGTGTGATATATACAATTATCAGCTACTGCCCTGCTGCAAGAAAGTATCGCAAGGAAAACTAAGTTTTTCTTTAACTAAAGGTGCTCTCACAATGACTCATAGCCTTTAATCTGATCGATACCGGTCCCCTTGGCAAGTTCCATTTTCACGTACTGACTAAGGGTGCTAACGAATTAAGAGCACCTTTGCTATTGTACTTAACAAGTTTTTCCGGAAACAAATCGACATTTTATTGTTAACCAATGAAGGCATTTTAAATCTATTTTTACATGATAAAATGTGCTTTTACTGCTGTGAACACGATGTGTTTCCTTTTAGTGATGCGATAAAGCTCGCAATACTCGTATGGGGAAAGTCCGTGAACGAAACTCTTTTTCTGGAATCTGGAACTCTCTTTGCCTGTCGAAGTTCATGTATATGTTCACTGTTCACTGTGCACTGTTATGCACTCGTGTCGTCAACCTCATTCTATAGTATTTTCATTTTATTATTTTATACTGGTCTGACATATCAATGAAGTGTATTCTCAGTGTGTTCTATACAAATTCTCTTAGCCCAAACGCCGTTCACTGCTGTATAAGGGCAAGGGTGCTGTCAAACCGTTTCTTGGAGCTTTTTGCTTGCCCCTTTGATGTGCGTTTCTTCACTTTGACGCACCTTTGAGTAAAATAAACTTTGACTTTAACTTTGACGACCATAAGCATCCGAAACTGGCTGCAAGCTGTTGGAGAAGACCCTCTTCTAAAACTCGCCGCGCTCGAAAATGCTGAGTTGGGGTCCCCCTAACTTCTTGGGGGACCCCAGCGCTTCGTTGCCCTATTTTAAAGGTTCTCATTGCCCAAAAAATTACAGCGCGACGTGTACCGCCTTGTACACAGCTGACCTTTTAAAAGTGAGCAGTCGTGAGTTCTCGAACTTGATGCTGAGCTTGATGCTGAACATGAAACTGACTTGAACCTGATGCTCACTGTAAAGCAACAAAAGACCACGTTGCAATTATAAATTTTCACGGCGAGTTCCTAATTAAAAACAAACATAGGCATGTCTAAACCCGCTCAAAGGCGTGGAAATTCGCGTTCATACGATTCATACATTGCGAACAAGTTGTCGCGAAAAGTAAACATATCAGCCGTACCGAGTGCGGCACTGATCGTTAATCAAACCTGGACATAACTATAAAAGAACATTAGAGGGGGAATAGGCACTGCTTAAGCCAAAATGCAGATCCTACCAGCCGTTTTAAGCCTGCGCGGCGTAGCCATTCAATTACCAGGCAACGCGCGCAGTACGCACGGTGAGATCTCAACTGAGTGGCACGTTGCCTTCGCTGTTGCAAGGTCTGTTTTCGTTGCACACACAGTCCGGTACATGTCCCGTCACAAGTATTTCACAATGAATTAACAGCGTACTTTTCTCGGCATAAGTTGCATCGTCCTTGGCGTTAGCTGGTTGCGTACGAGCTTTGGGTCGGATGGTTGCAACTACCTAGACACGGCGGTGTCGCCGGGAACAAGGGAATATCTGATTCCTTGCCCGGATTACTCAGTCTGCAGACCACTTTTTGGGTAATTTGCATCGAAACCACGAGTAGGCAGTACATGGCGGCCACACACACAAAAAAACAAACACAAGGTCCCATAAGCACAGGAAATATGTTCTAGCAGGCGACAACATAACCCGGCGTTCTATAAGTGACGTCGATCGTAGGTGGCGCCATGGTATGTCCTCGAGGCGAATACCTGTCACCATTGCTGAGCAAAATATTTGAGGGAAGACATCAATACTTAAGTGGTATTTGCATTGCTCTTTTGTTTGAAAATTTATGAATGCTTGATTTTGTGATACCAAATAGGAAAATACACGGTATGGTAAACAAAAAAGGCGCCCCCTTCTGGCAGTGTTCCCGGTTCAAACGTAACAAAAGGTTGCAGTAGATGGCGTGAGTAGCGGAACACGGCAAATCGAATTGGCGAGAACGAGAATCGATCTGCTGGCTTTGAAAAGTTCTATGCGATTAGGGAACTTCAGGCAGGTTCGCTTTCAACATCAGTGTTCGCGACGTGAAGTCAGTGAATCCGTGAGAATTTTTTTATTGCTCTTTTGATTTCCTGTGGCAAATCTAACTTCCGCACGCAATATGTTTGAAAATCAGTAAGCTGAATTTTCAGGGCGAATGCACTTTATAAGCGACCCTGAATTCCGGCGACCGCCGTCCGTCCACATAGCAACAGCTGCGGGTGCGCGCGCTCCTCGTCTTCCTTGGCAACGGGGGGAGATGGGCGCGCGCTGCCTGGCCGCTGTCATGGCACATACCCACGTGGGGGATTGGCCAGGAATCTCCTCGTCTTCCTTGGCAACGGGGGGAGATGGGCGCGCGCTGCCTGGCCGCTGACATGGCACATACCCACGTGGAGGATTGGCCAGGAATCGGGCGTGAGAAGGGCTAATGCACCCGCTTAAAGGAGTACTGACACGAAATTTCAAAGCTGAGATCCGCTCTAGCAATCAAGTACAACGACAACACAAATAGGTGTCTGTGAATAAATGCAACTTTCTTTCTTTGTAGTTGTGTGTGTGTGTGTGTGATATCTCTTTCGCGAACATTACCGAACCGCGCAAATTCAACTCGTGCATTCGCACTTTCACATTCTTCCCCTCGGGGAAATGCGGGGAAATTTTTTCTTAGGGGTGAAGTGCAATAAGGGCTGGGCCTTTGCCGTCTTCTGTCGTCGTCGCAATCATCGCCGCATGTAGTCACGGTACTAAAATACCCAGAAACTCGTTCCCGCTTTGCGCTGGAACGTAAAGCATACTAAAAAAACACCGGGATGATCGTGTACTCCTCGCGCTAGGCAGCTTTGTGCTTCAAAGGCAAGAGAGAGAGAGAGTAAATGTTTATTGAAAAAGGAGAATAGGTCGGCCTGAGAAATTGATCTTGGGCCTGCTACTTCCCTCTGGGGGGAGGGTACTGGGGACAGAAAGAGAAAGGAATGAATATGGAAGGTATGGGGAATGACAATGAAAGCGACAAATGAACTATGTACAAGCAGTAAACCAATAAACGTCTCACGTACAACGGGGCGCTGAATCAGGTGACTACAGTTCACTTTTAAGCACATGACTATCATCCATGAAAAAAAAAAAAAATTCCCCGCATTTCCCCGAGGGGAAGAATGTGAAAGTGCGAATGCACGAGTTGAATTTGCGCGGTTCGGTAATGTTCGCGAAAGAGAGATCACACACACACACACAACTACAAAGAAAGAAAGATGCATTTATTCACAGACACCTATTTGTGTTGTCGTTGTACTTGATTGCTAGAGCGGATCTCAGCTTTGAAATTTTGTGTCAGTACTCCTTTAAGCGGGTGCATTAGCCCTTCTCACGCCCGATTCCTGGCCAATCCCCCACGTGGGTATGTGCCATGCACAGACACCTATTTGTGTTGTCGTTGTACTTGATTGCTAGAGCGGATCTCAGCTTTGAAATTTCGTGTCAGTACTCCTTTAAGCGGGTGCATTAGCCCTTCTCACGCCCGATTCCTGGCCAATCCCCCACGTGGGTATGTGCCATGTCAGCGGCCAGGCAGCGCGCGCCCATCTCCCCCCGTTGCCAAGGAAGACGAGGAGCGCGCGCACCCGCAGCTGTTGCTATGCGGACGGCGGCGGAATGCGGACGGCGGCGGACGCTTCAGGCTCGCTTAAGAAGTGCATTCGCACTTAAAAAAAAAAGAAACTGCTCAGACATTATTTCGCAGTCTGTTCAATTTTGTCGCAACCTAGAGGCGAGAATCCAAAGAGGAGTCACCAAGAAATGTAAGCAGGGCTTTAACGGCTAGGCTTTGCTTCCTGTTGTCAGCCCACGTGCCCAAAGAGACTTACATCAAAGCTGTATACCTCTACCCCCCAATGGTTTCATCTACGTTGGAAAAAGCGCAAAGCCAAGAAAACACTTGTACACTGCATGGCCTCTCCCCAGGTTTCACGTTAGTGGAGATGGACCGGGATTTTTTTTATTACAAAGCTTCACGGACGTTGAGAGATGAAACGAAGAGGAAAGGCGAAGACCTGACGTACGGCAGAGCGCGAAATGCGATCACTGTCGAAGACGACACCGTCTACTTGACGTCGATGTGGGATGGGAGGCCGGAGCATTACGAACTAGTTGACTGTTCGGGAGACGTCGGCTGGCATCGTAAACGCAGCCGTGTACTCCGCTGACGAGGAAGCCGTTGGATAAGTTGTAAAACTAGCGGCCCAGACACGAGGAATCAGGGCGGCCTCCCCACGTCTTTCTCCACTCCCACCCCGCCGCGCTCCTTTCTGCCATGCTCTAGCTTCGGCAACCCCGTTCGAGCCGCCGAGATGTGTCCTCTGTACCGGAAACTCTCGGAAGCAGGCCAACCACCCATCTACCTGAAGGCCGCTTTACGACTGCTGTCGGAGTGATGTTGAGGGGCACCTTGGCTATTCTAGAAGGAAATATGAGTCGTACGCCGACTGCGTCCCCATAAGTTGTCAATTCGTTCCGGTGGCATACCGAGGAAAGAGAAAGCCTTCAGAGGAGGAGTGTGTTTCACGGTCCTATGAGGGTGGCGGGCTTGGTGGGCCTGGGTGGGCGGGTGGAGGTGTGGTATAGCGCTTCAATGGGGGCAGCTAACCGGGGAAGAAGGTTATTGGCCCGTAGATCCTTGGAAAGTGGAAGAGGGGAGAGGTCCAGGTTGACCATGAGGTAACAGTTGTTTAGAAACATGTAACAAGATAACTCGTTTTGTAAGGTTTCTCATCCGCGCGCAGTTAAGGTTTCGTGTTCAAATCGAGCCAATGAGTTTTTAAAGCGCACCTCACACGCCCCGGTTCCTGGCTTTCGAGATGTGACCAACAGGCACGAGCGAACGCAGAGAACAGCGGGACATGAACGTGCTTGGATAGAGAGCGGTATGGCAATGAAAAAATCTCGAGCTATCTACACTAATGTGAAACCTGGGGAGGGGCGAAGCATGCAATGTATAAGTGTATTCTTGGCACTCTGGCGTTTTCGCCAACGGAGATGAAACTGTTGGCGGGTAGAGGTATGAAGCTTTGCTGTAAAAGTCTCTTGTCTTTGAAGCACGAAGCTCTTTAGCGCGAGGCGTGAACGAGTGTCCCGGTGTTTTTTTATTACGCGTTACGAAGCGCTCCAGCGCGAGGCGTAGACGAGCGTCCCGGTGTTGTACTACCGTGACTACAAGAGACGACGCGATTACGACGACTACAGGAGATGCCAACAGCCTCAGCCTCTTTGGGGCTTCGCCCCTAATAAAGGGTGAAGCTACGGGAGAGCGCGAGGAGGAAGGCTAATAAAAGAAAACGCCGGTAGTGTGAAGAGGAAAGCGGAGGAGGATTCTATGCTTATTGGTACACTCCTTCCTGGTCGTTCTATCGAGGAGCCGACCGCTTTAAAAACGCTGTTACTGCACTCTAAGGAAATCCCGTGGTCAAGCTTCCCTATAGCGCACTTTACTCACCAACACATGCAGCTGGGAATAAATGTTCTGCTATGACGATGCCGAGCCTGCGATTTTGCTCAAAAGTTCTGTCTGCGTTGTGGCACCACGCAATGCGAGCATTACGCTTCGCAGATCACATTTTTGACCCAAATGGTCGGCTCACTCCTGTCATTTGCCAAATTGGCTTAGTTAATGGGATGAATTGGCTATCTGAGTGCCTTGCCGTAAAGCTCAACCACGGGATAACCATAGTGTGTAACGAGGATGGAGCCCGCACTCACGCAGCAAATGTGAGAGAGTTTTGTTGCTGTAGTAATGCTAAGGGAACCATCTGTGGAGGTGACCGAGACGTACGTGACGCGAAGAAAGCTTCTGTGTGATGTTAGCGTAAGAGCACCGTAGAACAGTTGCCCAGTGGGAGCAAGAACTCGTCTGCTTTGTATAAAAAGTTTCACAAGCCTTTCAGGCGCTTTGATTTTCGTTGGAGTTGATCGTGGTTACTGGTCGGCTTGAAACCACATCTTATTCTAGTAAGATGTACTACTATCAATGCAATAAAATTGTGCCCGCGCAGCTAACGTCAAACTGGGAACTACAAAAGATGGTGACCATTGCGTGCTATATGCGAACCATATCTTAAAGCACACTGGCAGGCTTTTTCTATGAATTTTTCGGCGTCGTTTCTTCTGGCGTAGCTCCCCTCCCACCCTATTTGTTTTAAAGCCGTTTTCAGCACCCTTACGAAAGCTTTTCTGCTGTAACAAAAAGCGTGAACACGAAGTATACTGAGCGACGTGCTGGGCCCCTGGTCATGTTCTAAACGAACTTGCCATGCAACCAAATCTCTGATGACTTTCCTCGGAAATACAGGGCCAGGACAGTGCCTATAAGGGATCTACGAGACCATGCCGATCATCATCATCGTCACCTTAAATTTCAAAATCATCCGTTTTTTATTAATTATCTGGCGTAGCAAGCCGCGCATCTATGCCAGGCTGGCATCATCAGGTTCATGAAAGACTCTCTCTCTCTCTCTCTCTCTCTCTCTCTCTCTCTCTCTCTCTCTCTCTCTCTCTCTCTCTAGCTCTTTCTGTTTTAAGCTACTTGCACTGGTGCTATGGCTAGCAGGACAGATAAATATTTGCCATAGTGTTTGAGGCTGAACACGGGTGTACTATAAACGAGCATCGCAGCGTTCCTTTTACAAAAGTTTACATTGAGATAATTATGGAAATTATTAAAAAGGGTGAAGTGAGAAACAGCGCTGAGGGAAGGCGCTATTAAACTAGAGAAAATACAAAAGGCCAAGGAAAGGACTGCCTCGTGCTGGCGCGAGCATCGGGGAAAACAACAGAAGCAAAACGTTAACAAAAAATTTAAGCCGTTCCACTCAACGTGAAAGCTGTCGGTAGTGCAGAGCAGTGATTCGCCATAATGGGGAGTGGCGCCGTTATCCGCTCATTGCTACCACCCATCACGCTCCTCGCCGCCCTGTCTCACCTCTCCCCTGATGAACTGAACGGAGGTTTGTCCAACGCATTTCAAATTTCCCGCTTTCCCAGTGCGCGCGCTCCTAGTGCCTCAAACAGCGTGACCGGGAGTTCTGTACTTGGGTCCGTAATCTCACCGCACCGCCCGATTCCGGCAGTTGCTTGACATCGAGCAGCGTGGCAGCGAACAAGCTACGACGACAAGGTGAACCATTGAATTGCCCTGCACTTAAAAAATACTAGGTTCGGGCTCTCTACTCTAGTTGAGCCAACATTTATGTTCGGGGAGTTTAGACCACTCAGATTTGGTTAACCACTCTCGGTCGTTGCCTTTTTGAGTGAAACAAAAGAGTTACATGAAGTGACATGGCTGACCCATCACTGTTATTATCTGTGCTTGCGCGAGTGTCAACGCTGATTTCCCCGGTGACGGCGGCAGCGAAAGAGCAGCCAGGATGTCATGGGTCTTCCCACTTGTTGATTCACGTAGAGTTGTCCAGCATAGTAGTTTCTGTGCGTTCTTTCTTGTAACATTTTTTTTTGCCGCCATAGCGCTTGATTCTTTTTGCAAACAAGTCAAAGCCCCTTTCTTGAGAGAAAGATGGTTAAAACGCAAAGCTTTTTTAATGCAAATTGAGTAAAATCGAAGTCCAAAATTCAAACTGCCAGAGCCCAAAGCCAAAGTTTACTTCAACTCAGCCAAAGTCCAAAGCCAACGTCTGCGTATCAAACCCAAAGGAAATGCTGGGCGACCCGAATGCGGTGATGGCGGAATAGTAATACATAAAAAAAAGTGGTGATGGCGTAATCGGATAGACGTAGGCTTCATAACGCGAGAGACCCAGGTTCGATTCCGATCACCGGAAATGTTTTATTTCTTTGTGGAAACCATTGTGCAAAGGTGTCTTTCCTGCAGTGCGTTTTGGCGTCACTATATCGCCAACGGTAAGGCGTACAAAGCTTCGCTTTAAAATGCATTTTTTTTCGCGTGCTCCATCCGTTCAACAATCAACGACCGCGATGGGGCTTCGCGTCCAATATCGGTAGGGAAGAAAATCGACGTACTGGGAAAGCGAGGTTACATCCTGCTGATATTTAATTTCCTGCCGAAGTAACAGGCAATTACTAAGGAAAAGAAAATTAGGCTGTCAAAATTTTCAGGCAGTTTAAAAATCTTTGTCACGATCGTTCAAACCTAATCTCGATACGTGTAAATTTTGACCCTCAAAGGTTTAGAGTTCGGTCTTGTTTGTCCGTATCCGGAAGCTCGACTAAAACCTGCAGGCTGCTCGACATCTTTTGTTCTGAAATGTAAATACATCATGTGAAAAAGAATGCACTACCCTGACGTGTACACCTCGGTGCAATCTAACGCAGACGACGGCTTGGAAACTGACGCAAGCCGGAACCGTCCACGACGTGGCCTTCAGTCTTTCACTCCCGAAACTCACTGCGGCGCGCGTCCTCCTCAAGAGCAAAGCTATCCTTCAGGAGACGCAAGCGGTCCGCGGTGTCGGCACAAGTAACACGTCGGGAACCATTTACGACTTTAACCCGCCCTCCATCAGCGCGGCGTCGGCCATTTGCGCGCATTCCGGGCGTCGGCCCGTGAAGAACGACTCGCCCGAGAGCGCCGGCAAGGACGAGGGCGGGAAGGCGGGCGCCGACAGACGGGCTCGCATCATGCGATGATAAAGACGTGCCCAGCCATTCCCGGACATTGCGTCGTGGGGGACCATAGGGAGCCAGTGATGAAAGATGGCGGGGAAAGAGCGGGCGTGGAGGAGGAGATGGAGGAGGAAGATTGCAAGTGTCTCCTCAGAACAACGCTGCTGGCAGCGCAGTCGCGAGCTAAACGCCAGAGCCGACGTGGCGGTAATGTGCCAGGATTCTTGGAGAACCATAGCGGAACGCAATTAAAAGCTTCGCTAGCTTGCTACCGGCGCGAGAGTCAGGCCAGAAGAGGACACAGACACTGGAAGGAGGAGGAAGAGGAGTACGAACGCACGACACGGGGAGCCGGAGTGAAGCAGGAGGGGAGGAGTGAGACGAGTGGAAACGCATGAGCGCCGACGACACAATTAACGAAGGCGCGCATTCTCTCCAAAAGCGGAGCTCATTCCCTAGTCGCAAGAGCCGTTCAAGAACAGAGGAAGGGACGGGCCAGTCGGTCGGTTGGACGAGGACGAAACCGCACGCGCCTCGCCGTGCCTGTTGCAGGCGCCGCGCAAGAAATGACTGGTATGCAGGGTGTTTCCACCGGGCGCGTTGATAGCCTCGTGTTTGTTACGCGGGTCGTCTCTCAGGCGCGGCCCGTGTGCTTGAGTGAAGCGCGCAGTACGAGTGCACACTCCGCGAGTGCGGATAACACTGTTCACTGTGTGTTCAGAAAGCGAGGGACGATGTCATCACTCGGCCGTTGCTCGGCGCGGACGCGTGGTCATTAGGAACAGAAGTTGCAGACCGGAAGCGATAGGGGTCGGGAAACAATTAGCCCACGCCTCGGTCAAAGTCCGAAGATTTAGTTCGCCAGCGAAGGGGTGGTGGTAGCCGAGTTAAGCTTCGCAATCGGGGTGATTGTAACTCAAAAATGAAACAAGGGAGAGAAAGTATTTCGGTGCCTATTCCACACCTATAGTGGAACAACTCAGAACTTAAGTTGGCACAATGTGGTCACAACGACGCACGGAACATTTTCATGGAGGTCTTCGGTGTCAGCAGGACCACTCAATTTTGAGGAGCCGGTAGGGTGGCGAGACAGAAGGCAGCAAACCTGTTCCACTCAAAAATTGACCCAATAAATGAAGGGTGAGAAAAGGAGGTTTAGTAGTGCCGGGACAGTTTACAGAGAGATCCACCATTTCCGGTCACGGTAGTATTACCTATCACGCCGAGGGTAAAGAAAAATGGCCATGTTTCAAATACTTGGGATGATAAAGTTACTTAAAAAAAGATTTTTTTGGACGCAACCAGTCATTTCGTGGTATTGCGGCACGCATGCTAAGCTCAGGTAGCGCATCTAAGCTGTGTTTTATGAAAAGCGTGGACACACAGTGGTGGAAAAGAACTGGAAAGCTGAAAATGAAGCGCAGGAACCTGAAACCTGGAACCTGGAACCTGGAAGCGCAGGGGAAACGACCAAGACAATAAAAAATGAAGGTAAAGAATCAGAGACAACGACCTGGAAAAAGAAGATGAACGCGAAGAAGCAATTAGATATCTACAGAATCTGGAAGAGGGAGATCACAAGGGAAAAGTTTGTTGATGATATCAAAGGAGTGCATTGCTTTTTGAGGCCCGGGCGGGTTGCTTGCGGACAAAAACGCTTATCCGTGAGCGGGTACAGGAAGAACTGTGTGAAGGCTGCGGCAGGCAGCCAGAAACCATGCGACATATTGTAACGGAGTGTTAAGGTGTCCGTCCAGCCCTCAGTGAGGAAGACATCCAGCTTCCGGAAGCCCTTGCTTTAACGTTAACGGCAAAGTGAATTGAACAGCAGTAGAGGTAAGTGAAAGAAGGTTAGAATGTTGGTGGGAAAATAGCCGAGAAGAATCTAGGAATACATGCGAACAAAGAAGTCAGAATAGCACAAAAAATCCATAAAGGTTTTTTTTTCTTTTTCTTGTCCTTTTTGGCAAGGCGATTGCACAATGGCGTTACGACTAAGTCGCTGTGCAACTTCGTTACAAAGGGGAAGGCGTTAAGAATCATCATCATCATTATCATCATCATCATCATATCTATATCTCTAAAGCTTTACCTAAGGACGGTGACATTGCTTCGGTTTCAAGGGGATAACAGACTTGGCGCTGAACTGGAAGTCGGGTTTAAGACACCAAGGAGGAGACTTCGAGCAATGTGTGCCCGTAAGCTCGCGGTGCCAATTTAACCTCCTCTTTTTCCCCTTCCCCCACTCACTTCATTAGATCTCCCCTGTCTCTCTCTATTTTTTTCTTTCCTGCAGCCGTTGCCTTTTTCCACAAGACACCTTCAAAGGTGAGGCGACCTCCGAACGGCTTTGGGAAGCCGAATTACTGTTTCGTACTAAAAAACTACGCCAGGCTCTACGATGTATACTTTAGTACGTAAAACGATGTCTGTATAAAATTCGTTGAGGAGGTTCCAAATGAAAGTTACTACGTTTAAAATTTCTGGAACTCTGTTAATCTTCATGTAACTTGTATTTTTAAGAGAAAAAAAACATCCCTGTTTTGCAATCGTTTTTACGCGCTAAAAACCATCACAAAACTGTTGAAAAAACCCAGATAATAAATTTAAGGCATATTTTATTGTGAGATGTAAGATCCTAGAAACATGCGCTCTTGCTACCTGCAATTTTTTCGAGAAACAAAAACATTTTATTAAGAAATCGTTGTTGCGCACGTCGGTACGAAAGGATTTAGCATGCAGCAACCTGTAACATTTACTCGCTTTCTGGCATAACGTGTGACGTTTGGTATAGCTATGTAGATACACTGGCTGATAGAATACGTTTCAGAAAGTGCAACAACTGTAATGGCATCGAAATTCCCGGGAAAAGTACGCGATCTTTACGGGATTTCTAAAACTAGCCACAACACAACGCAGCCTCTCTGAAATGACGCCTTTGCGCCGACCTAAATGAGGCTCCGAAGCAAGCCTTCGCATTGAATTAATTGCTGGCTGCCTCAGTTAGAATTCCCCCTCAGGCCAAGACAACTAGGCCATGAGAACAGAGGCGGAGTGTTTACGCACTTATGGAGCCGCTAAAGACTGTCCGTGAGACGAGGAGGAACGGCGGTGTCAAGGGGAGCTTCGGAGGCGCTGGCGCTTCTGGCGAGAAAAGTGAGCAGTGGGGAGGGGGTCCAGAAGCCTTGTAGTTCACTGCACCCTCGTTAGCCACTGCCCATAGACAAGCCAAGACAATGCGCTGAAGCCGTTGAAAGCCCTCTGAGCAACCATAGCCCCGGTCCTGCCGACGAGGGGACACGGAGCCCGTAGAGGGGGAGCAGCGGCGTAGTTCTGGAGTAGCAGTCGGTTTTAGCGAGTGCGGAGTGTGGAGCGTGAACCAAACGCCTGTGAGACTAAACGAAAGGACGGCATATGGCTGCAGAGGCAATGATAATTGTGTCGGGAGCAAAAAAGAAAAAAAAAAAGTACAGCATAAACATTTTTTTTAAAAGTTAAGAACGTCTAAATTTATTGTTCCATGCATTGTCACCTGTATTTCAGTAACGAAAATTACTAGGAAACCTAAGTCCTAATAATTTTGTAGTAAATAGGATGTAGTGATTGTCGAAGCGTTAGGGTTCCATCGCCGGACGGAGGTGCCGGTATTGTAAGCGCCGCCGCCATAGGACCCTCTATCGCTGGTGACTGCTGCGTCTATGGATACGACATCGCGCAGGTCCCGTGTCTTTTCTGTACCCTCAACATCGTTTTTCCTTCGCGTCTTTTACTACTATTCGTCACTCTGACTGAGGGATTTCGCCAAATGGCCTCGTTAGGCCTGTGTGGAGTCTTAACGTAAGGTAGACGTAACGCTGAACCCAACGACGTGCAAAGCAACGTCGAACTCATCTAACGTGAAGCCGCGGGTACCGGTTGACGACGTTAGAGTTTAAAGCCTAGCGTTGGGCGTAACGTCAGGCTGGCACTTAACCGCGTCCGCATCGCCGTTTCATGCAGCGATGTCCGATTTCAGGACGCTGCGTGAGGGCGTCACTGTTGAATGCCAAGCAAGGGGGACATTTAGCGCCTAAATGAATCTTCTGCAGTTAGCACGCGCTTAAATTACCCACGTAGGGCTCCGTACTTGGGTCTCAAGGACACGTGTATATATAATTGCACGGCGTGTTCACTAGGTCCACCTTTATTCACCTAAAGGCAACGAGCCGTCGTGGCGTTGAGAATTAATGATCGTCTCGTATACCGGGTCCTCTGGTTCGACTACCATCCAAACACACATTAACGCGATTTCGCTTTGAACTCACTTGCTTCAATTTTATTGTTCTTGCGCCATCGGGAATCTTATGTGGCATAGTGTTATTTGTCCTTGTACCACAGCACAGGGGCATAGCGGTTTCAGCTTAACCTTGGCCCGTCGGCGTTTGCTGACGGCTCGTGAGGGCGCATGCCGATAGGAAAAAAGAAGCGGAATTCAAATAAAACGGCCTTTTCACTCATGAGACAACCGGCCGAAAACTGGGTGATTCGAATTTGCAGCGCTGACACTAATCGTTCGTAATCTGATTAAGGTGCAATGCGAAGCGCGTCCGGTCCATGAGAGTTTAGACTCCTAGCGTCGCGATCTCTACGAGGTCATCAAGGCAAGAAGCCGGAAGTCAAGACGCGGCCGCTAATTTGCTCGCTAATTAAAACGGCGGGAAAAGGGACAGGGTCTCCTGCGCGCGTGGCGACGACCACGACTGAGTGTAGAAACCGTGCTGTCCAGCGAAGGGCCTCCTTTCGCCGGCGGCGAGTACTCAGCCCTTTTATGCGTGCACACTGAGTGGGACTTTCCCTACCGTTCGTTAAGGAAGCGCTGAAAAAAAAAAAAAGAAGTGCAGAGGAAGGTATACTGGCCGAATTGTAGAAGTTTGCGGAAGATACGGAAGTGAAGCGAAAGACATGAGCAGGTTTAAGTTCCCGGGTCTTGCACGGGTGACGAAATCGATTTCTGGTATCTGCGCTCGTATACATTACGGTGCTATGTTCACTTCAGATGAAAAGAAATAGCGTAAATATTTCTCGTTAGCTGTGAATGAAAGGAATGCGTTGCTCCTTCCGCTATCATTAGAAAGTAACGCACGTAACGTATCATTAACTTCTATAGCGAAGCTTTTTACCTCTACCCCACAAAGGGTTGTGTTGCGACCGTTGGTGTCAGCAGAAAACTCCCACGAATAAGAAATAGAAGTTACTGGCACCGCCAGGTATCGAACCTGGAACGAATACAGAAACAGGGTGAAAGCTCGTTGTCCTACCGATTGAGCTACGACCCCAAGCTGATACGGGTGAGCAGACAGTGCACTCACCGAGCACATCTGCGGGTTTACCCCTAGCGTTCTCGCTGAATGCAACGTGATAGCGTCACGCGACCTGTCGCGCCGCTGTGCGCTCCGCCTACGGCACGTGTAGCGGCCGTGTGCGCGCCTTGCGCATGCGCTAGGAGTTATAAATATTGTCACGTGCCAAACTGTGGGATGACAGCATTGTTAAGGAGAACGGACATGCTAACGGACATGCTAATCCCCCGCGTGGGTACGTGCCGTGTGATGCGGCACAGCAGAGGACGAAGAAGGAGCGCGTTAGCTAGCGGCTCGTGTGCTTGGTTTGTGGTCGCCACATTGCTAACGACCAACCGGTGCTCTCTGACTGCTTCACCTGGCAAGTTAGGCATCTCGCCTAATAAATACTTTGCCCTCGCGTCTTCGTGAAGACAACTTCCCTGCGTTCCTGTTTGACAGGACGCAACAATATTAAAGGGAGCTCTCACCAGCGCACAGCATCGCACTTCTGCGTCGTCTCTGCCACCGATCTCTTCGCCTCAGTCGGCGCACGCAGAGACGGAGGAGAAATGAGATCGTTTAACACGGGGTTTGAGCTTCTTTTAGTTTTATATATAAAAGAGTTTACACTCATGCGTGTCACTAATACAACTAAACCAACCCCCGTTCATGAATCATGCATTGATTTAACGTTATCAAAAATTACCGCTTTGAAGTAATAAAGGGTGGGGTTAAGTTCATTTCACTAGTCTCCCGTTTCACTCTTTGTAGAGCCACGTGTGTGAATTCAAGTGACGTAGCATGAGTAATTGTTGTGGGTGCCGTTTACAGCTTCCCTTTCAAAACACCTGCAGAGGGTGGATTGGCGCGCATTTTTTTCTCTCTGTAAAAATTCTAGTATTCTGGCGTAATGATGTGTGCTTCTCTAGCAATATAGGAAAGTTCACGGAGAGGAAAACAAATGCCTTCATATTTTTTTGTTCGTGAAGGTTTCGAAGTTAAAGTAAAAACATTTATGCCGAGTGAATTCGATATTTTCTACATTTTTCGTGGGTGGTTTTGTAAATGTTTAGTTGTGGTAACTGGGTACGCTTATTTCTTGATGCGGGCAACGAGATTTAATAAGTAACACGATCCCCCAGGTTGGCACAGAACAGTGCTACGAAACATGCGGTTGGTCGGGAGGTCTTGTGCTACCCGCAGGCCTGTAATAACGTATACGACGCAGCAAGGAAACGACGTTGCGAAGAAGTGCCGTACTCTTCGTACCAGCTGAACGCGCCGCCTGCATTCACATCCCCAGTCCCTTCATTATCCCCGTATCTCACTGCGCCTTTCTTTGCTGCTGGTGCGGGGCCGTGGAACGTTCATCTACCCTCGTAGCCGAGCAACGTGGCCTCTTGCACGTTTTCCTAGATGAGGAAATTCCCCCTTGACGTCAGGTATGCCGCTCCAAACTACCGGAGGCAGAGGTACCCTCTAGCCTTCTCTCTGTCTTTTACTTACTCGGGGGAGGCTTATTATGAATGCCTAAGTGGCGGGAAAACTTCCTTCGCGAACAGCGGGGCTCGTCTTATCCCCGTTGACGTGCGTGGCGTTGGAGGGGTCCTCGCCGAAGTGGTATGCTTCGATTGGAAGGCTTTATGGTCGCAGGTACGCCTACAGAACGTGCTTCACGGAACAAAGAAAGAAAAACAAACTGATCGCGTTCAAAGCTGGCTCGTGTATTGGCACAAACTTCGTATGTAATTGTGCTTGGACGGGCATGGATATAATACCGTATCCACGCGCGTAATGACAGAACTCTTGTTGTGGGCGCGCCCTTAACTTACAAAAAAAAAAATTAAAAGCAGGAACATCAACAGATAAGAAGCGCCCGCTACTTGCGGGAACGGGAAAAGGAGGTTGACGAATGAAAATTCCCAAAGGATAGCGAGGAGTGAAATTTATTTTGTTGCTCTGACAGAAGTAAACGAAACCCGTGATCACAATAAGTACATGAGCGAAAGGAGAAATTGTATATTTCTCCGTGTGTTTCTCTGCCCAGCGTCCCGGGCGCCCGTTTGTCAAGCCAAGCATACCCACTTAGGGAGATTGGCCAAGTTTTCTGCGATCGCCCGATAGTTGAAAAAAAAAAAAAGAAAAGGCCAACTGCTCGTACGATGCGTGCCTCGAGGCGACCGCCCAGCTCGTCCGGTCAACATTTGTCAAGCCAAGCATACCCACTTAGGGAGATCGGCCAGGATTGGTAAAAAAAAACACAAAAAACCTCTGCGTTACTCGTTACGAGAAAGACACGGCATAGCGTACGCCCCTCCAAGCTAATGCTCAACGATTCTCACTTTCAAAATAATGAAGGAAGCTCGCACTTATAGCAACAATGATGGAGTAAAGGCCATTGCTGCAGCGAAGAAGCAAATCGGCTGCAATCGTGGACTTAAACCTTCACGATGGTCCTGAAGGTTGCGTATATCTTCGCTACCTTCACGTCGTACGCGTTAGTGTGAGCTTCCTTCATTTTTGCTTGTTTCGCTTTAGCTTTTTTCTTTCTCTCACGGAGGGTATATATGTTCTGTCTTTCAAGAGGAAGAGGTTCCTTTGCTGTCTGTGTTGCTGTTGGTAGCGAGAAGGAGTCCGGTCGACGTCGTTTGGACCCCAGCGAGCATTTTCTAAGCCCCACAGCGGGCCATTGCTAGTTGTCGTGTATATATCGCGTACATATCTTCTACATAAAGTGCACATAGTATCGACTTCGAGTATGCCCCGTCCCTCATGGCAACACAAGACACGGCGGTGCATTCCTGAAGGAGGAGAGGAAGCAAAACCTACAACACAGTACTTTTTCCAAAAATGTGAGTGATCCCATACGCGAAAAACAAGGAGAAGCCTGAAGAAGGGTTTTCTAGTTCCAGCGCATATTGCTCAGTAAATACTCGGCTGTTCAAGCCTGTTTCCAACGCACTGCGAATAATTTTGTCATTTCGCATTCTTCTTATCATTTATACAATGCCGCAGGTAGCGTCGATATCTACATCAAATGTGCCTTCCCGGATTAAATGAAGTTAGCCGGTTCTTCGAGCTACTTTCCGTAGCCGCATCGTGCGTCCGGGTGAAATATGCCACCGAGAATGTCGTGAAGAGAACGTCGCTAAACCTTGCGAACTGCAACAGAACTGCACCGCTGCAGAAAAAACCCTATCGGTGTTTTCGGGTCCAGTTGGGATTAAGTTTCACATACAGGGTGTTACGACGATAATTGGAACACTTTAAACACTTTTCCTGAGCGAGCCGCCGATCGGTTCGCGGTCAAACTTCACACGAAGGTCGCATTTTATGGTCTATTTTGTTTGACAACGGAAACGGTGATATTTACCTGGTTATCCTGAAAATAATAATAAAAAAACGATTTTCGCCTATGGGAAAATGGAGGCCAATTTGGACGTGCGAGCCAATGCAAGCTGACCTTGGAACGACGGCGCCACCTGGGGTATGCACAGCACTTCACTGTATGAAGTAGCAGATGAAGTAGCAGACGATCAAAAAATCTCTTTCGTCCCTAGTTTATGATAATCCCAAATAGTCGTATAACAGCTGATACCAATCATAATAAAATATTCCCGCGGTTCATCATTGCCAATAAACGTTGGATTTGTTTCCTAATTTGCTTTTGCATTTTCTGATCGTCTGCTACCCCATTTGGCTCTTTCCTGCCATGGAAGCAGCGGGAATCCCCATCGTCTGTTTCGCTCTGCATACCCCAGGTGGAGACGTCGTTCCGAGGTCAGCTTGCTCTGGCTCGCGCATCCAAATCGGACGCCATTTTTCCGTAGGTGAAAATCGTTTTTATTTATTTTCACAATAAACAGGTAAGTAACGTCCTTGTTTCCGGTGTCAAACAAAACAGACCACAAAGTGCGACCTTCGTGGGAAGTTTGAACTCAAACCGAGCAGGGGTTCGCTTAGGTAAAAAAAAATTCCCGCGCCTTCCCGCGAGGGGAACACGAGTAAATGCAGAGCATTGGGGCCTCAGTACTGATTGAAGGCAGTGTGGCTTCCATCGCTCCTTCCGTGATGCTGGAGTAGCAGACGCGAGTAAACGTGGGCACGAGCGTCAACCAAGGAAGGAAGAAGCAACGCAGTGACTGAAACACGAGCGACCGCTAGCCGCTATATTTGCAGCGCGCGCAGTAGAGGGAGAGCAGTACGGGGGGAAGAGCGCGCATGCGCAAGCAGCGCGCCCTTCCACGCCCCACCGCGCTGCTATCACGCACCTGTTACGCCGAGACCGCGACGGAGCGAACGGGCTGACTACGACGCATGCGCGCGCCAGCTGCTGTTGAGAGAGAGGAGGGAAGGAGAGGCGCACCTGCTGCGGACGCGGAACTGTTGACACCGTCCGACGCAGGAACAGGCGAGGCTAAGAAATGCTCTGCATTTAAAAGTTTAAAGTGTTCCTATTATCGTCGTAACACCCCGTACATCTCAAAAATCGCGACAAAACGGAGCCACCCTTACTTGTCAACGTTGATGCTCGGAAAAGCTGCTTTTTCTTATCATTTAATTCACAGCGCAACAAACAATGGCAATAAGGACAGCCCATGCACCCTTCCCTTACGCAGTTTTCCGGTCTTGACATCGGTTGTAGTAAGGCGTATGCTGTATGCCAGACTTCACAACAATAAACTTCGATTGAGAGTCAGCGCCTGCGCGTGTCGTCCTCCCTCTGGTCGTTTTTTTGTTGCGCTGTCATTTCAAGGACACCTTAAGTAAATTCCGTTGGCAGTCTTGCGTGGCTGCGCGTCTTCCTATATCGGTTAGCCCAGCCAGAAAACAAAAACTGTGCAACTATATCTTTTTAGTTTCAGGGGAAATACCTGGTAAGCAATTTTGTATTTTTGCCTTGCATTTTGCAAACCACCGGGATTAAGTGGGATCTGCGAGCCGCCTCACTTGTATAATGGTAATGAATTTTATTACGTGCGGCCGTAGCAGGCGTGGTAGCTCTGTGATGTTGGTTTGATATCTTTAAAAAGGGCGCTGAGATAGTGGCTATCTAATGGCGCTTAAACCATGCGCTAAGCTGCGGTGTCGGCGTCTGACCCTGTCCCTACATTGCTCCACGCTTTTATTGTAAGTCAAGCTGTACAGAGCACTTCCTACGCCGTCTACTAATTGGAATGCACCCCGAAGCAAGGCCATCGTGAACGAGCAGCATCGCAAGGAAAGGAAAGAGGAGTAAAGAGGGGGTTGGCGAAAGCCGCTCGCTGCGACTGACAGAACTCCAGGTGTGCTGAGGTCAGCAGCGCGACAAAAGGCTCGGGGCTCTTCGGCCGCGAGCAATCATGAAAGAAAGTATGCCGGGTTGCGTTGCCCACTGGAGGGGGACGTCCCTCCTGAGCGGTGCGCAAGCTCCTCTAATTGCGAGGTCCGCAAAGCTCGTCCGCTGGCCTCCTCCGCTTCTGCTGCTGCTTCCTGCGACCGCCTTTGTGATCGCCCACGTCGGTTTTTCACTCCCCGCCTCACAACCTCGCCGCCAGCCGTACTCAAATTTCGAACTTTTCCTCAAGTTTCGCCCAATTCAAAGCCTGCGCTCCCACTCTGCGTGATTGTTGAAAAAAAAAAAAAAAGTCTCAGCTGGGCAAACTACGTAGTACCGCCAGTCGTGGTGCTGATGAATCGTGAGTTGAAGCTGGCCTCAGAGCCATCCCTGGAGTTTGCGGCTTGTTTACGAAATCCATCTTTGCGTACTAAGCTTTTTGCCTGCCTTTTTGGCAGGAATTTATAATCGGGGAAAGTTTGCTTCGCCACCGCAACAAGGTAGATACACGTGTAATTAAATGCACTGCTACAAGCGATTTTCCGATGCGATTTCAAATAAGTTACGGTGGTAAAGTCTCAAAAGGCGAGCGTAGGAGTCTGGCGATTGAACGGAATCATGTTTGATACTTGATAAAACTCGTTCTAATCACGTAAAGCCCACCTGAAGATTAAAACGTGGCGCTCGAGACCGTTATTCCAGGTGCGCACTCGTCAAGCCAGAAATGAATGAATATACACGCGTAGTTCTTTCCTGCGCGCACATGCATTGCAGAACAGCGGAAAGCCTGACTGCGTGGTCTGTCTCGTGCTGAGACTATTCTGTAAAGAGACACCACAGCAACAAAATATGGCGCTCAGCCTTGGAATGTTTGTGATAAAAAGGTTTCCACGGCACTAGCAGACGCGTGATCTCGCCATGCACAAGAAACGCAGAAGTGTGCTATTGAAGCACCAGGTCAACGCACTACTCGCACGCAAAGTGTTCGTGTAGAGAGCGAGGCATGATCGTTCACGAAACCGCACAAAGGAGTTCTGATATCTGCGTACCGTTGTTAGTGTGTGTGGTTCTGCTT
Source organism: Haemaphysalis longicornis (assembly GCF_048455015.1). Lineage (NCBI taxonomy): Eukaryota > Metazoa > Arthropoda > Arachnida > Ixodida > Ixodidae > Haemaphysalis > Haemaphysalis longicornis. Next base: position 162,918,259 of record NW_027526445.1, read on the forward strand.
CGCAAGTGCCCTTGTTGTTTACATGTGCGTAACGCGTAACGGTTACTGAAGAAACATGTTTGTGGGAGTCCCGCGATATAGCCTTCAACTTGTTCATTGATATTTTAAGCCCGCCACAATAACGATATCCCACAGCAGTTTTGCATCATAAGAGGCCCTAATATCGGCTTTCGCATTTGCATAACCTGAGTGTAATGCTGGAGACCGCGGCAAGTCCAGAGCTATAAGTACAGTTTATTCCCTCAAACAATTGAAGATTGAAATTCGCTTCCTGCACCGATATTTCTACGCTTCGATGTTGTGACTGAATTAGATAAACATTTCTCATACAAAGTTTTGGGGATAAACATTCATTTATTCTTATCAATGCCCGACATTGTTTTCTTTTGTGTGTGAATTGTGTCGTGTATTCTACGCATGTATCCATTCCTTCTTGGGCCATTGGCCTGCACATTGGCCTGCAGTATTGCAAACAAGAAATGCTGGATACATTCGCACCGTGCTGATATGATACAATGTGGGCAAGTGAAGAGAAATGGTGCGCGTCCATAGGTGAGGAAGGGCGTGTTTAAATAATTTCTCGTCATGTCGGGCCGGGTATAATGAAAAGTAGTCAGTTTTAATTGAACAGATGGATCCAGGTAGAACGGCCAAACGGCTTGGCCTACTTTCGTGCTACGCATCCTAGATGCGTAACGCCGTCGGAACAGTTTCTTCCCCGTCGACGTATGTGTAACCACGACGGCCTTTTCCGGCGAGCTCACTCAATCATCCTGAGGGGAGGCGCCGTGCGCTTGAAAAAACAGCCTTGGGGCTAGCGTACGTTTTGGGTAACCCTGTTCCGAATAGCAATTGGGTCAGAAAACGGGGCTGGACGTTCAGGCCCATATGAGCAACAATAGGATGGTTGCCGGTTTTTTGTGTCTCCAGATTTTATGTCTACAACGGTGGCCAAGGTGAGGTGTGATAACTACTATACTCCAAAAAAGCGAGAGGAAACCTACAGAGCTAAGGAGATTAAAGTAAATAAACTACTGCTAGTTACGCCATGCCAATTTATTTTCTCTCTAATTAGGTAAAATACTCCCGTTTAAGGCACGTGAATGGTGCGCGATTGAACGTATATCACGCTTAGCATACCTTGAGAAACCCGTAAACGTGCCCGTTCTAACGTTTGTAAAAGTCTTATTCATTCCTTTCATGACGTATCTTAAGACAATACCTGAACTTTCATAAAGATCTAACGAAAGTAACTCACGACACTAATAGCGCCATGGTTGATTGTAAAGGGGGTTGAAGAAAAGAAAGAAAGAGAAATTAGTTAGAAAAGCTTCTTGCCGGTAAATGAATTGCGAAGGCGCATATGTATGTAAAAATGACGCCTGCCCGCAAATAACTGACTTATTTATTTTGCTAGACTTGTGCGCGGACAAAAAAACAGCAACCAAAAACAAGTAGTGTCAAATAACTAAAAAAAGGACAAATAAATAACTGCATAGAAACTACCACTCAGTCAACTTCACTCAAACTACTCGACGCAGGAGGAACGGAGAACCTCTTTCTCAGACAGCCGTCTAGACGTGCTCCAGACGGAGCCATCGCAGAACTAGGCAACAAATAAAATAGAGCCCGAAGGAAAGAAAATCAGTTTCTTTCCCGTATAAAGCCAAAGTCAATACACTTGCTGCAAACGGCCGAAGAACGAAAAAAAAAATGAAAGAAAAGGAACGAAGCAGGAGTCTCGTAAGACAAATAAGGCAGGAGGGGAGCTAAAGAGAGCGACACAGCTTTCCCGACCACACATCGAAGGAAAGAGCTTCTAAACACCTCCAAAGGAAAAAAGGAGCTGCGTAGGAAAGAAAATGTTTCGTACGACTTCAAATAAAGAAGATAAAAAGGCGCTGCTATTGGATCGTCTGCACTAGGCGGGGGAAGGAGAGAGACCATAAGAAGGCCGCCAAAAGAAAAGCTTTCCAGGAGCAAGGGGAGAACGGGGAGAGTAAGGAAGAGAGAAAGTGGCGGCCTCTTGTGTCTCTCCTTGAGGCCGTCTCAAGGGCGGCTCAAGGTCGACGACGTCGGCGCTCGAGTCGCGTCTCCTGCTCGAGTGGATGGGCGATCGATACGAGTCCCCGGGCTTCTCCTTCCCAGCCCTACTCCTTTTTTCTGCTCCACGGACTATTTATGTGCTCTAGGATTCGAAAGGGAGCGGAGGAGAAATAACTTCTCTCCCAGTCTTCTCCTTTTGTTTTTTTGAAAAGGTTATTCATGAAGGCCGTGCCAGTCGCATAATGGGAGAGAACTTCAAAGCTAATTTTTCGCAAAAGGGTTTGTTTTCTTGCTTCCGGACGCGATTTTTTGAACTTTCTCGCCCAACGTTCCGCGTATTCAGGCATAAGGCTGGATAGAATTGGTTTTTAGCTGACATGAAGCACTGAAAAAAAAAGCAGTAAAAACGACATGGGGACTGAAACCTTTAAAGCAGGCTTGATAGAAGAAAACCCTCATCGACTCTTTAGTCACGTGGTAATTTGTTATGAACAATTAAAATTTAAATATTTCCGCGCTGGCAAGGTTGTTTAGTATAGTTCGGTGGGAATTGGCCAATATTCCGGACGTGACCTTGATTTTTGAAATGTTGATGCAGATAAAATTAAAACACCTATCTCTCGATCTCTGAGAGATCTGTTACTGAACAACTATTTGCGCAAAGCGCCATCCCGAGAACTAGCGCTGGGAACGCCCCGTGCGCCATGCAGTTTCATACAACCACGCACGCACAAACACGCCCACAAGAAGATCCCCCGCGCTTCCCCATTTCGCCGGCGTATTGTACGCTGACATCACGCGTCCTCATTCTTCTCCGCTACACTATCACTCGTTCACCCGAGCTCGGCGCTCACACCACTCACATTTCATACGTGGGTTACACAGGTTTTTACCGTCTGGGCCCCGTATGCTTACGCATAACCGAGCAACTTATTATCCAGAAAGGGCATGGGGACAGGTCAATGTACTTGAACAAGCCAGAATGACGGCCACTCATTCTGCTGTCACAACGCTCTGAGGCGATCACGTAATGTCTGTAGCTTATCTGACGACCACGCTATTGACGCTCATTTAAAGTACAGATGTAAAGCATCTAAATCAGGACGTAGTGCGTAGCTGGCCTCATGAATGATCCAGAATTTAAATCCGTACCAGAGGTATGGTGGCAAGCCAAATCTTTTTTCGTCTTTGGCATGAGCGACAATGTGAGATATTTGATGTATTGACCTTTGACGACAATGACAATGATGTGAGTGGTAAAAAGGCCATGCTAGCGTGATCGATAAACACCAACATGCATGAACCAGCAGGTCACGTGCATCTGAAGTGCGAATTGCTATTGTTGAATGCTGTAGTGTGCATGACCTTGTATATCTTTATTTGGTAGACCTAAGGTTCAGCCCACACCATTCCTCCTATTTTTCTATAAGCACAAAATTTCGTGCGCTATGCTGATCACTGCAAACATGTCTAAAATAATTTCCGCATGATTCTTCGTTTTGAAACATGGACGCGTCCCGTAGGAAAAATTTGTCGGTATTTCGCAACTAGCTGATCATCGTACTTATAAATTTATATGAGGTTTTTCGTAGTACCTTGAAGGAGGTGGCTGTAAATATATGATAGTTTGAAAGCTATGAGATAAGCTTGGGGGTTACAGACGTCACGAGAGGAAACCGGGGACTGCGTAGAAAGAAAGGACAGGGAAGAAGTTACATGGTGCGTTTGGAAGTCCGGGAACGCTGTTCACTGAACTGTAAAGGGTACTTTGCCGCAAGAAGAGTCTTATTGCGGTAAAGCCACCACAACCCGCTACGGGGAGTCGTTTTAATAAGTACCATTTTTTGGGGTGAGATGACACGTCATTACTCCGTTACAAAAGCTATACAACTAGCAATCATCATCATCATCGTCGTCGTAGTCGTCGTCGTCATCATCATTCTTTGCCGAATGCCCCCCCCCCCCCCCCCCGAGCCAGGACCGTGTAACGCCCTGCATTTCCACAAAAAATGCAGATTTGGCGGAAGTTCCACTTGTAATCGTTACAACAGCGTAAATAGATATAATTGCTCCGCCAGCATTTTGACAAAATAAAAATAAGAAAAATAGACAAAAAATAGGAAAAATGGCGAACGGTGTAAAGCCCTTCACTTACACAAAAATGCAGATTTGGCGGAAGTAACACCTGTAATCGTTATAATGGCATAAATGGGGATTATTGGTCCGGCTTGATTTGAAAAACAAAAACAAAACAATTGCCTGTAAAGAACACACACTCTGGACAAGTGGCATAAGAATGCTACGCATTAGTAGGCAATTTTCTAAATTTCTGCAGAACTTTCAGAGACGACATTATTTTCTGAGCTATTTAAACCCCGAAATTTCGGTCAGCCTGTCTGTGTGCGTGTCTTTATCTCTGTTTCTTGATTCAGCCTTCCGGTCAGACGTTAAAGGAATACTTTAACGACAGGTTTGCATAGGCAGGTAGGTAGGTAGGTAGGAATAACTTTATTGATGCCGGCAACCGACGGTTTAACTCATCGTGACGTTGGCCAAGCGTCGACCCGGGGTTACGCCCTACTTTGCAATACCCCAGTTCGGCCCGTTTGTGGCGGGTTGTGAGGCTTGTGCTTTTCGAGCGCACCCCGGGCCTGCTGGACGGCCCATAGTTGAGTGTCCTTGTCTTTAGACTCCACTGCACTTTGAAGTTCGGGCGGGTATGTCCTGGAGGTAGCTTCAGTCAACCTGGCGCTGTCCCACATGATGTGCCATTGATCCGCCAAACCCACTGCACAAACACTGCACATACCACTCGGCAAATTTTTCCAAACCACTACATCTGAAAATACGTTTCAGACATGTCAACGTTATTCACAAAAAGGAAAACCTTAGGCATATCTGAGGCAAAACAGGAATACACAACTGGAACTCGCAGTCTTCTCTTAATTGGAAATAAACCATTGCACGATATTTGCGAGAGCGAATAGAAAGATACGCGTCGAAAACAATGTTTTGATCCCAAAATACAAAGACGGTACGTGACGAGCCTGGCCAACGTGGCGGCGTCCCAAGCTCAGATGTAACAATTGTTTTTAATAGATGGAACTCTAGCAGTAAAACAGGACAAAATTGAAGTTACTTTACCAAATGTCCTCCGTGTTTAGCTTGGGAGGGGTGTAATGGGAGGTGAGCAGCGCGACAGGTGGGTGAGCAAGAAAATAGATGTATTTACGTGGCAGAGGCGGGAAAAGGCTGTCGTCTTGTGACGACATTTGCAGCGAAGAGAGCAGATACGCGGCAAAATTTTATGTTTGACCCTAGAAGTCTCAGTCGACTTTCACCCGCGTGCTACTGGACTATTATTCACAACCGTACAGGGTACACCACCAAAACCGTATGCAAAAGAGAACGACAAAACAAAATTGAGCCAATAGGAGACAGCAGCCATATCTTCCGGACGTGCGCATGCGACGGTATTGCTATGTACCTGAGGGGTGAAGGTCGTATACAAAAGGGATTCCGGTGACGGGAACGCCATCTATGATGTAATTTATGGTGAAGACCAGTAAGAAGTGGATGCTGCTCTGGGCACGCATGGTGCCAAAAAACGATCATGCACGGAGCTGCTGGGCCTTGGCACTGGGGAAAGCCACAGAGGAAGATTGATGTAGTTTGGGCATGACAAAGGCTGCATATCTCGGAAGCTAAACAGTGGCCATGTTAATAAAGTAATGCAGTTTTATGCCCATAGAGGACGTTGAGTGACTGCCCAATAATCATAAGGACGTCAGTCATTACTCATGAGGACTCTGGTTTCCGAACCTATCCGCCACATAACTAATTTGATATTCCAGTCAGACGTGTTCCCGGAAATCTTAAAACGGTCGAAGATCATCCCTGTGTTCAAAAAAAGTAACAGAGACCTGGTTTCTAATTACCCACCGGTTTCAATTCTGTCCTCTTTGAGCAAGTAATAGAGAAATTATTCTGTAAAAGGCTAACTATCGATTTAACAAAGTTTAATTTATTAAATTCTTGCCGAGTCGGTTTCCGCTCGGGCAGCTCTACCGGATTCGCTTTAATCTCTTAACTGGACTTTGTCAAACTTTCTTTAGATAAATCACTATTCGCTGGCTCAGTGTTTTTAGATTTTACAAAAGCGTTCAATACAATTAATCATAATATTCTATTTAGCAAGCTACAGTCCTATGGTGTATTCGGCCCCCCGTTAACAAAAACTATTTACTTGATAGACAATATGTGGTATATGCTGCGGATGCTTTCTCTGAGACCAAAATATCTAACCAAGGTGTCCCACAGGGGTACATTCTAGGTCCTTTGCTTTTCTTAATTTATATCAGTGATCTGCCTGATATTACTGATTCATTTCATTGCGTCTTATACGCAGATGACACATCTGTTTCGATGTCTGACAAATGCTTAAGTTCCTTGAGAAATAAATTAAATGCTGTTCTCATTAATATTTTGGATTGGTGCGGAAATAACCATTTAATTATTAATCCTAGTAAGACTAAATTTATGATTTTTAGTTCAAGCCACAGACATTTGCCGCTGGTTCCTTCCTTGTCGCCTTGTCGCTCGGTAATACTTCAATTCCCCCTTGTGACTGCACTACATTCGTAGGTATCCGCCTGGGTTGTTGCCTTAAGTTTAACTATCACATAAACCAACTAAAAACAGCGACTGCGTTCGGCATTCGAGAACTATTCTAGGCTAGGAATTACTTCCCTACTCATACCTTGCCGTCCCTCTATTTTTCATTCAGTCACAGCCACTTGAATTATGGTATCATTGCATGGTGCAACACTTACAAATACCTCTTGCACTCTGTTCAACACATCCAAAACCAAGTTTTACGCATCATTTCAAATAGTTCTGTTTACTATAGTTCGACATTACTGCAACGCAAGTTTAATGTATTGTCAATCAACTGCCTGTTCTGTTTCATTACAACATTGCTGTGATTTTGTTTAAACTAATTAACCACCAACTCTCTTTTGAATTTATCGATTATCAGTATTTGCGTAAACGAATTTTTTTACTGCCAAGAGTTTACACTGACTACGGAAAGAGGAGTGCTCACTTCGCTTCGATTTCTTTGTGGAACACTCTGCCTCTGTATCTAAAATCCGGCCTGTCCCTATCGGCATTTAAAAAAGCGCTAAAAGATCTTCTTTTGCAGAACTAGTATCTTTCTTTGCAGTTAATTTACCCCTGTTTAAAAGTAAATTTCCAATATGTCTCATCACACTGTGTTTTAAACATATCACTTCATTCGGATTACTTTTATTTTTTTTTTCAGACAAGTGCTGTCACTATTGCGCGAACTATTATGTATCCTGAACTACTTAGTGTTTAGCATGTGTGTGTTTGTGTGTGTATAGCTATTGTATCTTCGTACAAGGTTTCTACCTACTGTATTATGATGATCTGATAATTATTTTACCTTTGCTATTGCATAAATGTTTCATTGCTGTTTCTTTGTGTGTCCATGATTTGTAATTGCTCATCGAGGGTCCCGTGACAGTCATGGGAATTTGGGACCCTCGTGTGCATATTTTAAGAATTGTACTTCTTTCTCTTCAGCGGCAAATAAACTTCCCTTTAAAAAAAAAAGCCAAATGCCCCAAAGTGCATGGAACACTCATAGGACGCAGCTGAGGGAAGTAGGGCCCTAGTATATACACTAAAAATAGGGACAACAATGGAGTATATTAACACGAAGATGCTTGCAATTGATTGTTAGAGAAGAACGTTTTAAAATCGTTAACATGCGACCTTCTCACCCCACTAAGTATTAGTGATTGTGAAGAGAAATGGCGTTCTTCCACTGCTAATATTGGTCGATAAAATAACTATTTACCTTATTTACATGTACACACACAGACGCACATACACACACACACACGCACGCACGTGCACACGCACACAAGCGTACATGCGCGCACAGATAGACACGTGTGTGTCTGTGTGGGCGAGTGGGTGTTCTATAATCATAGAGAGGTGCAGGTCACGTCTTGGAGTAAACACTACGGAAAGTAACTTACGAGTGCTTCACACGGAACCAGAACACCAAGCGGCTTTCCTAACTATTAGTCAGGAGCGCGTTTTTTTTTTAATTGAAGAGCGCAGCGCGGCCCCTCATCGAAGGATAAAAAAAGAAAGCAAAGGCTGGCACTATTGCCTGATTCAGAACTCCAGGGTAAACGTGAATAAGAGTTGCTGAAGATGAAGAAAAGTCAGACTCAGTAATAAGCCGCAGGAAAGAAGCTTCTACAGGCGAAAACAAAAATAAATACAAAACGAAACCAAAAGGAAAAAAAGCGGCTAACGCTTCTGTGGCCTCAAATGTTGTATACAGAAGCCTCACGCCGGGAGCGTGAGTCGGTAATCTCTTTCTTTTGCTTCCTGAGTCACGCGTTTCCGCGAAGGTGTTTCGTCCCATTTTTTTCCCGCTTTCTATTTACTTCTTCTTTCCCGCTCCTTTCCTTCCACGAACTCCCCTCCCGGCTTCTTTTTCTCCGCGTCACGTCCACCGAAAGCGGCGCACTCCGCGCTCATCGTTACTTTTGCTAATTACACTGAAAGCGAGAACCCGACTCATTGCATACAGCCTCGCCGCGGAAAACGACCATTCGCCACAGAAACAAGAACGGCTTCGCGGGCCAATCAGAAGAAAGCAGCGGGCCTATACATTTATACCGTGCGCGGCTAACGTAGAGCTACGCTGGAACCTTCGGTGTTCGAGGGCAGGGAGAAGCCAGCAAGTGCACAAGCAACGTTCATTGCTATGTTTGGCGAAGGAGCGGGTGGCAGAGAAAAAGTAAGAATATTGCGAAAGAGGAAAACGAGGAGAAAGTAGTTCTTTGGGTTGCAGCCTTTGCGGGTTTCTGGATCCGCCTAGGCGCAGACGAGTAGTTGGATGGAGGTAACAAGCTTGGCGCGAAGGTAAATGTAGTTGTCTTGCTTCCATCAGTTTGATTACATTTTAGATGTACAGTATTGCCGTTTATTTTCTGGTCTAACTCGCAACGATGAGCTGAAAGTTTTTCAGTACTCGAACTCTTTCCACAAAGCTAATTCTGTATTCCTAGGAGGGCCTTATCACCTTGTTGGTAAAGGCTTATCTGCATAAGCACGGAAAAGAATGCACTGCAGCAAAGATACGACAAGAGGAACATCGTCCCTACCAAAGCAAGAGTTAGACCACTTATTCGCATCCAGCCGCTAGAAGCTGGAAATTGCAGCAAGGTGATATTTCCCCAGTTGCTTAGCACTTTGCATAACATGAAAGCGGTGAAGTCTTCAATAATTCTACGCCGGCGACATTTCAGGAAATGAGATTTTTCTTTCAAATTTTTTTCTAACTACGCGTCGGTTTCATTTAGAACTAATATTTTGATATTGTATGAGCCCTCGTTTCCCGGAATAAAAATGAACTGGGCTTCGTTAGCTAGAAAAATGGGAAAATCACCAAGGTATATTGAAGTCAAGAAGTAGGTAAACGGGTACGTTGCTGCAATTCTTGATTGGTGCTGTAAATAAATAGCGATAAATTAATATCGCACCTAGATACGGCGCACATTAAAGGGGCCATGCAGACAAAATACAAGTTTGTTTTAGTCGAAAGTATTGGGGTTTTATAGTGTCCCCAGTGCCCCTAGCTCCGGTAGCAAGTGATGCTTTATTCACTGAGAAATTAATCTACTTAGGTTGAAATTTTGATTCTCCCGCCATATCACGTGTTTCGTGACGACTGCCATGACGTCACATGCCCGGGTCTTCAGGCGAACTTCAAGTGCGCTGTTCAGTTCGCGGCAGAAAACGGAGCCGTGTTTACCGCCAGTCCTCCTAGATGGCGCCACCATACTGCTCTGCACGGCTTTCAGTCTTTGCATTCCTTTTGACCGTGTTTGCATCTGGCTTGTTTTTGTTACGGTAGTTAGTAATCGTTTCGTGAAGCATAGGGTATGGTCGACAAACAGGGTCCCGTAAGACAATGTCGCTTACGCCAATTGGCCAGTGTCGTGTGAGACAACAACAAAGCCCCGCACAAGATAGTGCGCGTAGTTCCAACAGCAGTGTGCACCGGTACTTCTATGTTTGTGTCTACTTTCGGAAATGTGATTGTTTACCCCACAATGCGTACTGCTATAAATGAATATGCATTGCATTTAAGCGAAAATAGCTAGTTCTGCAAGCTCATAAGCCCTGCGTAGCTTCCGCTTGCTTTCGCCGGTCCAGGCCAATCGCACGGCTGTGCTTATGACACCATATATACTAGTGCGGGAAATAAGCTTATAGGCCGTATTGACATTCCATTTTTTCCTAATTATATAGCTTATTTAAACGAAGGGTGCGTTAAAGGTGGTATCAGTAGGATTATAACGAGGCAATCTTTCGAATGAACCAAACTTGTGTTTTGACTCAACGGCCCCATTTAAGTGTAGGGTTGGCTGGAAGCTGCGACTTCTTAGTTCAGTCGGTGAGAGCGGAACACATTCATACGTGTTTCGTTTCTTATAATTTTCGAGACCAATGTCTAGTTGTTCTGTGGCCACTAGGGATTAGACGATGCCGCGAATAGTTTTGTCCCACTGATCTCAAACACTGCGAGGCGTGGAAATATTGTGCGCGCATTTGTCGACTTCGTCGTCTGTCCCGACGGGCCACACCACACAGTTCAGGAACCACACGTACCCCGCACCATATCTTCTAGCCTTCTTTCCCTCCCAAACAGTCTCTAATGCACAGCGCAACGTGAGAACCATGTGGAAATAAATACCCCAAACAAAAAGAGAACACGCGAAAGAAAGGAGTAAACGGAGTAAACGGAGGAGTGAACAGAGGAGTAAACGAAGGAGGAGTAAACCTACAGGGAGCCGTAGGTGCTGATGTTTGGGCGCTCGCCTGGAGCGTTGTTTTTTTTTTTTTTCGTGTCCGGGATACCCTGGCCTGCGCTGGCCAGGGTACCCTCTCCACCAGGCTACGCTAGGAGGAGAGGTTGGAGCCGGTCAGCAGTGAATCAATTTAGGTTAAAATACAGCTCCTATGTGGCTCTGAGATTAGGAGTAATAGTTGTGGGAATTTGACATTGCTTTACTAGATGGCACAGGTTGCCAGGGTTGCGAAAATAATTACGAGAGGAGGGGCAGAGGGCAAAGTGCATGGCCTTTGAGTAGGGTATTGTGAGAGGAGAGCTTGTTTGCTGTCATCGGATAGGGACGAATGGGGGTGGATATTGTTCACGCCAGTACCGGTAGCGGGGCGAATATGCCGGAAATAAACAAAGGAAAGAATTCTGGCATACAGTTCCGGGTGCTTTTATCCTGCGCCGCCCGAATTGATATTTTATCACCACGCCCATTTTATCTCATCTTTACATTATTTTTACCTCTTTCCATACACTCACCCCGTCCCCGAAAAGCCATGGGTTGGATGTTGTACGTTGTGTTCTGCTAGTGCCACGCTGGGGCCCTCAGTGTCAAGCTGTCCTTTGAGACACCTTTTTCTGCCGGCTTTCGGCACCGTGTATTTTGTATGTGGCGCCAATAAATTTAGTTGTTCATTGTTCATCATGTTATTACAGTGGTCCTCCTGTTGGTTAGATACAACACATTGTCGGCCTTCCGAATTACGCGTATGTACTAACTCCACTTCCAGGATGCCTTTGGCAAGAGTACGTTCCCAATCTATGATAGTGGTTTCTAATACCAAAGCGTTCTTCCTATCATCTTTCTTTGCATAGCTGATTTGGGGACCTAAGTTTATTTTAATCTGCTTAGTGGAAACCAAAAAATTCTGAGCCTGAGTTCTCCCTGCTAGCACGCATTGCTTGCACACATTTAATTTTCGGTACATGAGTAACCTACTGTTCGTTACTTTACACAGAAGCCTCAAGATAGTGGCAAAGACCGAGGCTTCAAAATGTGTCCAGGTGTAAGTCTGGGAAAAAAAAGTACGCACCTCTACGGGTACAGATCTTCAGGTAATCAAAGCGATGCAGCGGTATTCACGTCTGAAATGTTTGTGATGTGTGGGTATCTCTGGAACAGGAAACAAGGCGTTGCAACCGTGCATAGTACAGACATCGCCCGCATCGATGACCTCGTTGAATAGCGGCACAAGATCAACAATGCAACAAACCAAGGGTGCGATTTTTTTCTTCTTGTGCGTGGGAATTAATCGCAATTTTGGTTTTGTGTGAATGTTTAGAACTAGCATGTACGATTGATTTTACTAATGGTTCTCTTTGGGTTCGAAAATTCAAATCGTTTGCTCCCTCTGGACCACAACTCCGTAGTTTAACATCCATGCGAGTATTGAAACTCAGTATGGTATTACTGCTCGTGTATTAGGTCACCAACACAAGTTATGTGTAGCCAAACAGTCCACTTTGCAACTTGGTTTTATTTCATTATACTGCTAATGAAGTCCTGGAAAGAAAGTCCGCTGCGTGATGCGGCAGGTTCTCCCGCTGTTTGGTGTACACTCGCAGCGGCGATATACAATGCGCTGGCGTGACACACAGCCCGCCCCAGTCATTTTCTAATGATTCCATTGTCCCGAAAAACTCTACCTGAATAATTAACAGACCACGCACGGAGCCATTTGGCATCGGAAGTGGCGAAGAAACGCTAATGCGGCAAAGTGGGAGGGGTCGATTTCGGTCAACGAAAACAAAACGCAGCACACACGCATGCAACATACACCCAATAAGGACGACGCATGTCGTCTTTCATTATGCTACGCACATTTTTCTCGTCGTTCCACTCGCAAGCGAAAAAAAATGTGGCCAGGAAAAAGAGCGCAGCAATCACCGAGGGCACCACGGCGAATACGAGAAAAAAAGAAAAAAGGTACCAAAAATTCGCGAAAAAACACGAGACACAATCTCCCAGGCAAAAGTCGCCTAGCCTTCGCGACGCCGGCGGTCCAACCGCAGAAGAGGAGTCTCGCTCCGTTAGCCGTAAACGTGACATTTCGTCGAATGAGGTCCCGCGCACGTGTGCTAAGAACTGGGCAGGAGAGGTGGAAGGCGTCGCTTCGCCAAAGGAGGAGTGCGGTCCCGCAGGAGGCAGACGAGAACATGAGCCTCCTAAACGACGCTAGAAGGGGAAAGGGGAGTGACAGATCCCACTGCAAGTAACTGCCTCGAAAAAAAAGGAGGCGAGAAGAAATGAACAAATGAACCAAAGAAATACCGTGTTCTTGCACGGGAAGTAACGGTGGTAGAGGTCCTCGCAGACGATGAAAGATAAAAGTTTCGGGGCCAGAAAGGCAGAGGGGACGAGCGAGAAGGAGCTTCGGTCTGCTGGCCACGAGAGAGATAATAAAAGGAAGCGCTTCAATTAGTAAATGAGGTACGCATTACACATTGCGTAGACGCGGTAAGAGAAGCGACGTTGTCGGCCGTCCCAGTTTTCGCAAATCTTTTTCCTTTGTCGTTGCTAGACTACGTTGAGAAACAATGGTTCGCGGCGCTGGGGTCGTGGTCAGGGTGTTTTGATCTTGGGCCCGGAGGTCACTCATGTGATGCCCTTCCCGCCGAAGACTGCAGTGTAGGTCTCGAAATATGCGATTCATCTCAGTGGTGTCAGGATTAATCAAAACATTAATAAATGCGATAACATTTGTAGCGACAATCTCTTAATTTCGTCTCTACCTATCTACCACTTTACAAGATCTTGCAAAAGGCACTGCCGGGAAATATGGGTTAAGCGGCGGTGGATAAGCCCCTCGCGTATCAGCGTTCGTTAGCACTAACCACTTTCACACAACGGCTCCTCTGTCGCTTACCATTTAAAGTAAGCTATGAGAGCTTTATCTTATCCGAGCTGTGCTAAAGTGTTCCTGAAATTCTTTTTTGATTGTCAAAGCAAGTTACCATTTATGTTGTCTCTTTAGGTCAAATGGAAGTTGCCGGTGCATTCTTATGTACCAACACTGTTGATACTCCACATTGTTACATATAAAATTAACTAGAAAAATTCTGACAATTGACTACAACACCTAAGAATTCCTACGCCGGCGCTCTTCATTTAGAGCTTTCTCCCTTCGACCAATAATCTAAATTTGCTCTAGCGTATCGGTTAAACCTCTTAACTTCAACTATAAGGAATTTTTGTGCAGATGCAGGGCGTTACATGGTTGGTGCTGGGGTTCACTGACAAAGATGAAGAATTAGTAGAGAAAATAGAAGCAGCAACTCGGAACGGTGGCCTCCAGTCTCCGTCTTTTATTCGCCCGTCACTTTCGCTGCGCTTTTTAATATAGAGCACCCACGGATCTTTCACGCGCGCAAATATCTCAATGCACGGGCGTGTTTCGTATTTCGCCTCCATCCGAAAAGCAGCCACCGCAGCTGGGGTCGAACCCGCGTCCTTGGGCTCAGCAGCAGAATGCCTTAGCCCCTGAGCCAGTGCGGCGGGTTGGTCTTGTTTCCACTTGAGTTCCTTTTGGGCAATTGACAATACCGAGTTTATCATCACCTCATGACAGTGCTGGCATTATAAGCTTTGCAGTTAATTGTGAGGCATTGTAGATTCGCTTCTAGTTGCGTCTTTCACTCCTAAGAGCAACGAAAACAAACGGACATGAATAGGTGACACGTGGTTAACTTCCTAATTCAAGCGAAGAAGCCTCAGGCCATTAAGGGGGTCCGCACAAAGAAAACACACACGCGGAAACCCTACTAACGCTTTCTCATTAGGCGGCGCCAACGCCTAAAAGACGGTCCGAGCTACGCCCTCCAGCCGCCCGCATTCACGGTCGTCGCACGTTGATGCCCTGTTTGGCGACCCAACGTCTTATTACTGTCGCAGCCGAGCCCTAGGAGCCTCCCGTTTTTCACCGCACTACCCCTTGTCCGACCATTACGCCCGTCGTACGCCCCGTAAAGGAGACATGACCTCTACAGAGTGCCTTAATAATACGCCTAGTTACTGAATATCGTTTCACGTGTTAGTAAAACTTCTCGACAAATCTCACACCGCCTGAGTTCGCAATTTCTTTGGCGTTGTGACGCAGAGTCAACGAAAGAGCCCCTAGACCTTCTGATCTATAGAGGGTACGGCGAATTCATTCTTGCTCCCCTGCGACGGTGCTGAGCGGACGGTAGCGCAGTAGTGGCGTAATAACGGTCGCCCGCCGCTTCGCCTAATTTAATGAAGGGAACCCGAGCGAGTCACCCAGGAGCCGCGCAAGTTGACCACACCCTCGCCGGCGACGCTGACCCCGCGTTTCTCCTGGTGGTGCCCGGCCGCTTTTGCTTCCCCTGCAGCTCCGAGGCGGGGTTGACGCCCTCACGGGTTTTTCGTTTTCTTGTACCAGCCGCAGGTAGCGACTGATGGGGTTCATGATTTGTGAGACGGGCGAGTGATTAGATCGTTAAAGTAGCTACCGTGAAGTGTGGTCTGGTGCGGCAATGTTACAATAATAATGGCGCCAGCCGCAATGGATATGCCAGGAGAGAGGATTCAAAAAGCGTTATCACTTGGGGCTTAGAGGGAAAAACTTGTCAGATATTCTCGGCAATTCATGTCTTTACAATCCAACACAATGGTTTGTGTAATGCAACCCGAAGAGGATCCTGTTATATGGCCCGCGTATCCAACCGTTGGTTGAGCAACGTGGAGTGATTGATTGAAATTGCGAGAGATGCATCTTGCCATAACAAAAGAAAGACAGAACAGAACGAGTAAAAAATTTAACTTTCGTGTTACTTTTATTAACAACGAAGCTGTTTAGCAATTCGCTATTTTTCGTGTTCGCAGTTAAAAATACAAAGAAAATACTGAGAATAGTGACTAAGGGAGAGTAGACCAGATTGGCCAAAACAGGCATACCCACTTAGAGAGATTGGCCAAGATTGGCCAGAACAAACAAAAAAAAAAAAATCCAGGGTTCGCGTAATCGGGGCAACACTTGCTCGGAACGAGAAAGACACCAACGTTCGCCATAATCGGGGCAACGACACGTCATAGTGTACGCACTTCCAAGGTGATGTCCAATGATTATCACTTCCAAAAAAAAAAAGAAAGAAAGACGCTCCCACTTATTGCAGCAATGATGGAGTAAAGCTCGTTGCGGCAGCGAAGAAGAAGCAAATCGGCTGCAATCGTGTGCTTAAATCGTCATGGTGGTCGTGACGGGTGATTACAGCTTCGCTACCTTCAATTCTTACACGTTAGTGTGGGCTTCCTTCATTTTTTTTTTTCAGGATTGTTGTTTGTGTGATGCACGCGCGTCGTTACAACACTGTGTACACAAGGTAGAAATTTTCAGTAACGTTATAGTGGATAGACACGTTAGTCACACCCATTCGTTAGCCCTTGTGTTCTGTCCCCATTTTAGGCTGCAGCAAGATGACCTCCCTGTGACCAGCTTCAAGCCCCGATCTGATACGAGTAAAAGTGGTTGAGTAGGCAGAGTATTATTACCTCAACAACGTATTACCTCAACAACTATTACAACTGTATTACCTCAACAACGGGAAGACTTGGGGCGACGTGGCAATTACTAGCTGTGCTGGCTTTCTAAAATGATATTTCGAGTGTGATTACTTTACACACTACGAATTAATTTATGCCGATTTGAAGAAAAAGAGAAATTTGCAAGAAGCTGAGAAACTTAGAAAATGAGAAGAATAATCCAGGGTGGGGAGAAGCTAAAAATTAGAACTCCATAGATTTCTCTCTGTATCTCTCGGAATCGGCCTGATCGCATAAATGAGTGACGTCGCTGAAACCATATCACGAGTACTGGCCAAATACTTTGTAATAAACGCCTTCAATGACCACTATGAAGGCAATTAAACAAAAGGAAAGCCGGTGCTAGATAGCCTAGTTATTAAGTGGGACGAGCAAACCATGCACTGCCACTCTGTGCTGTCGATAACTGTAACGGTCGAAGGGCTTCCAAGCGGAAAAATAAAGGGAAAGCGTCGGGGAGCCGCGTTGCAAATAATTTTATTCTCGTACGCGCAACTGTAACCTGAAAATGTCAGTACCTGAGTCGCGATGCGGATATGAAAGTTTGATTGATTGATTGCAGGGTTTAACGCGCCAACGCAACGCAGGCGATGAGGCGCGCCGTAGTGGAGGGCGCCGGATTAATTTTTGACCACCTGGGGATCTTTAACGTGCGCCGAAATCTCGTACACACGAGCGTTTTTGCTTTTCGCCTCCATCAGAAAAGCGGCCGCCGCGGCCGGGAATCGAACCCGCGACCTCGTGCTCAGCAGCGCAACGCCTTAGCCACTGAGCCACCGCGGCGGGTGTATGAAAGTTTCGTGGAAGGAAAAGTCGTTATGAGACACTAATATTCCTGCTACGCCCCACCGAAGCAACGGTACGGCTGCAAAGATAGAAAAGTTTGCCGTGGTTTGAAGGCGGTCAAACCTGGTTTGTTTAGCGATAGCTTGGTTTTCGCGCCGATAGCGCACAGAGAACGAGAACACAACTGCACTGCAATAGAAAAAACCCGCCCGCATTTCCCCGAGGGGAAGAATGTGAAAGTGCGAATGCACGAGTTGAATTTGCGCGGTTCGGTAATGTTCGCGAAAGAGAGATCACACACACACACACAACTACAAAGAACGAAAGATGCATTTATTCACAGACACCTATTTGTGTTGTCGTTGTACTTGATTGCTAGAGCGGATCTCAGCTTTGAAATTTCGTGTCAGTACTCCTTTAAGCGGGTGCATTAGCCCTTCTCACGCCCGATTCCTGGCCAATCCCCCACGTGGGTATGTGCCATGCACAGACACCTATTTGTGTTGTCGTTGTACTTGATTGCTAGAGCGGATCTCAGCTTTGAAATTTCGTGTCAGTACTCTAGCCCTTCTCACGCCCGATTCCTGGCCAATCCCCCACGTGGGTATGTGCCATGTCAGCGGCCAGGCAGCGCGCGCCCATCTCCCCCCGTTGCCAAGGAAGACGAAGAGATTCCTGGCCAATCCCCCACGTGGGTATGCTATGCGGACATCGCCGGTGGACGCAGGTTCAGGGTCGCTTAAGAAGTGCATTCGCACTTAAAAACCACAGACCCTGCACGGCGTTACCGGTACTGTAGACACGAATGCGTAGTGAACATGGATGCTCCCACCACCTTCTCGCATAATTTTCTGATGGAATGCGGACTTATTCTTTCCCCTATCCCGCTTTCAGTCCTCTCCCCCCTCGCCCCTCCACAGGTTGGAGCCAAGAAGTGACTAGAAGCTTTCACTGCGCAATCACACTAGACGATGGCTTGATCTTGGCTGCGCTCGAAGTTCAGATTGGGGCTACGAACCGTTTTCTGGTTTTGTACCTGAAGTAACAGAACTGTCTCTCTAAATGGGGTAAATACAGAAGGCACGAGAGAAGCGAGGGACAGCGACCGACAAAATATAAACACTCAAAGCGTGTCTAACAGGCAACGGGGCAGCAAAACTGACTACAACAATTCAATTCCCACCCCTAAAGCATCGTCCATGTTAAATAAATGCAACAATAAAAACTTATTCCTCAGTATACCTGATTGATGCCTAGAGCCGGGTATCCTAACAGGTTTCGCTTAGATAATGAGTAGCACTTTCGCAGCACAATTTTGTTTCCCAGCCTCAGACAACGTACCGAAAACCTTGCGCGCTGAGGGAGGGCTGCCTCGAAGTCTTTTCACATTCTAATAATAAGGACAAACGCTTAGTCGCGTCATCGCGCTGCGAGCGAGGGGAACACGTCTCAGCGCTGGCGACTCCGTTGCAGAGAAACAAGGTTCTCTAACACGGAGCTTCCAGTGAGGAGTGTTTGCGGGCGTGGTCGTCAGGACGTGGGCAATCTTCGGATGGGCCTCAGTGCCGTAAAACATCCCACGGCGCAGGTAGAAGAGGCTCCACTGAGAAGGAGAGACGCAAGGGGGAGGACCCGATCGAACTCAGCCGGCTTGCAGAGGGCGACGCAGTCGTGCGCGACGTTCTTATATCGCCACGACACGGCCACTCGGGAACCGAGGGTGGCCCGAGTTGGAGCACAGTGCGGTGCCCTTTGGACGGCTGTGCGAGATAATGCGTCTTCTCGTGGTGTAACCATGGAGAAGCGAAGGACGCTTAACAGTGGCACCGAACCTGTTTCACACACCAGCCGCGGTGACTCAGTGGCTAAGGCGGTCGTCCTTAAACCCTATAAACCTGCGCGACTAACAACAAAGTACGCCTCGTAGTGTAGATGTCTCTCCTAATAATGTAGTGTTCATTTGAAAAAAAAAAAAATTCCGAAGGGACATGCGGGGCTCTTCTCCTTCGTAGTTATTTAAACAAGGCTGACCGCTCTACCACATGCACCGTACAGTCCATGGAAATATGTCTGATGGCATCTAGCCCATCACAGGCTAGGCGCAGGGGTGAGTAGTTAAGTTTCAGCTTATAAAGCTACGCCGAAGGTCAAGCTGAAATAGTGCAGCCCTTTTCATTCCTTTGATAACGCGCCACTGGAAAAGTGTGAGCTTAAGGCAAGTACAATGTTTGGAGGGGGTTTGCTTTAAAGCACGCAGTTCTTCTGGCACCCCTGTCAGCCAGCGAAAATGTGAAAACCCTTCTCAGGACAACATTACCAGCGGCTTCGTTTCACGGCATCCCCACGTGTGAAGGGGGCTACTGGAAACGAACAGCAAAACCATTTTCCTTGAGCTGCTGAAAGAACAGATTGTTTTGTAAGCCTTGCTTTTTTTTCAAGAAGGGTAAGGGACATTTGGCGTCGCGTGGAGAAAATATATACTCCCTGTGTGTCAGATTAAGCGAAACAGAATATTCCAATGCGGTTCGCGTACTTCTCAGTGAACACTGCGCTAGTTTCACCTTTTATGAATGGGCGACGTTCTGATTGGCTAGACCTTAACGTCCTTTCCCACGACTCGTGGCGCCGTGTAGCCATTGTTTTGTGCGCTCCGTAGAACATACGTGGTTCGTGTAGGCAATCTTCTTGAAAGGCCCCGGATACCGACGGTCGGCTTCCGTTTTCGGATGACCATTGAATAATTCATGACTGCAAATTCGTGTACATCTGCGGTAGAGGATTTCTGATGGTGCAGAGTGCCCGATCGAAAACCTCTTCCTGCTTTGCCGTTAATTTTTATATTTCGTTAGCCGGTAGTTCTAACGCCGCAATTTTATTCCGCGCTGTGGCTTAGCGAATGGGCCGGTTTTACTGCCGTACTTTCCGCTCTCTGCTACGACCTTGGTTATTTCCAGTCCTTTCGGCCGGCTGAACTCGAGCGTTAAAAAAAAAAAAAAAAAAAAAAAAAAAAACGTGGGACGCGTTCTAGCCGAACCTGGCCAATCGACGCCGTAGGAGCTGCTCATCATTTTATCACTAAGTAGCTTTTTGTCGATGTTGGAACGTATTCAGGAAAATAATATTTCCCATCTGTCCGTTTGTGCCCTCCTTAGAAGTAAAAGAAAGTGTTTGCCGTCTTTAGTAATTTTTTGTTGACGCGTGAACAATTACATGACGAGAACTGGCCATTCTACTGTGTATTGGAGTATTGAATATATATACCGATATATACCTACAGGTCACCCTGTTTTCGCGATCTACTTTTTTCTTTTAATAAGAAATCCTACAAGTACTGCGAAAGAGAATTTGTGTTAAGCACGTTCGATAAATTATGCGAGTTTATTGTAATTCACACGTTTTCTTTAAAAAGATGTGGAATGTAGTTAAGGGCACTGTAGGTTTCTTTTGATGCATTGTTATATGCACGTCACAAACCTTATATGCGTCCCCATTATAAGCAACAATGAGAGCAAGCTAGCTCACTTGCTGAACTGATCAGAATTTTCTTTTAATTTCCTTGTGAGCAGTATTTTAGGCTCACTTATGATGTATAATAGTTCTAATAAGTTTAACATACATTCGCACTGACCACACATTTGTTAGGCATTTTACTGCATGCAATTTTGCCATTTCGCGCACACTTGTGGAAAAGATTGTAACTATGCTATTTGTTCCCATTCTCCAGCAGATTTTGTAAGTGTTCATGTCGTCGCTAGCATAAAAAAAGCAACTAAGATTGCCGCACCGCCTAAATATATATACCTTCCATTTATGTATGCCGTATATGTATACCGAAACGCATTCCTTGTTCCTCCCATATTTTATTACCTACACAAAATCGGCTTACCATTTACCTTGAAATGTACTCTTCGGCAACAGACATCGCCTTTTTTTTTGTTTCATGAATTTGCATTTAATCCCTTGCGTGAAATTAACAATTTATTATCGTTAAAAGTACCATCCCCGCTGGTGGTAAGGCTTTTCGTCGCTTCAAAAAACAAGCTAAAACTGTGAGCTAGATTTGTTTTTCCTCGATGCATTCAGAAACAATCAACAGCACGCATTCTCTAAGAGGAAATTACATGCTCTGAGCTGATCCCAGCAGTCTTTTCAAACTGGGGAATAAAGAAAGACTTCATGGGAAATGGTTTAAGCTCGCGCGGAAACTTTCTTCCGTCAGACGCATTCAGATCAGCGACAGAGGCTCGACGTGTACACGCTTTCGCTTCCTAGGCAGTTCGAAGCAGTTGTCGCGAGAACCCACAAGTATGTTTTACAAAACTTCACGAAACTCTTTTTTTACAGGGTTCTTCTACTAGGATTGCATGTTGCTCGTCGCCTTTTATTAACGAAGTGAATAACCTTTTCTTTTCTTGCAGGAAACTGCCTACACAGCTGTCGGCAGTTCATCGATCAATTATTTTGTTCGTAATAAATGAAGTTTTTCGGAGCGCTTTCACCGGACTGGTGAACAAGAGGCGGATGAGAAGGAACAAGCGTTGTGGCAGCCGTCATCATTGTGGGAGCACAAGAAATCGACCCCTCCGTGTAGTCTTATAACGGCCTCCCATAGGCCTATTGTGATGGCGTACATGTTGTCGCAAGGATTAAACAGCCATAGCCTCTCCGAATAAAATATTTTTTTTATGGAAACTAACCCTTGCAAAATTGCACTGGGTGCGTGCAGGGGTAAGAATTTCCCTTCAGAAATAGTCGATTAAACTCTATGCTCAATTATTCTTGGGAAAACGAGTTATGGGGCTCTTAATGCGGTGCTTATTTAGTCAGCAATTCTCAGGGCGGCATATGGTATGTAGATTCTTCGAACGTGTTGTAGTTTAAAGCACAAAATGCCCTTAGCAACGTATCTTCAATCTTCTCTGGGCGCTTCCGTGAGTAGTTATGTATCCCACACCTGAAAAATGTATCCCTCAGCATTTTGGAGGTTCTGCGAATCAAACCCACACCCTACCGCGTTATAAACCCTAGTCACGGCCCCTCAACCACAATTCATCGCTGCTAAGGCCCTATACAAAAGTTGTGTACTGCGAGGTTTTACAAAGAAGCTTTAGGTTCCCTTTTTTAAGCCAGGAAGCAACTTAAAAGAGCAGCACCAATAACGATGATACTAACAGAAAACATATTATTGTTTACAGTTGCCCAGGGCCACATTTTTACGCATGATGAACGTTAGGGCGTTGGGAAGTGTCCAATAGCGGTAGTGCCAGTCTCTCGCTAAATACATATGAAAAAAAATTTGCCAGCATCTAAAATATCTTTCACATGAACAAGTACACGGAGTTTTTCACCTTTTTTTGGCCAACAATATTTAGTATTATCGTTAAAAGGTCCGAGCCCACCTCTTGTTTTACGTCCTTACACTTTTCAAAAGAATAAATACGAAAAAGAAGCATTTTTTGAACGATATTTACAGCCATAGCGTAGAGTCTAACGACCCACCGAGAAACGCCAAACTCCCCGTAGGTTGCTTTGCGGAAGCCTGTTGACGTCGTTAGTACCGAAAGCGTAACGTTCGGCTTATCGCCCGAGCGTTTGTCAGCACACTACGGGGGGTACGTGTTGTTCTGTAATTGCATGTCCCTGTATGAGTTTTTGCGCATGCGTGGACGACCCATACACGCACTCTCTTACACGCACACACAAAATACTACAGACTAGAGGCTAAGTGCTTTGCTGTAAAAATCCAGATTACGTGGGGCTTTGTTAGGTTTCTAAACCCCAAGTTTCTAAGTGAAGACAAAGCCGCTCAGGTCACGTACGTATGTACAGCTGCGGCAACGCCCTCTCTCTATCTCCCTCTATGTCTATCTATTTGTTACAAAGTATGCTAAGAAAGCTTTGGAGGAGTGCGTCGTTCAGTAGAGCGTTAGTAACAACGATGCCCGCTCTCCATCTGGTTCCTGTGTACGGCGAGACTTCCCCCCCTCTCTCCTTCCCTTCACCCCACGTACACACACTGCTGGAAACAGTGCAGTGTTTGCGTTCCGTCGTGGAGCCGCCTTTCCTTAATCTCGCCCCTTATCTCCGGGCTTCACTCGATACAAGTGGCCCGGCTGGCCGAGTGTATCGTGAGCCGGGTAGAAGGGACAATGCTGTTGCGAAGGATGCTGATAACGTGCTATGGAGAGGAGTTGAAATACAAGGTAGACGCCATATGTCACCTTGAGAGGAACCGTGGGTACTTTGCCCCTACACACCAGCTGCGAGCTGTGGACTAAGAGGGGGAAAATATTTGTCTAGCGTCCAGAGGCGGTAGCCTCAATGCCTTTGTAGAGATGACATGTGAAGCACGGATCAGGGTCGCAACGCACCAACACGCACGAGCAAGCCAAGACCCTCTGAATTGGAACGCAAATACGGCCACACCCTGTCTCTAGCAGCCAAAATGCGCTTCTATAACGCACAGTTTGTTTTGTTTGTGCATCCCAAGTTCCCTACCACAATTTGTCGCTTAAAATCGTACTTGTACCAATTCTTTTAAGACCTACATAAAGTCAAACTTATTTCTTTTAAGTTTTCGTCGTCAACGATATCTGGAATTTTCACATCCAGTCATTTCTGTTTCTTGTCCACCTTTTGCTAATTACAAGCACTGCATGTAAATTAAAAGTCGTTATGCCGTTACGCCAGCTAGGTAATTTATCGCTTTTGCCTGCAAACGTTTGCTTCAGGGGCGATAATACGACGGAGGCGAACTGCAAAATGTCGCCGGCTATCGATCCTAGACGCCGGGCCCCGTGCCCTCGTTTCATATCCCTGGCCAGAGCCCGGGCTGAGGCGCTGCGGGAGCCCCGGCTACGCATCGATCTCCTCCCAGTCGCCGACGGACGCCTGGCAACGTCTTCACGGCGCAGTCTCAAACCTCTCGCCCAGCGCCCCAAGGAGGCTGCCTGAGACCGCCCCCAAGAAACCGGCGTGTCGCCTTGACCAGTAGTAGGCGCAGTACGTCCGCATGCGCACCGCTGATTGGTCGGTCGCCGTCTCGAGTCGCGGGGAAGGCTCCTCCGGCGATTGGACAAGCCCTTTAATCCAGGCCGCGGGAAATCCCGACGAAGACCTTCCAATCATAGCGAGCCGAAAGAACAAGCACACCAATGGGGAAGTGGCACACCAGCTTCTAAAGACGGCTCCAAAATAGGGAAGAGAATAGCGATGTGATAGAGTAATGTCCTCTCAGCACCTTTCTTACAAAGGTGATTGCCCGGGAAAAAGTTATTTTATTTCGTAGTGAGTATTATTAGTGAGTATTATTTCGTAGCCACGTAATCAGGCAGCCCCTTCCTTAATTGCTATTTTTTATTGGCATAACTATCCAACAAAGTAGGCAATAATGATTCGTGCGGCTGGAGAGCTTTCTTTGAGCATGCCAAACCAAATGGGCAATCATTCGCCAAAGCTGGCTTTGCCGCAAGCATTGACTTACAGAGGGAAAGCCTGCCTTAAAGTGAAGATGGGGGTTTAATGTGTGGTCCTGTCATTTGTTTGACGATAGCAGCTAACCATGTTTACGTGAAACCCCCATACTGATTTAAGAATAATGACTGCTAACAAATCGTCATCAGGTCGTGTCATATGTGATCGTTGCGAGGCCACGGAGTCCCCTTCAACATTTTTAAACACATCGCTGAAATAACGAACCCTGTTGGTTACTTAGCTTTTACAAAACCTTACTGTGGCTGAAAGCTTCGTTTTCCTGTAATAGTGGTTTTTGCTATCAAAACTGCCCATAACGTCGTAGGATTTCACCGATATGATTGATGGTAACTGCTAAACCGAGATGGCAAAAAAAAAAAAAAAGAAAGCTTAGAACTACAGTAAAACTATATCAATGCCTCGTTTATGATCCTGAAATACATTCATTTGGGTGCCGAACATGTAACCTGGCTTTCTCACTCATAAGCTTATTGTTAGCGTGTGAATTACGCAATTCCCCTGATACGCAAGCGAAGCTATGTTGGGCAGCCGGGAAGATGTATAAATGTAACGCTCCAGGAGCATGCGAATTCAGTCAGAGGGAATGTCCGCGGCCACTTAGCTGCACACTGTGTCAAGTCATTCGAAGATACACCGACAAACACACACGTGAAATGTATGACGCTTTGTGCATCAGTCAGAAGCGCGATAAGTGCGCATGTATGTACTGTATGAAAGTGTACTGTATGAAAATGAAATCATGTATTTTTCGCATCAATAACTGGGCTTTATTTATCGATGAATGTGAGCCCTTTATTTGACGAAAACCTTCGTTCGTTTTGTGTTTTTTCGCCTCTTTTCCTTTTCCATTGCTTTGTTGATGTGTACTTAAGCCGCCTGCAAGCAATAAAAGTTCGGTTGTTAGCCAGCGCCGTGTTTGAGTCCTCTACTCTGCGTCCCGCTAACTCGCGCTGTTTTCCACGTTTTTAACACGCACCAACCATCCCACTTGCTTTCCGTTCTTATTTCAGTCTTTATGTTGGTACCATCAAGAAGACACTAGGTGAAGTTCGCCTCGGCGCCCAGAGCGGGCGCCATTACGCACAGCAGAGAACGGGCGCCTTCAGGAAGCCGGCTGGAGCCAGCTCACGGCGGCGACACAGGGGCGACGGGCCGGCAGCAAAGGCGAAAGCCTCTCAGACGTTCCCATAGCAACCGGCGCGCGCTTTGTCTCGTTTTGTACGTCGCCGAGCTCGCAACATTCCGTCGGAGAAAATTGCGTTCTCCGAGCGCCGGCTCGGAGGCTTGCCGAGCCGCCATGAGGCGACAGCAACAACAAAAGAAGAAGAAAAGGCGGAATAATGCAAGTTCAGGTGCGCAGATGGGAAATGTTGAATGAACGAATGCTGCTGTGATTTTTTTTTTCTATTTGAAAGCGAAAGCTGGATCGGGAAAGCTTTGTTGGATTTCACTTTGCGCACTGCGCACCACCAGAAACACCGGTCATTCACTTAATAAAAAAAAATAATCTAAGGGTATCGAAGAGATCGAGAGAATCCCTTGAAGTATTCAAAGTAGACATCTTAACACGGCCACCAAGATATACTATTTGATAACGTAAAGCGTGTAAGGCTGTACGCACAATGATGCGTTGAATTTCGCTGCGCGAATGGTGGGCTTGCGAATGCTGCCAGTCTGAAAAGGCTTTAAAGAACTCTGTTCTTAACTGCCGTATCGTTATTTGTGCGCAAATGAGGGAGAACGAGAATAAGAAACGAATTGTGTAAACGAAAACCTTATGCCGAAATCTTACTTTATTATAAACTGATGTAATTTCTTTCTATGTCATAGTGTGGATTTGAACACTTTAAAGCAAATTCAGCAGCGTCTGCATATGCAAATGATAGCGTAACTTACGCGTTTCTGTTCGCATGTTCGCAAATGACGTGAACCGGTCAATTAAATTGTCCTAGAGTACCCGAGAACTAGAACAAAGGCCTCAACAAAAAATTATGCTCACTACCTCCGATAGTTTTCCTTAGATTTAAGAGGGTAGCCGGATGGCAAAATTATCTACGGTAGAGAGAAAAACGACATCCCAAAGTGACGTCATCGCAACTGACATCCCCGGACGCACGCGGACATTCCTGGAAGCAATAATTCGAAATGTTGGAGTGTGATATACACAGGTTCAGCTTTATTCATGAAAAGTGAACTACGTAGTCATGGTTAACCCTCCACAGGAACTTTGTTTTTAAGGCTCAGCCACAGGGTGTGAAAGCTCGTCTGCGTAGACCGTGAAAATTTTATTTTGGTATCGTCCGTATAAATACCGTCGGATTTGCTACGATAACTGAAATGGGAGCAGATACACCTAATCACGAAGTCATTACCACATCGCTCTGTCCATATATACTCCTCGACTCCTTTCAGATTAAGGAGTGACCGACAAATCGAAAAACGCCAGAGTGCGTTCATCTGCATTTTATAAGCGGGTTCGGGAAAGAGGGGTCCTGCTTCACGTTTTATCAGTCTTGAGCACCAGCAACTGTCGCTTCATTGCGATACTGTTGGTAAACGAGTGCTTGGAAACGCAAACAGAAATTCATGTTTTGGATGTCCGGACAAATATCCAGAATATCCAGATACAATAGGTCATGCTCGCAGACCGGAGAACATATTACGCGAAAAGAGTGGGACAAGTTTGTTTTCTCTCTCTTTCTTTCTCTCTCTCTGTGTGTGTGTGTGTGTGTGTGTGTGTGTGTGTGTGTGTGTGTGTGTGTGTGTGTGTGTGTGTGTGTGTGTGTGTGTGTGTGTGTCGCTGTCTGTACAATGTTGTTTTCTTTTTGCTTTCTGAGCTTAGTGGAGTACCAACTAGCAAGCACATTCCCGTGTCATTTGGCTCTGTATAATAAATCCCATATATAGAGCTTTCTAATGAATCACTCGCACACATGTGGTGCAGAGGAAATTCCGCTGCAGGACGCCCAGATCGAAGAACAAGACTCCCGACCTGCGCGCGGAGTGATGCAGGAAGCAGAAAGCAGCGCACAAAGACCCACCCCTCTTCCTTCGCAGCCATCCCGGCGGCTGCTTTCTTTCGCAGAACCGCAAGCGTGACCTAGTTCCGGGCCTCGAGGAATATCGATCAGCCACGTAAGCAGCGGTCGTCCCGGTCGCCAGCTCCCAGGAGCAGCCGGAGGAGCGGCGCCAGGCTTAGCGGCGATGAGCGAGCGATACGCGGCTCCGCTCTCCCGAAATCAAGCCACGAGGGCACCCGGGTTTTTAACGCTGGGAGCGACACATTCCTGACAATTTTGACTCTGTGGTCAGAAAAAATCCTCGGAAAGCTGTCTGTTTGCGTGTTTTTAAGGCAAAAGCTTAGTAAAGACTGCCGGAACAAACTGACACTCGCCAAAAAGTGAGAACAGGTAAAAACAAATGACTTTTCGGGGCCCGTACAGATCCCTTGTTCACATATGAAACAAAAAGCGGCTATGCCATATTTGCACAGATGTGGAAACTTCACCAAACTAATAAAAGAGCAGAAAAACGACGTTGCTAAAGGCCGAGCAGGACCCCTCTAAACGCCTTGTGGGAACACCACAAAGAAACCGGTCGCGTTATCGCTTGGGATTCGGCCAGAGTCATTGCTACCGAGAAAGTATTTCCAATGCGCCTACTCCGAGAATCCTTCAAGATCCAACCAACCCAACACGCTCTTAATCGGACACGTTGGCCCATGCCTACAGCATACGCATGTACTTTGCAAAGGACCACATATTTATAAATACGGCCGAGCCGCTTTTCGTTTTTAATGTGAATAAGAGACCCGTACGGGCCCCGAAAAGTCATTTGATTTTACACGTTGTTCTTATATTTGGCGATCTTAAGTTTTTTCCGGCAATGTTATTTCCTCGGCAGGCAAGTTTTTGTCCAACTGTGGACCATATATTGTCACGAGGTCAAAGACGACACAGTTGTCTTCAAAGAAAACGAGTTTATTGGAGCGAACTTGTGCTCCCCTAACAACTCAAAGAATACACAGGCGGCGAGACAGTAGTAAAAAAAAGTGACGTGTGTCGGCGAGTGTCAGAGAGTGGAATGGAATGCCGCGGTGTCTGCTCTGCAGGCTTTTTATCTTTAGGCGCGACTGTTTCTCGAACCGTGGATTTACATCCAGATCAACGAAGATTATTCTAGGCTGTTCACGTTAGTTCGGAACGCTCCCCCTATAAGAAGAGATAACACATGCGGCATAGAAATAAAGTATGACACACACGCTTCCCTTGGCACACAGATAACACAGACCGGCGCAGCCGGGCGGTAAAAGCAAAACATAAATAAACAAACCCAATTCATGGTTCGGGGCATTACCCCCCCCCCCCCCCCCTCTAAGAGTGCATCGACCCGATGCTAACATAAGCGACAGTCCGAACAAAGAAAAAATAAAAGACCGTCATCGTGCGTAGAAAGGTTTTAAGCGAACCACGTGGATGACATTGGGTCGTGTGCGTCGTCGTGATGTGCCGGAATTGGTGACCAAAGGTTGATTCTTAACCGCGGTGTCTCAGTCGCAAGAGGCATTGCAAAATTTAAGCAATGCCAGCCCCACGTTTTGGTCACCAATTTCACCGAGTATACCAGCATCTAAACAAAGGCGCTGCAACCGCGCTCCTCGAAGAAACGCAAGAAGAAAGTCAAGTGATCGCGGTCGCCAACTTTGAACGCGCACGCGCAGATGCTTCGAAGCTGCCGCATCCTTTCGATGTGAAGCCGGCGCTACCACAAGAAAATCGGGACAGATTACTGGATTTGCTGCGTCGCTACAGCGAGTGTTTTTCGTCAAACTCAAAATTACGTCAGACACCCCTAGCGAAGCACCGAATTGTCGCCGAAGATGGAGCCCGACCTACCCGACAGTCACCGTACCGCGTCTCTTCACACGAGCGGCAAGCCATCCGGACCTAAGTCCACGACATGCTCAGCGACGACATTTAACAGCCATCGAAAAGCCCCTGGGCTGCGCCGGTCGTACTCGTAAAGAAAAAAGACGGCACATTAACGTCCTGCGTTGACTACCGCCGACTCAACATAAATAAACAAATTAATACATGGTTCGCGGCAGTATTATTAAAGACTTCTTCGCTGCTACACCGTGTTTGCAGCCAGAGCTTTCCTTTTCATGCATGTGCTCTATTCCCGTGCCGTCACGCTCACGTGTCATGCGGCAGACATAACGCTAACTCGTGTCGTCCTTCTGGCAGAAGGCACGAACACTGGTTGGTGCACTATTTGGCGCACTTAGCGCTTGCTCCGGTGAATGAGGTACGGTTATTGATAACATTTATGACAGCTAATACCTGTCTCATCGGTGAATAAAACTGCAGTGGTTGCTATCGTTCATCAGCATCATCACCATCATCATAATCAATCAATCAATCAATCAATCAATCAATCAATCAATCAATCAATCAATCAATCAATCAATCAATCAATCAATCAATCAATCAATCAATCAATCAATCAATCAATCAATCAATCAATCAATCAATCAATCATTTATTTGCGTGCCCAGGAACAGCCGGGGGGGCCTTTGTGCTGGCGCACGGAAACAGAAACACACGAAACATAAAGTACACATCTTTCAAATACAAAATAAAATACAAAATACAAAAAAAAACGAAAGGATAGCTTATGTTGAAGTTACGGAATGAAAGTCATTTAAGTGCATGAACTCAAGGATAAAAGACAAATGCAGAATGAGAAAAGTTGGCAGTTACGCCAATACAAACTCACAGACATGTTTGCGAAACAGAGTAGGGCAATCATTAAATATATCAAGGTAATCCGAGTACCGATTGTACGTGCATTGCAGTCGGAACACAGGGCACAAGACACGCAGACAATTGGGGTTGCAAAAGGTATCATGTTTCCTGGTCCACTTTTGCGGCACATAAAGACGAACATGCTGTAGCAGCTCACCACAAGACACTATGCCGTGCATCATTTTAAAGAGGAAGAGAATATCAGCCTTGTTCCGCCTGGAAGTTAAGCATGATAGCGTCAATGAAGAGGGCGATCCAGGGTTATAATTACTACTATCGCCAAAGCGATGGTTGAAGATAGATATGAACTTATTTTGTACCCTTTCTACAAGCTTACGTTTTGTTTTGCTCGTGCTGTTCCAGACAACAGATGCATATTCAAGCTGAGGACGACATATAGTTGTGTAGAGCTTGAGAAGAGAAATCGGCTCCTTCAACTCCTTGGACACGCGACAGACAACGCCACGCGATCGAAGAGCTCTACGAGTAATTACCTGAATATGTGGAGAGAAGCTCAGTTTACTGTCGAAAGTGACGCCTAGGTCATTAACCTCTACCACACGTGGGAGTAATTCACCGTTGATGTTATAGGGAAACAAGATGTTGTCAGTCTTTCTTGTGTATGTCGTTGCCTTAGTTTTAGATGTATTAATGAGGAGTTTGTTGCATGAGCACCAATGCGAGAAGGACGAGATAGCTCTCTGGAGAGCGGAACAGCTGGCAGAGTCGGAAACAGATTTAAATATTTTTACATCATCGGCATATAAAAGAAAATTACAATCATTAAATATTGTCGCGACATCATTTATAAAGATTGAGAAGAGAAGTGGCCCGAGAACTGAGCCCTGAGGGACACCACTGGTGACCTCATAGGAAAGAGAAGACTGTCCATTTACATGCACGAAACATGAAAAATTTCACGAAACACGAAAAATTTCGCACTGTAAATTCGGTACAAAAACAGGAATTTGTGAATTAGTTTTCGAATTTCCCGTAGGCCCCGTTGGCCGCAAGCCCTCTCTGGTAAACGATCGGTTGCGACTGGCTCCGTAATTGAACTAAAAAACGGAGTGGCCATAAGTTAACGCTTCGCTCTAAAAAAAAGAAAGAAAAGACTACATTACAAGTGGAAACGAACTCAAATGTCTCCTAAATAAAAACTAACCTCAGTAAACAGCGTCCAATTGCACGAATTTGTAAATCACTTTTAGAATTTCCCGCTGCCTGGTGGTCGGCGCAAGCTCTCCTTGCTTAACGATGGATGGCGCCACAGTACGTATAGGAACGAAAAAAAGTGCGGAAATTTACGCTGTGCTGTCAAAAACCAGTGAAGGGCCTTGTCAAGAGCAGAAACGAGTGATTTCGTCCTAATTAAAACTGAAGCTCAGTCAACATGGTCTAATTTCCCGAATTTTCAATGTGCTTTCTGAATTTACCCCGCCTGGTTGTTGCCGCAAGCTCCCTTTGGTAAACGATGGATGGCGGTACGCAGCCAAGCCTCAGCAAAAAAATTCCGCCATGTCCACGAAGTGAATGATGATGAGAGGGGCGAAGCAAAAATGCTCATCGGTAAAACCGTGAAACATTCGCCCGCACATCATATAAAGACTCGACACGTCAAGCTTTCCACCGCTCCGTTGACAAGCCCGTCGACGACGTCGATGTTTGTGGTGCTCATGTAGGGCTTGTTTGGGACGATGAGAATTCGGTGTGTGACATTTTAGTCACCTTGGCCGTCGCCTTCTGCAGAGCGTCTTGTGTTGTGTACCTCCGGTACATGTCTTGAGCTCGCAGGCGACGAACCACAACCTCTTCTTCCTCTTCTCCTTGTTTGGTAGCAACGAGCGCGTTTAACGTTTTGTCCTCTTCGGCCAATCTTTGGTTGGTCAATCCCTAGGGGGATCCTGCCACAATCATCATTAATGTGCCGTGCCGTATACAGCAGCAACGAGGGACGGGACAGGGCAATAGCAAGAGGAGCTTCGCCCCTAAAAGCAAAAACGCTCAAGAGCAGCGAGCTTCACCTCACTACAAATTAAACACTTCGAAATAAATACTGACACCGCCGTCTTGTCCCCTAAAATGACCAACAACTTCAGCCGCGCGCTTTCACGGCAACATCTTAGGCGACACAAGCCTACATGGCATGGGCCTTTCGTCTGATTTAGCATTTAAAAAATTAGCAGTGGCTTAACTCGGCTATGCCAGGATACACGTAGCATGAGCTAAGGTTCAGCTGGTTATTCTTAGCTTCCTGGTTGTCTAAGATTAGCGTGATCATCATGCTTACGGCTGCTTTAATGACACGCATTACGTGACACATGTATATTTATCAAGCGGCTGCGGCGCAGCGTCACCAATCGCCCCAGAGCTAAGCTGGTTCCACAGGCGCACGCCGGTGTTGCTGCGACGCACGAGCCATCGGTTCCACACCCGGACACCCATCGCATGATAATCAAGTGGACGGGGCCGCCACGTGCGGTACGGAGGTCGGCGAAGACGCTGGGCGCGTGGGGTGTGTGAGGGACACCGGGCAGCAACGTTCTGCGCGCCGTATGACGTCACTGCTCCTCGCACATGCGCAGCACGGCTTTCCAGGAGCCACGCGAAACTGCTCAACCTCGGCCAGTGTAGCTTACGCAACAAAACCGTTGCGCCTAGTATTGCTCCCTCAGCCCACCTTCAGTGCTGAATGCAGCAGCTTAGTTTCAAAATGCTCTCTTGACGAAGGAATGCCGTTATCGTATTTTACATTTTAATACCGAAACGTAGATGTCCTCTCCAACTTTTTTTTAAAAATCTACCGCGTGTTATGTTTTTTTTGTTACAGAGGCCACTCTCAGCAGTTTTGACTTCTCAGTTGTGGCGTTTGACCTCAAAAATAGGGCAGCAACTACAATATTTTCCCGTCCTACCATGCGCTTTCCGAATAACGCATCTGCAACGTAGCTGCCGGAGAGCAGCGCACGGAAGATGAGGACGTTTGGAGGAAACGAGTGTGCATTCACAAGCCACCGTTATGATCTGTCCACGCAAGGGTTTCGCTTCCTCGTGAGCACCCCGTGATTGGCGCGGCGAGAGATGACAAGGCGATTAAACGCTCTAAATTCCAGGTGTTGGTAGACCATTGGGACTGATTTTTTCTCGTCCGCCCATCCACCCACTTCCATCTCCCCCCATCTGTCTCTCTTTTTCTTTTGTGGGAACTTCCTTCCGGTCTTTTTTTACTACAAAGGGCCCCGCGCTTCCCCGCCACGCCGCCACCATGCTCGCAGTCGACGCCAGATTGCGCCACACCCCTGCGTCTATCAGCCCTCCGGTGCCTAATGGTTATCGCTCTTGTACTAAGCGAGTGACGAAAAAAGCTTGTTCTTTTCACATCATAAATATAGAGGGGCGTTATTTCCAACAACTACACCCGAACACATGCAAAAACTACAAAACGGGATGACGGTCGCCGTCGTTGCCCGAAGGTATCGAAGCGTGGCGGTGTTTCTGTACTGTTCAAGGCGAGATACGACTAAGCATTGGCTCAAAGAAATGTATTTTCGCTAAATTTTCAGACCATGTTTGCATGATTCCAGCCACTGTGCAGGCATGTAAACTAATTAAAAAAAGAATGAAACCTTGCCCTTGAAATGTTCGCGTTTTAAACACATGTGCGAAATGTTTTCTCTGGAGGGAATGGGGCCGTTAACTTGATGTTTGTAGATGGCGGTACATGGCCGGCGTGTTCGTCAAGTAAAGACAACTGAAAGTACGGCCATGCCTGCGCTATGACTGGCGGAAGTGACTGGCTCCTTCTTGTCACGCTTCTGCGTCTTTTCACGTAAGCGGAAACTGGACTGCAAATTTCTGCTTGAACACCCACTGCCAACGAAGACCAAAAAAAAAAAATAGGCCCATCTCCCCGCGAGGGGGACTCGAGTAAATGCGTCGCATAGGGGGTGGGTGTATTGCGTTAACGTTTAGTGTTTGTGGGGTTGGTGCTATCACGTGTACACCACGCAGCTATCACGCCGCTAGCACGCCGCTGAGTCGCCAACGCACGCCGCTGACGACGTAGTTTGAATGAGTCAAGGATATAAGGCGCGTTCGTAGCCTTTGATTCTGTGTCGGTTTTGTGGCGCAGTGGGAAGAGTACCATGTACCTCGCGTTCCGCCCACAGGTAGTGAATGCGTTGTATCAGCAGCTTCTTGACGTAGTTTGAATGAGTCAAGGATATAAGGCGCGTTCGTAGCCTTTAATTCTGTGTCGGCTTTGTGGCGCAGTGGGTAGAGCACCATGTACCTTGCGTTCCGCCCGCAGGGTCGTGGGATCGAAACCAGGCGCCGGTAACTGTTATTTCTTTTTATAGTGTAGGGGGAGGCTGGCTGCTGTGGACGCCGACGCACGGGTGACATCTTGAGTTATACAAATGCTCTGCATTTAAAAGTCGTCACCATATGGAAATACTTTTAAAACCATTGTATCTTTTAGCGTTCCTGCAATTGACCTATCAATGTGTATTATGACAAGGTTGCTCAGAAAGGGGGCAACGCATGAGTCTATACATACTCCTCGCGTTTGGATGCACACCCCACCATCCCACTGGACGTATGTTTATTTTAGGTGGAGCCCCAGTAAATTCAAAAAACCTTGAACAGAAATGTTACATTCATTCTGAAACGGCGATGGATCAAACGCCGCTTTGATGGAAAAGCCGATCTAAAAGCGGACCAAAAATAGGACCAAATGCTTCAACCCAGATTAGCATCAGGTCACGCGGAAAGAAATAATACAGGTCTTTAAAATCGACAGAGCAGGCATTAAACTGCATCGCCGAATTGTGCATCAGAAAAGCAACAACCTGCTCGGAATTGTACCAAAAGGGTCGCCTGCCATGTCCCCCTTTCAGATACAATCACTTGAAAAGGCGTACCGACTTCATGAGTTCTATAGGGCTGAAAAACATTTCAAGCCCAATTTTTGCGCTACTAGCGATCTGAAATTTCTGTCCTGGTGATTCTATTGAATCGTGGTTAGCCCTAACTGGCTTGATCAGCAGTTTGTTGATTGGGTACCTGCTCCAATAAGGAGTCGCAACTAATAAATAGCCAAAAAACTTACATTGAAAATCCCTGATGCGGAAGATTACACTTTCTCCTTACAGAACACTCTCGTTGAGCCTTAGGACCGTGCAAATAAGCGAAAGTTGAGAGGGTTCACCCGAAAGAACTGAGCAAGCACTCAATGAAACAACCACCGGATGGCTTCGTTCGAGCAGGGTTAGAAAAAACTCGTCTCACCGCACCATTAATTGACCAGGCAGAAGCCGCAGCTCCACTGAGAACCCCACTGTGTCCACACTGTTCAGGCGGAGTTGAGTAGTTTGAAAGCACGCACAAAGAGGCTGGACCGGTCAGGCTTTTTCCCGCGTTCGAAGGCAAACAGAGCTTGCACACTCCCGCGGACTCGAGAAAAGGAGCACCGCGAAGGCCTTTCTCACGCAACGACGAATCTCGAACACTAATCACGTGCCCAGCAAAGTTTCCGGACTCTCCTGTGGCACACTCTCGTTCTCGTGCTTTGCGCTCTCTATCATCCCACCAACTTGGGCAGTGAGGGAACGATGGCTGGTTACCTTGGGTGTGTTAGCGGGATCCCCAACCACGCTGCTAAAAGATGAGCTTTGCGCTGTTTTGTTGCGCTGCGAAAGAGTAAGCAGCGGCGTTTTGCAGAACTTTGCAACTTCGGCCGACTTACCATTGTTTCGAACTCTGTCAATGGCCGCAAAGAAATTATTTCACATAAAAACTCTGAACTTCAATTTGTAATGATTTCGTCATTCCTCCGGGAAGAATGGCTGTTTCGGTTCTCGGTTTCCGCATATTCAGCAATTTTAAAGCGAAGCTTTATTGACATCACCGATATGCCGTTCTACGCCAATAGGTCCTTCAGGAAAGCCAGCTTTCTCTCTCTGACGATGACGATGAATGATCGTGGGTGAAGGGAAAGGGAAAAAAAAACACTTCGCGTGGCCGGAGTCGAGCCTGGGTCCCTCACATTACGAAGCCGGTGTCTATCCCATTGCCTCATTTCGACATATTTTTACTGCATGGAAAACTGCACTTATTACAGCCTACAAAAGTTATGAGTCATCCAAGAAGGTGCACGTCACTGCAGCTAAAATAATCCGTCCGTCAAAACTCCGGCAAGCAGAGGCACGCGTCCAACAGATGCAGCCATTCTGGTGGGTCATTTTGCGCCGCATGAAGGCTCCGCACCAACGCAGCTTGCTCCCGAAAAATGGACTTCGTTGGGCGAGGGGGTTCCGCGTGCCTGTCCGTCATGCGGCACTTCCACAAGCTATACAATCCCATCACAAAAAATATATCACAGGGCACTCCAGTAACATCTCGAAAAGGCAAGAACCGAATTGTTTAAGGGTTAATGTCCATGTCCTTTTTAAGAGTTCGTTGCAACACATCCCAGAAAAACACCGCATGCCGGCACAAAACAAAACAATGATCTATGGTTTCAGGTTGATTGCATAAACGGCAATTGTCAGACCAAGGAATAGACATTCCTTTCTCGCGCAACCATGTTTTCACTGGGAGTGCTGATGTATGCAGCTTAAAGAAAAACGTTTTTGCATTTGGAAGAAGACACATACGTGTGGCACGCTTCAAAACACTGTCCTTGTGGTGGCCAGTGTAAGGCTGACGATAAACCGGCACTGGGAACAGACTCCCTAATAAAGTGTTCGTCAAAGCCTTCCTGGAAAGGGTAAACAGATATTGCATGGAAAACCTCGCAGTAAGGAAATGAAAGCTGTCGACCACCTTCTTTAAAAAAACCCCATAGCGGCTTCGTACTAACTTCACCAGTGGAGACAAGCAAAAACGATCAATGAAAACTTATGCGCTGTTGAGTAACGTTTAGCAGAAGTGGATGATGCGTCACCTTATAGAAGAAAAACCGAGATACAAGCTGGTGTACAAACAAATGTGTCAGCCCAGCACCCCCAGACACAAATGGAAGAAACAAACTGTCCCAATATATACACGCATAGGTTCCCATTGACACTCCCGCACAAATGTCGCAAAAACTCTATGTAGAGTTTGTACTTTAGAACGCGCACAATGAAGTACTTGAAGCACATAGGTTTGTAATGTCTTCCTTGTCGCCTCATTTCGACATGGTCGAAGCGGTTTTGAAAACTCAGACGACAACCAAAGAATCCGTCAGGAGAAGAATAGCGTTTCTCTGCGTGTCGTAAGGCCGTTAGCCACAAGAAGTTAGGCCTAACTTTCCATTTTAGGGTTTAGGACGTTAGGCATAACGTCACGTCTTGGGGTTTAACACCAAGCACTGGCACCCACTCAAATAAGTCTTCTCCTAAGCGGCACGCTCAATTCTCATATTGTGCTACGGAAAACATTCTGCGTCTACGTAGGAAAGTCACAGTTGTTGTTTGGTCATTGCAGCTTTTAAGGTATTACATGGTGTCGGTCGATTATTAGTATCGCTGAGCGAGTGAGCAAATGAGGAGCGGCCAGAGCTATTGTCCACAGAAGAAACAGCCATGCGTGTCGTGCTTTGATGAGGTAATCAGTGAATGGTACTTTGGTTTGGTGTGTTTCGGTTGAGAACGTATCCAAGTCTGAAGAAAAGTGTCTGGCGCTTTACGTTTGCATTTATTTATCTCGATCGTAGATGTGGCGACGACGTTTCTCGCTTCCGACGGCGCGTTTCGACGAGTGGCATGCGGCACCACCGCTCACCACCCGTTTCTATTTGGCGCCGCGGCGTCCTGGAAGCAGACGACGCGCCTCCGTTGCTATATCGACGGGGCGCATGCGCAGAGAGCAGTGGAAGTGCGATCAAGTGCGAAACATCCCCCTCGCGAGGGGCACGATCAAATTCAGAGCATTTCCGGGGGCGCACGACGTTAAGTAGTTTGCGTTACGTTAATGTTGTTGCACTTGTGGCAACTGCTGACGAGAGAGCGCTCGTCAGCAGTAATTTGAATGAGTCAAGGATATAAGGCGCCTCCGTAGCGATCCATTCTGTGTTGGCTTTGTAGCGCAGTGGTTAGAAAATCATGTACATTGCGTTCCGCCCGCAGGGTCGAGGGATGGAAACCTGTCGCCGGATAGTATTTTTTTTTATATAGTAGGACAACGGCGGTGCGGACTACGGACGTCAACGCGGGTGACATCGTGAGTTACTGAAATGCTCTGCATTTAAAAATTGCTCACTGATCACCAAGCAGCAAGTACAGATTCGCGCCGTACACCCCAAACCCAAACGTTAGGCTTACGGGGGGCACACCCGAAACTTGCTGTGGGTATTCCAAAAAAGTGATGCATACTCGCAGTGGGGGACTGGACAACCAAAGAATTCATCACGAGAAAGCTTCACGTTCAATTATCGTCGTCGTTAGAGGGAGGGGTGCATGGTTTTTAGCTATGCCATTAACCATAACACAGGGTGAATAAAACTACGGGAGAATCAAATTTCAGCACTGAGAGTTAGAAGGGTACCGAGGTATATCCGAACATGATAGAAATGAAAGCTGCCATAAAACATCAACAGGTATGTATGTGACCGCACAGCAAATGGAGCATAGCATATTACAATCTGAATACTGCCGTGGCACTCCACCAGCCGGTGTTCACCTCAAATTCTGGCTACAACCAACGCGTCATCCTCCTGGATCCACAGCGGAAGGGCAGATCACGTACTGTGAGTATCAGCTTGAAGTTTATTTCTCAACAAGTGCCACGTGATGACCAGTTGTTGACGCAAAAGTAGCAGTGGCACTTTCCTCAGGGCATTGCCATGAAGTGTCCTTTCCCCAACGTTGCATCATTTAAAACCCAGTACAGTGCCAAGACAAGCTGACACGTCCTTCCAACTGAGCACTTGACGCACCTCATCATAAAATCGGCAACGGGTGCGAGTGTCACTGGGGCCACATTTGCTTCGCATGTGGACATAGCAGTGATGCACTTTTCTCCGTGGCGCTGCAGGCTGTTTTTCGTAGCATAAACGACGTTTTACAGGGAAAGCTGTTGACGAAACCTGTGTCGGTCACCTTCGTGTGCGCCTGTACACAAAAAAGAATATCTCGTGGCAAAGACAACTTTGCATCTGACACCTACTTGAAGGTAAGGCCAACTTTACCAACCGGAAAGATGCACGTGCAGCAAGTCTTTGCGGTAATTCAAACTTTAAAGTAGAAAGTTTACTACGGCGCTTTGCACAAAAGCGAACTTTGCAGCTAACAATAATAAAATTCACTGGTAAATTTATCCGCATGCACGTCTGGAACCGACCTGCCCCTGCCCGTACAAGCGCACCAATATGTTCATGCGACAAAACCAACTTCGTAGCAGAAGGCAGTTTAGACAAAGCATAGCCAACTTTATGGACGTGACCCTGTTCCTCATCTGTGAATGACATAACCCAGTTCGTGCGTCCATAACCCGCATCTCCGTGAGAGAAGTCGCTCTCTTATCAGAAGCTAACCTTGAAGAAGGCTAAATAAAATTCACTGGCATGATGCAATTTTCTACTGTATAAATTTTCGAACGTCCCTAAAATACACGACTCTGTCCGTGCTTCCCCTTTCAAAATACACTAGTTCTCATGTATGGAAATAGCATCGCGGCGACTATGCGTCCAGGGCCATCACGTCCTAAGCTTCCGCTACCACCATTTTACGAGGTCGCGTAAATGCCCTGGAATTCTCCTGAGGCCGGTACGAATACTGATAAAAATTTTAAAGCGTTGAAGTAATGTGAGAGTACTAAATGCCCCTCTGAATTTCTCGCGAATTATTTGGCAGCTACGTTCTTTCATCCGTTTTCGGGCTCCAAAGAAGCGACAATTCTGAAAAAGCGTAATGACATTACTGGTGTGACCACGAGTACAGTGAATAACCGCTACTCCACTAGTAGCAGCTGCCTCAACGACTAGACAGCTCTGCGCCCGTGAGCTCAGGGCACCACTGAACGATACATTACTTAATCCTCTCGTTTCTCCTTCGACCCCTCTAACCAGCAGAGTCCCATGGGAGAAAACCTTGTGCTGCATTGTGCTCTGTTGTGCTGTGATGAGCAAACCTTGTGTCCAGGAGGTCACTGTGATGAATGGCCATTTGAGTGATTGGCCGCGCAAGTGAGCCAGCCAGAACGACCGAGAAGATGACAAGGAAGAGGAGCCGCGCGTAAGTGAGCGCGGAGGCTGAAACGGCAACGGCTGGAAGCCAAGCGGCGGAAGGGGGCGCGGTCCGTGGAAGTACTCCGTGAGACGCCTGGGCCACCTTAGACGGGACCGCCGCTACCCTGCGCCAAGGCTCGAGAGCTCGTCTGGGCGCCGTCATTGAGGTGCTGGTGCGCCGACTGCTGACGCGCCATTCCGGCTGTTGGGCGCTGCCGTTCCTGCTGTTGAAGTGGCTAGGAACGCGTCGCGACTGAGAGTGAGCTGACTGGCCTATTGGGCATTGCTCTCGGACCTTCCGAACTGCCAGAGTATATTGTGTACCGGCAGACCGTGTTGTGCTTTCCCCATCGCATCTTATGCTCCCGTCGTGTGCTTGTTCTTCATCTCGTGAAATATAGCGTCAACGTGTTAAACAGCGTTCATCTCCGCCTGCGTGGTCCTTGGGCCCATTCTTAACAGTCACGTAGGAAGTTTAAACTTAAACGAGCACACACGCACACCTATTGAATGTTCCCTGGTAAATCGGATGAATATTGGGTACTTAAAAAAAATAATAAAGCTAACCACGCTTTTGACTGTAAAGCGTTAGGCATGGTTGGAGGGCGCGCCATGCAGCTTTTCAACCTATCCTGTAACCTCCTTCTGTATGGGTGCGGTGGTAACGAGGGGGGGTTTCAACCAGCCTCTAGAAATAAGGCCTCCTAGATTGTATCGTAGGGGAGAAAAGACCTACTCGTGTTTTCATGTGGTTGACACGCAAACGGCGTAGGCCTAATTGGACGCTCTACCGCTCTACACTCCGACGCGCCCTGGAATTCCTCTGACCCTAACCCTAAAGGTAAGTTCAGAGGTACACTGAATGTGTGCAATGAGGTTAGGGCTGACGAATTAAAGTAACGGGTTTAATATCAAAAACAAGCCACGGATACACTTCAGCAGGACAAGAGTTGTTGAAGCTAGCTGGCATTCTGAAGCTAGCTGGCATTCACCGATATGCAGGTTAACGGCAGGGCGGGAACCACTCGGCCTTTAAGGAGCTTTCGCGAAACGAACGCGATCCATACAAAAGAGGTTTGAATAATTTCTGCACTTTCTGCGGAGAGAAGGGTCGGAGGAGGGAGGGGAAAAGCATTTTTAATGGAACGAGAAAGTCTGAACCACTGAGGAGTGCCTTTAGGCCGCATAGACGTAGTTGAACGAAGGGTCCGTGAAGAGTAGTTTGCTACGCCTAAATTGAGCCACGCCCCCACCTACTCCCTTGAACAGTCAAAGCCCGTGTCAGAATACTAGAAGGTTTGAAAAAGTTCTGTGGCTTTCGTGCCAAGCTCTGGTGTGTCACAAAAATAATGAGAATATTCGAAAATTTTGGCCACGAGCTCCCCACGGCCGTCACAGGAGTAATCGCATCACTCCTGGTTCATTGCTATTTGTTCGAAGCACACAAAATCGTTCAGTTCGCTTTTTCTGTAAGCAGTGCGGTTTTGCATCTTATGGTTTAGAACTTGCAAACAGCCAGAAATGACCTAAGGTGCAGTACCGCTTTGCGGGGACAAAATGTTTTGCAATGGCTTATTATTCAACGCTCCCATGAAATACTTTTTCCACATCAACAAAAGCAAACAGAGCAACAGTGGCGGACAAGGAGCCGTAATGCGACACGGAATTATCGCTTGTAAGTTGCGTACTAAACACCCCAAACCTCAAGGTTTTTTTGCTATGCACCTGCGTTATTTTTTTTTGAACACAACAGAGGGCGGGAGTATTCTTAGGTAAACTGTAATCATTATACTACAGGCCAATAAACTGGAATAGTAAAAACTCAACTACTTTAAAATAAACTGAATTTAACTGAACTAATCTGAAGTCAAGTGCACTCTATTCAACTAAGGTTACTTACGGGATGATTTTGTGGAAGGACGCCTATTATGGAAACAAAGATCAGGCAGGTTGAGCTACAGGAAGCCAGAGATTATTACTCAGCCACGCGCGACAAAAAAATGGAAATGGTATTTGTGCAATACAGAAGTGCATTACAAATTTCGATAAAGCGTCTTCGCAGATCTACAAATATTTGCAATATAAAGTGCGCTCCGATACTAACTGCATCGCCCTTCGCACACTGACAAGCCAGCCAGGGAAAAAGATAATGGCAACAATCTTAATTCCGAGATAAATTAAGAGCGCGCTTGCATAGCCCAAGACAAGGAAGGAACGTGCCAGGAGCAGGCAGGTAGGAAATACGAGCCTGATGTTTCCTTCGCGTTACCGACACAGAGACAAAAAGAAAAAGAGAAAAGGACAGCGAAAGTGCAAGATTTTGTTTGCGAGGCGGCACGGATTATCTCGACTCCCCCAAATTCTTCTTCT
Source organism: Haemaphysalis longicornis (assembly GCF_048455015.1). Lineage (NCBI taxonomy): Eukaryota > Metazoa > Arthropoda > Arachnida > Ixodida > Ixodidae > Haemaphysalis > Haemaphysalis longicornis. The sequence continues at coordinate 162,961,485 of NW_027526445.1, forward strand.
TCGGCGCTCGTCTGCAATCCGTCCATCTTTGACACGAAAAACAAGCAGAATACGCCCAGAGGCGCCGTACGAACTTTCTTTGTGTACCTGTAGCTGTTGACGCTTTCTGATGCGAAAAAGGGCAACGCCGAACGTTCGCTTTGTGCAAAAGAAACACCGGGAAGGCAAACAACAAGTAGAGGGGGATGGCGGAGGAAATAAACGAAAGGGGGCAAGGGGGGGATAGGGAAACGGGATGCCGACCTAGGTAGGGGGATGACGGTCTGGGATTTAGCGTAGAGAAGCAAACGTTCGCGGAAAAGAGAAAGGATGAACTATGCTCGCTGAAATCCGTCATAAGCCCGTAACGTTGGCCTTTCTGAACTTTTAGCGGGGGCCTTCTCAAGGCAATTTGTTTTTGAACGAGATGTTGTGTTTATTAACGCTCCTCTCTCTCCCCTGTCACTGTCAACGACGCGTCCTACGGCGCTAAGAGATTCCCTTTGAATGGCAACACGGAAGGGCTCTTGTGGTCTTTTCAACGCGTGCCTCGTAAATCGGGAAAAAGTTCTTCTTTTTGAGCCCCCTGTGTGCAACGCGCTTGGTGATGTCTTTCTTGTTCCGGGGATTTCATCGATCGGCGAAAAAACAATGAAGTGAGACGGAGGGTGACTATTTTTAATTTTTGCCTTCAACGCGGCAGCGAGCTCTGTCGGAAAATGCAGATGTGCCCTTCACGGTTCGCTTGTGTTGGCAGGAAGCCCATCATGAAGCGTGGCTTTAACACGAGTTTATTTTGGCCAGAGTTTTATTTTGCCCTGCTGTTCTTTCTAGTCTGCTTCTTTTGTGCCGCACCTCTTATTCCGTGAGCCCACACGAGAAGCAGGCCGCGCTGTTTTGTTTCTAGCGTTTTGGAGCGTTTCATTCCGGCCAAATTTTTATTCTGCTCGCTGAGGGTGGCGCCACTGGCGTCGAACAGTGCACGTATGGTTCCCCGTCGCTCTGTGCATCGAACGCTGTAAGTGCCGTTTTAAAGCTCATGCTACTGTAATTTTTGGTTCAGTGTCTCCTAAGCTCCTAAGGACTCCATTCTGCAAAGTGGACTGTGGCTGTTTCAGCAACAGAAGATCTACGACCGGCAGCACAAAGCGACCACGCCTAGGCCTAACCCAGCGGGGTAGGCCTAGCTACGAGTACGGCAGCCCTACCGCCGTGCCGGTAAGATGGCGGGCGCCCCGGTGGCGGTCCCCATGGATTTCAGCTCGCCAGCCGCGATGCACTTCGTCACGCGCAGCGAATCTGAAGAACGGCAAAAGAAACGAAAGATTACCGACAAGGTCTACGAAAAGAAGGCGACCAACGACGAAGAAATGAACGAGCAACGCGGTGAAGATTCGGCAGATGACGGACCCTGGCAGGACGCACACTCCCGCAGCCGTCGGCGATCCCGGCAGACCTACCGTAAGGTAGATGCGGAACGCACAAAGCTTCAACGGACAACGGTCCTCATCCGCCCGAAAGATCACTGCTCCGTAACTGCCATCCCAAAGGTGACGCTTCATAAGTTGATTCAAGCCACGGCACCGGACGCCAAGGTAGCGGACTACGCAACATGTAAAACCAACGTCCAGTCCAACACTGTTACTGTGACCACGTACGACGAACTTCACGCCGACAACTTGTGCAAGGTAAGCACCATCCAAGTTACGGACGGGACCACATTTGAGGTCGAAATTTTTCGTCTCTATGGCCATAATGTTTCAAGAGGCGTCATCACAACGGACCCTAATGATACCAACGAGGAACTTCGTAGTGTGCTGAGATGTGAAACTGCTAATGTGCTCGAGGCAAGGCAGATGGGAAAAAGCGGAAGGGCGCTCCTTACATTTGATTCACCTGTACTGCCGAAGCGAATCAAATACTACAGCGAATTATGCAAAGTTACTCCATACGTTGCACGCATGCTGATCTGCTACCGTTGCCATGGAGAAGGCCATATGCAAAAGTACTGCCCCAATGACGAAATATGCAGTCGATGTGGCACGGGTCACCCCGACAAAGAATGTGACAAACAAGATAAGCACTGCGTCACGTGTAAGGAGAACGGTCACCTGGCGACAGACGCCACTTGCCCGGAAAAAGACAAGCGCTTGAAAGAAAACAAAGACCGACTGGAACGCCGCTCTCGGAGCCGCTCTCGTAGAAGAACCGCCAATTCCAAAATGGCACAGCAGGGCTCCAAAGATCTGGATAGCTATCCTGTACTCTCCGGAACGATGGTGTCTGCAACGCCCAAAGCAGTCAGCTTCGCGAACGACAAAGATAGCTACGCCTCCAAGGCTTCCATGGGCCTCCACGCCAACATAGAAGGGGAAATCGCTGCTCTACGAAAAACGATAGAGGAAGCATCTCGGCGTCTCACACAGCTCCTGTCACAGCAAGTATCTGTACAAACACCTCACCAAACCCGGGACACCGAACTACGGAGCCCTCAAGATGACCCCCTTCAGCTGGTGCGTGCAAACGAACAACGATCATCGTCAAAACCACGGCGTTCTACACCAAACCGACCTGCTTCCAAAACAGCAGGTTCGAAATCATGGCATAGCCATGAAAAGTCATCGTCATCGCAGCCTGCAGCCCCTGAAACAAATATAAAAAACAGACACGATGAAGGAATAGTGAATGAACGATTGAATTCTGAGGTGCCGACTATACAAAGCATGTCAATCACCGTCCAGAAACATAATCAAGTGCTTAAAGATCTTACCCAGAAGCAAGCACTGGCAACGGAAGCACTTGACAGTTTGGGAAACAAATTTGAAATGATTATGACGCAGCTTGGCACGCTGACTTCGGAAGTCAGCCATCTTAAATCGACCCTGGAACGCCGGGAACGGCGACGTTCATACGGTAGCCTTTCTCGCTCACCTCGACGCCGCCAGGATGACCGCAGCCAATAGAGTCCTGCAATGGAACTGCCGTAGCCTCCGAGCTAATGGCGCTGAATTGAGCGAAAGGTTACGGACCATGCATTCACCACCCGTGGCACTTCTACTTCAAGAAACCAGGGGTACAACACCCAGTATAAATGGATACCGCGCTTACTTCCAGCCAAGCATTCTTCATGATGGAAAACTTGAACCCACAGCACAAGCGGCAATTTTTATCAGCAGAAATATTCGGCACTGTCAGCTGGATACTTCAGCATACTGCACGGCCTTCCAGGAAGTCGTAGCAGTACGCATTGACTTGAACTCGCCACAAAAGATAATTTTAGTGTCCGCATACTTACGTCCCGAAACGGGCCGCTCCAACAGGGGTGATTTCGCTTGGATGACGCATCTACGCTCCCTTTATCCCGGTGACGCCATCCTCATTGGAGGGGACTTTAACGCGTCTAACGTTATCTGGGGATATACTCGAAATACCCCCCGGGGAGCTCAGCTGGAGCGTGAAGCCCAAGCAGCCAACCTTACCTTGGTTAACGACCTTGACATTCCCACTAGGACGGCACTGCACTCTCGTCAAAAGGGTACCACGCCGGATCTCACGTGGACATCGCATAATCTCTGTTCTTCGTGGTCCTATGAAAATGATCCATGGGGCAGTGACCATTACCCTATATGGGTCTCGCTAAAACACGGGCTTAAAAAGCGTAAACGCAAAGTCCGCTGCACGAATTGGGATCTTTTTCGGCAGCATCTAGCCGACCCCTCTTCCAACTCTAGTGAGATCAGTGCACTCGTGGAGGCTGTGCAGCAAGCGATGATTCTTGCAACTCAAGAAATAGACCTTCCCGAAGAACTTCCCACTCCAGACAAACACATGCTAAACTTATGGGAGACACGAGAACAACTTCATGCGCAATACCTTGCCAATGGCCGCAGGTATAAAGATCTCCTGAAAGTGCGCCAAAAAACTGCACAGATAAGACGGCATGCCAAAATGGTCGCAAGAGACCGCTGGCAAACCCACTGTGCATCGTTCAGCAACAAGACGGGACTACATACCTTGTGGAATACCTTCAAGGCTTTGCAGGGAAAGACAAAGACTCAAAATCTAGTTCGTACAATTGCACTCAAGCAAAACAAATCGATCATGGAAATAACGCACGAGGCCGCACAAGCCTTCTTCCCTCAGCCCGCTTCGCCCCCTCCTGACTCTGTATATGATCTGGACCTTGATGTAGATGAAACTAACCCTCTAGAGAGTCCGTTCATGATGGCCGAATTAGTCCGTGCTTTGGATCAAGTCCGGGTCAGAAGTTCACCTGGGAAAGACGGTATTACGTGGACAACTCTTCGAAACCTCTCCGAGGACAGTAAACAAGCTCTTCTTAAATCGATCAATCACATATGGGTCACTGGCCACTTGCCACCACACCTGAAGCATGCCGTCGTCACTCCGATTCCTAAACCAGGCAAAGATCCGAGCACAGTAACTAACTTGAGGCCAGTTTCTTTGACCCCCACCATATGCAAACTCATTGAAAGAATGTGCGTCAATCGTTTGAACCACCATCTGGAAGAGTCCACCAGCTTCTTTCACCCTGCACAAACCGGGTTCCGCCCAAACATGGGCACCTCGGACAGCCTTTTTCTACTTCGAAGGATTTTGGGCAAACATAGAAGAAAAATACCGCACATTTTGGTCGCCGTAGATTTGAAGAAGGCATTCGATACCGTCACTCATGAAGCCATTCTGAGTGCTCTTGAAGATGCCTACCCAGGGAAACGAATGGTCAACTTCATCAAAAGCTTCCTATGTGGCCGTACATACGAGGTACATAATGGGAACTCAACCTTACGAGTGTACAGTAATAATGTCGGCGTACCACAAGGATCGGTAATTTCCCCGATCCTATTCAACGTGGTCATGAGACGAATTGCCACAGCCCTTGAGAAGGATTCCACTGTACGTTTTACAATATATGCGGACGATATAACACTGTGGACAGAATCAGGCGATTACGAAAGTACTGAACGGGCATGTGAGGAACTCCAGAATGCACTTCTCATAGTTGAACAGACAACTGGCCCCACTGGCATGCAAGTCTCATCTGAAAAAACACACTTTCTGACGGTAGGGGGCTACTCAGTCGAAAAAGAAAAGGTGGCCCTCACACTGCAGGGTCGCACCTTAACACAACCCTCTGACGGTTGGATACGAATCCTTGGCATACCGATAAATACGCAAGGTGGAGGCAAAACATGGCTCGACCAATTGACACCAACGTGGAAAAAACTCCTACACTTGATCAAGCGCATCTCTAACAAGTTTGGGGGCGCCACAAACGACGTTGCACGTACACTAGTGCAAGCAGTTCTGATATCGAAGGCATGTTACGGAGCTATTCACTACCGCCTTACTCAAGTGCAGATGAGAAAATTGGAAAGTTTGTACCTGCAGGCCCTGAGGGTAATCACCGGGCTACCCCACCATACTAAAATAGAAGAGCTATACCGGTACAGCCAGCTTCCTCCACTCCATAAAATTGTAACTCACCGGACACAAACGGATCACGACAGGCGCCTACTCACACCCCAAGGTCAACGTCTGTTGGAACTCGACGACCGCTCCTTCAAAGCTACAGCGTTCGAACCAACTATACCTCCATGGGAAGATGTACTGGTTACCCACTCGAAGCCGTTACCAACAAAGACCCACAAGACTAGCCACACCCATCAACGAAAGACACAAGCGACTGTCACGTGTACTGTGCAATCAACAGGAGCTACTATTTACACAGATGGGTCCATGGACGAAACTCGCCTCCTCATAGCACTTGCTGCAACCGACCTAAGCCGAACGAGCACGAAGTGTTTCTCAATTAATGATCTCATTTCCACTACTGAACTCGAACTGCAAGCCATCCTCCTAGGTGCCCACATGATCCCAGACGTTATAGCTGAAAATACAACTCGAGTTATAATCTTCACGGATAGCCTCGAAGCCATCAAAGCGTTACGCACCCCGCCACGACGACACACTACACCTCATCGTATAAAAGAACTCTGTGGAAACTTCCAGCGTGACCATAACATCGACATACAAGTGCAGTGGATACCTGGCCACACAGGTAACCCCGGGAATGAGGAGGCCCATAGGCTCGCGAGGGAGACAATTCTCAACCACCCCTCGGAGTCTGCAGCGCCTTCTCTTTCACATAACCCTTCCCCTGAGGAACGCAGGAAGACACTTCGACAAGAAAGCAAGAAAGACCTCAGAGCAACGATTCCCGAGCTACAGCACCCAATACCCCGCAACATCCCACGAGCTGCACAAGTTCTTCTAACAAAGGCCCGCACGGGTTACGCCCTTACGGAAGACATCGTAGCTCGCTGGGAACACTACCACCAACACAAGAACGCACAAGTTCCACCAGACCGGCTTCTGTGCTCCCTGTGCCACCAAGATAGACCGACAATCAGCCACTTGCTGTGGTCGTGTAGGGTCCTGGAAGGAATCCGAGCACGACACAAGCCCCCTGGTGTCACATCTCTGCAGGATTGGCTTTATCCAAGGAATAACGCCAACGACGTGCTACTTGGACTGTGGGCCTTCGTGAAGGAAGCTTACCTCGTCAACAGAACTTAAGCTTTATCGACCCTGAACCCCTTCCCCTATTTCCCCCAACAGGCCAGAGTGCCATCCCTTCTATAATAAATTTATTCATTCATTCATTCATTCTGCTCGCTTTCATTCCCTTCTTCACACTTTGGAACTTTCTTAAACTGCGAACCCCTCAACTTGCGTTACCTCTTTTCATAGCGTAGGGCGTATGCGCCGGTGAAATTAGGTCATGGAGCTTGTTATATCATTGTGCGGCCGTCTTCTGGGGAAACAGCGGCATTTGTGCAAGATTTCTTCACCCCACCATTTCGGAATTCTGTGGTATGAATACCTAAATCACTTTGAATGCCAGACATCTTTCTTTATGGCGTAAAAAAACTCAGCTTCCTGGTACGCAGAAAAGCTGCTACCTTCCCTTTAGAAAAACCGCAAGCATCCACATTTCTGTACAAGTAAAGATAAACCGAATATTCCGTTTTTATAGGGCTGATATTTGGGCGTGTTCTGCCGGCTTGTATAGTTCAGTTGAAAAGATACTGAGTTCTTCTGAAGCAGGAGAGGCGAGTTCAATTTTTGGCTTCCACGGTTTTTTTTTCCTTCATTAAAACGAACCCCAACATGATTTTACCTCCGGTGCTTGACACATTACAGGAACAATAGCAAAACAAGTAATCTTACACCCCTGAAAAAAGAATAACTTATGATACTTTAGTCTTTATTTTGCGCCAAGCTTTTTTTTTCTGTTTTTCAAGTCGGCAGGGAGTTGTGGTGCTTGTTAGGCAAAAACTAGAATATGCGTGTATAGTTTCGGACCTCTATAATAATGAGAACCACAGTAAACTTGACAGAATTCAAAGAAAAACTGTAAGGCTTATTTATTCTAAATTCTTCCCACAACTGATGGTGACTAACAGAATCCCATGCCATGAAACCAGGAGAAAGTGCCTCCGCTTTGGTTTTCTTTCTTCGCTCAGCAAAGGTACACTGTCTATTGACCAATCTCTGTTTGAGTCCCCATTAATTACGAGATACAGTATACAACACAAACCGAATGCTTTCGACCCATATTATGCGGCTACTGACACATTCAAATAATCTGTTTTTTGGGTACTGTAACTGAGTGAAATGAATTTCTCACTGTGCTAGTGCCAGGTTTGTTTTTATTGTTTGCATCTTTTCTTGTCTTGTATGATTTTGTGCCAGCCGGCTTAGACCTAATAACGGTCTGCAGTAACTATTTAATGAAATAAATTAAAGACAATGGTGTTTATTGGGCTATCCAAGCGCTAAAATTTTTGTCTGTCTGTCTGTCTGTCTGTCTGTCTGTCGATTGAACCACTCGGCCAAAAGTTGAAACTGTCCTTTGACAAGGGGTGCATACAAGCAAACTACTTAACTACTAATCTACTAAAACCACTGGCATCGCTCATACATGTTCCATTTATGCGGCGCCGAAGATACCCCAGGAATGTTTGAGGCAAGATATTGGCGCATAACCAACAGAAGCAACGGTTTTCTAAGACATACGTTAGATTGCTGTTTTACGATATCAAACAAACAAACAAACAAACAAACCAACCAACAAACAAACAAACAAACAAACAAACAAACAAACAAACCAACCAACCAACCAACAAACAAACAAACAAACAAACAAACAAACAAACAAACAAACAAAAACAAAAAAGAATCATTAGAATTGCAGATGCAAAATTTGTGCTCTTTCCGGATGGCGCGCGATCAGTGCAAAAGAGTGGTAACATAATTAAGAAAATCGGCATAGTGCTGAAGATACGAGTAGTGGTAGGGGTGGTTTGAGCTACGGGGCTCATGACAAAAAGGAGAGCGGGTAACGTTGCAGGGGACGCCAAGACTATCCCTAATTGAGGAAATTTCCACTGGAGAAAGCAGACAGGCGGCCATTTTTTTAATGTCGTTTTTGCAAACCACGGAACAACCCTCCATTTTTTTCCAACTTTGATGCTAATCGGCAACCGAGCACTCAATCATTGTATTTTCCACGTATCTCTATGAACTCACCAATATTAGTTCACGCTAACAATACTGCTGTACTCAACAGGAGTTTCGGCGAGTACTTATGCACATAATTAGTTTTTACTAATATTGGGAGTTATGTTCAGGAATTAAAGTCGTTCCACTCAACGTGAAAGCTGTCAGAAGTGCACAGCAGTGATTCGTCATAATGGGGGGTGGCGCCGTTATCCGCTCACTGCTACCGTCCATCATGCTCTCCGCCGCCCTGTCTCACTCCTCTCCTAATGAACGGAACGAAGGTTTGTCCAATTGAATTCGAAGTTCCAGTTTTCGCAGTGCTCGCGCACCCCCTGGCTGGAATAGCGCTAGCCGGAGCGCTGTTCTTTTTTTTTTTTTGACTGCTTTCATGTCCCACGTGCCTGCGACGTACTGTGTAGTTTGAAACGCGCCGTTTCTAGCCGCCACTTTTTCCGCGTACTATCGTAAAAACCAACCTAAGGAGCCTTCCTAACTAAATGAACGCAGAGGCTGCCGATTAATTACATATATTTTGCCTCAAATGTACCTGCCGTTTTCTTTGCGCTAAACAACGGGGAAATGTATGATAAGCGCCAGTGGTTCAGGAGTTTCGGACGGTTATGACTATATAAACCGCTTGGTTTTCGAAGCCTCTGTGGGACGCCGTTACGGTATGCCGTCAGGTTCTACTTGGGTCCGTTAAGTCGCTGCGTCGCCTGATTCCCGCAGTCGCTTGACATCGAAGCGTGACAGCGAGCGAGCTACGATGACAAGGCGAGCCCCTAAAGTGCTCTGCACTTAAAATCAGCTTGGGTGTAGACAGGACCCTTCACGGTGGCTCAGTGGCTAAGGCGTTGCGCTGTTGAGCACAAGGTCACAGGTTCGTATCCCGGCCGCTGCGTCCGCTTTTCTGATGGAGGCGGAAAGCAAGAAAGCCCGTGTGTACGAGATTTCGGCGCACGTTAAAGATCCCCAAGTGGTCAAAATTAATCCGGAGCCCTCCACTACGGCGCACCTCATCGCCTGGGTTGCGTCGGCGCGCCAAACCCTACAATCAATCAATCAATCAATCAATCAATCAATCAATCAATCAATCAATCAATCAATCAATCAATCAATCAATCAATCAATCAATCAATCAATCAATCAATCAATCAATCAATTGAGTGTAGACAGACTACCCTACATTGACTCTGTAAAGCGTGCTCCACTGCACAAACGCTCTTACTAGGAAGAAGCTGCCTTTCAAGGAGTGTGGGCAGAATGAAAAGCAGGGAGGATAACCGAGAGAAGTGCGAGGGACAGAGAGACAGCGGCGACTGCTTTTGTGATGCAAGCATGAAAGAGCCATCAGTTTGAATTCTGCAGCAGGTGAGTACTGGGGTTGCAAGTAAGGTGGCCATCTTACCGTACAAGAAACTACACGAGAGAGAGAGAGAGAGAGAGAGAGAGACAGAGAGAGAGAGAGAGAGAGAGAGAGAGAGAGAGAGAGAGAGAGAGAGAGAGAGAGAGAGAGAGAGAGAGAGAGAGAGAGAGAGAGAAACTTTATTTAAGCCCCATGGGGCTAGTCTGGGTGGCGGGCGACCGGCGGTGGTAACCGGACGGTGACCATCGCAGCTTGCTGAATAACCTTAGCCTGGACCTCACGGTCCGAGCTGCACAACGCCTTCGCCCAGTGCTCTCCGTCTGTGAAAGGGGGGAATGGATTTTGGGGGCACTGCCACATGCAGTGGTCTTGGGTATCGAGGGACCCGCAGTCGGGGCACAAAGGGGTGGGGTACAAAGAAGGGTAGATTAGGTGAAGTCGATATCGGCAGGGGAGGACGTGTGTCTTGGTGAGTCGCCATAGGCGTTCCTCTTCGTTGGAGAAGGTCGGAGCGGCTGGGGGTAGTTGGCGGCGGGAGAGGCGGTAGTGCGAGGTTATGTCGTTGAAGGTAACAAGTCTGTCGCGGGCTGATAGGGCTTCGTGGAAGGGCTCAAAGCCAGGACCAGCTCGGACGGTGAGCTCTCGAGCGGCCCTGTGTGCTGCCTCGTTCCCCCCCACACCCGTATGGGCCGGAGTCCATACCAGCTCAACTGGGGTGGTGGGAGAATTTTGAAGAAGGATTTTGAGGGCCAAAGGCGAGATCATTCCTTTGACGAAATTTTGAACGGCCGTTTTGGAATCGGAGATTACGATGGAGGGGGGCGGCCTGAGGGTAAAGGCTAGGGCTACTGCCGCCTCTTCCGCGGTCGCCGGGGAGTTAGTGTACAGAGTAAGGGAAGCAAGCGGAGGGGCGTCAGGGCCATTAATGACCGCTACCGCATAAGCTTCACGGCTCCTGTATCTCGCAGCGTCGACGTAGACGGTGGAGGGGGTGATTGGGTACCGCTTGGTTAACGTCCTCGCCCTGTGCTCCCTGCGCGCTCGATGAAACGTCGGGTGCATATTGCGCAGAAACACAGTACCTGAATTAGCACGCATTCCAACTTACACCTCGAAAACTTTAACTTTAAAGAACATCAAATAGCGTGATACTGAAATGATATAGAAGTAATAGCATTAAATTTCTGACGATTGACCCCATGCCTCGCTTAATTGAAATTACCTAAGAATACACTGCACGCGAGGAATCATCGATAAGGTTCTCTAACCTTCTCTTTTTGGAAAACCACAATATTGCAATGAATACTTCTGAGCTGATCAAAAATAGCGCCACTTTTCTTTCTAACTGACCGGCTATACAAACATTAATCATAAAGTCACGTCATTACCACCAAAAATGACGTATTCTTCAGGAGACTTCTCTCGGACGGGTGCCTCCAGCCGGTCTGGAAGGCATGTCACCCGACACGGTAGCTGATTGTGTGCTCTCAGCGAAAGGCCGCGGATTGAGTTCTGGCTGCGGCCACCCGTTTTTTCTACTGCAGGCGAGAAGTTAAACAGACTATGTGTCGAGATTTCGGCAGCCTATAAAATTACTGGGGGGGGGGGGGGGGGGGGGGGGGGGGGGCGTCTAATAAGTCGGTTCTCCTCCTCCAGTACACGAGCGTCGTAGCTATAGTTGCGGCTTCCGCACGTAAAACTCTCAAAACAAGAGACAAGAAAAATATCAACAAAACAATAACAAAAGCAAAAAATCTACAGAAAAAAACATTGTCTACTAATACATAGCCGCTTGTATACATTCTGAGTTTTTTTGCAGCCAGATTAGGCTACTAGTAGCTGAAAACTCTTGGGTATTTTATTACTTTTAGTTTTTCTTTAGTTTCTTTTCGGCAATGATTTAAATTTATACGATTAAGTGCTTTTACTTTAGTAGTTATGTATTTTTCTGCGGAAGCAAGGCAAGGCAAGGATTGATCAGTTTTCGATGCCTTTTATTCTTCTTTCAACAATTTTTCCGTAGCTTTTTTTTAGTCCTGGGTTTTTGGAGGGAGTGTATAAGATGCATGTTTTCAATTTCGTTGGTTCATTTTGGGGATTTTTAATTTTTTTTATTTTTGGCATTTATTTGTTTTTCAAAATTTTGGTAGACCAAATATCTCCATTCACGCAGTCGTAACGATTCAATGTGCTACTTCCGAAAGTTACGCATTCTTGTGGAAATTCAGGGAGAGACAGGGTTTGCCCTTTCTGGTAATTGGTATTTATATTTCCAACGTTTTTTTTCCGCGTTTCTTCAGTTTAGTCTCGGTTTCATGAGGAGATGTATAAGATGCATATTTTGATTGCGAGAGCTGATTTTCTGGACACTTCTATTTTTCATTTTTTCTTTTTTCTGGTTTATCAAAACTCAATTCTATCAATTAGCTCCATTTACGCTATGGTAATCATTCAATGTGCTACTTTGGCCAGTTATGCATTTTTTGTAGAACTCCAGAGCGGTGCACGGTGGGCCCATTTTCGCATTTTTTGTTCGTATTTGCAACGTTCTTTCTCATGCTTTTTCAGTTTACTATTTTTTAGGTGCATATTTTTTTTCGTGAGTTCAGTTCAGTATTTTTACTATTTTTTTTGTTTTTCCTATTCTGTTCGACTAGTTATCTCCATTTACGGTATTGTAACGATTACCGTATTTACTCTCATAGTGAGCGCACTCGCGGAATGATCGCGCCCCATAAGTTCGTCGTCAACATACGACTGTCTTTTATTTCCCGCGCATTGATCGCACTCTGAACTTGCCGCAGCCATATGTCGTATGTGTGCCCAGTCTAGCCGACGATAGTCGTGGTTACCGATGTTTCCTCTTCTTGCAAAGCGGACATGGATACGTTATTGCCGCAAACTTTCCGATATTAGCTATATCGGCAAGCATGAGTTCATTATTGGTGCGGAAGAAACTCTCACTAAATGCACATAATGTACTCACGAGAGAAAGAAAAAAACGCGCTCAGCTTGCTGCGTCGGCAGCCGTGTCTGTTGTGATGTCCCGCACAGCGACAGCAGCAGCCACGTGCACTTATTGGTAGACCTGTTCTCACCTCGCGGGAAACTCGTTCAGGCGCGTTCCGAAATTCATGAAAACACTGCAACACTGCATTATGCGTCAATTTTCAATGCGGCTGGCGGTGGTCCTTGGAGTTTTTATTACGGTATTATTTATTGTGGTTATTAAGTTCATGAGACCTATCGTAAAAATTCTGACCTGCAACTTACTTGTGTTTTCTGCGCTGAAACTTTTTTCGCAAAAAAATTTACCTTGCGTAATGAACGCACCCCTCAATTTTCATCATATTTCGGGGAAAAAAATGGCGATTATTACGCGAGTAAATACGGTACACGTGTTACTACCGCCAGTTCTGTATCTGTGGGCAGGGCGTTAGGCGATCATGGCTGTGGAAAACGGCGAGAAATGGTACGCATTATTTTGTTCGGGGCACTTATGTGTGCTTGCGCCCTTTTAAGGCGAAAGCAAGGTGACAGCTCTTAACATGTTATTTACTGATACATAATCGTATTGAGGTCTTTTTCTTCGCTTTGATATCTTCGTTTCGCTTCGGCAAACAGACTGACACACACCACAGGGTACCTAGAATGCGGGTTCTGCGCTGGTCGCCCTTTTCTACCCGCGTGTCACCAAGTTGAGGTATCACGTGGCACGCACTATTTTAAAAGGACCCTGCAACACTTATTTCAACTGTTTTTTAAATGTTATATGCTTGCAGAACGTAGCCCCCCAACACATCCAGTACTTAGATTAGGGGGTTGCAAAGTACCTCAGCCAAAAATGACTGCTCTATGGCCATCAGATAACTTGGAAACTCTCTCAAAAGATGTTTATCTTTTTTTCCCATATTGGCGTTCTCTTCGACGTCCCGAATTACGTCACTGAGGCCATTAAGCGGCTGTTGGTCGGTTTTCCTTCAGTTGCACCAATAAACACTTTTCGACAGCAACTTAAAAAAAAGCCACAAAAACAAAGCAGAAATGGAAGGCGTACCTTGCGGCACGAGCAAATCACGCAGTGCCGCTCCGTGCTGGCGATAACTATAGCTTTCGCAGTGGTTCCAGAAGCGTAGGAAAGAGGGAAAGCGCTTATCGAAAGTGCTGCAGGGTCCCTTTAAAACATTTGCGTGTTCAGTTCGAAGTTTTGTGAATATTATGAAGCGGGCACATTATCCACTCAAAGCTCCCTATCCTTAGCTAATTACACAGGTGGGTATGTTCTACGAAGAAAGGAACGACAACAACGACAATAACTTTAGTCGCCCCACTGTGCTTGAATGGTTGACCCACGTTTACCCATCGACTGCATTTAAATGATATTTTTTAATGACAACGCCCGCAGAAAGACCCGGATGGCGGCGTCATGTCATCTCCCGTTGTCCTTTGTTGCAATGTGTTGCCTTTTGTGATTAGCATGTTGAAGTCAGGCAATAAACGGGATTATCTGTTTTGCCCCGTCGGTGCTGGAGGACTCCGGCTGACGTACCTTTGTTTTGCGGCAAATAGTCGCGCGTTTTTGGTTTCTTCGTCACTTGTTCCATGCAATTATTAGAGTCTTTTGTCAATTTGGTCTTCCTGGTATTCTTGTTCCTTCTAAATTTTTCTTACGGCCATATTTGTGCGGATTCATGCAAGTGGTGTTTTCTTCGGTCACATTTTTGTTGATTCGCTTTTCCATCGACTATTCATTTACGGTACCCGCCGCGGTGGCTCAGTGGCTAAGCCGTTCTGCTGCTGAGCACGAGGTGGCTGGTTCGATTCCCGGCCGCCGCGGCCGCTTTTCTGATGGAGGCGAAAAGCACAAACGCCCGTGTGTACAAGATTTCGGCGAACGTCAAAGATCCCCAGGTGGTCAAAATTAATCCGGTGCCCTCCACTACGGTGCGCCTCATCACCTGCATTGCGTCGGCGCGTTAAACCCTACAATCAATCAATATTTATTTACGGTGTCGTGCAAAAAATCCTTACAGAGATTTATTATCAACGCTATTACCTGCATCCCCCAACATACCTCTTTGCGATGATTTTCCCGGCCAAGATAAGCGAGTTCGTAAAATGCCTCTTTCAGCGTGTACAAAAGTTTCTTTTTCAAGCTACCTTACGTGTTAAAACATGGCTCCGCAGTAAGAGCATTTTTTTTGTTAGCTGTCGACTTTGTGACGCTCCAGAAACAATTGCGCACTGTTTCATTGACTACAAATACGCTATACTGTTATGGGATGCGCAAAAACAAACACTCCAAACGTACTTCGAATTAACACCCCGTAATATGCGATACCTTGTCCCTCCCTGTGATAATCTGCATTACGACCTTTTTTTCGAATTGCCCTGCGCAGTTAATCAAAAACGCGCATGGTTGACAGAAACACGGAGCCTATGGTAACTTCCGAGTTGCAGCTCAGTCAGATGAAAATTAGCTAGAAGCTAAAAAGCTACTCTCAGCAAAATTATTTTACACCAGACTGGTACGCTGTTTTGCACCGGTATTTATCGTGGCCCCCTTACTAGCCGGCAATGATACACACTGTCAATGTCTTGTTCGTCGGATTCCAGATTTCCCGTTTCACCTTGTATATTAGGCGCCACGATTTCAAAATATTCCTTTTAATATATGTTCATCTATACTTAAATTAAATACCATTGAAGAAAGAGTAAAAAAAATCATGCACCCCTCAGTCTAACGATGACGATGGTTGAAAGCGAAGCTCTCTCGTGTAGGATATTTTTGTTGTCGTCTGAGTTTTTCCAGCCACTTCGACCAAGGCAAAATAGAGCAATTGGTTAGACGCCGGCTTCATAAATCGAAGGACTCAGTTTAGATTCCGCCTACGGAAAGCGTTTTCTTCTTTCGCTTCATCCCCGATCATTCATCATCATCGTTATAGAAAGTTGGCATTCCTGCAGGGCGTTTTCGCGTTACACACGCCATCACTGAGAACACTAAACTTCGCTTTAAACGGAGGTTGCGCAGTGGCATCGCATTTGGCTGCTAGTGTCGAGACCCGGCTTCAAATCGCATCAATTCTCACGTTTTATTTGTTTACTCCTTACAGCAACAGCCATTTTCTTGTCCGGACAACACAAACGAACGTTTTTTAACATGAAAGTGTTTTATTCCTGGATACACCAAGATTTCGCTGACGTCATATCTGTCACGGAAGTGACGACAGTACGACGAAGCAAGTGGCCTGCAAAAGGTGCACCCTTGCACACAGGTCCTCTTGCGGGGAAGCAATCTTTAGTGCTAAAGAGTAAGTTATACTTAGGGTTGTTCGTTTTCGAGTTTTATATTTTAACATAAAAATGTTTTATTCCGCGATACCTCAAGATTTCACTGACGTCATATCCGTCACGGAAACGACGGCACTACACCAGTGCCGAAGCGACCCGCCAGCAGGACGCCGCTCGCCAAGCCCACCCACTAGACAGCCGCCGACCCGCAAATCATGCTCAACTGCAGATTTCGCTGCACGTTTCACTTTCGTGTTTTACTGATTGCTATGACAGAGGAATCAACCACAGTTTTTTGCCTAATGTGGTGCTTGATGCCTTCGCTTTAAAAAACGAAAGGCGTGTCCCCAGATTTTTTGCGTTGCAGGGTTAGCTGCGGTATAAGCAGCCACGGAGAGTTTCTACACAGGGACAGCGGCGACTTACCGAGGAAGCCCCATTATTTGCGTAACCGTGAAGCCGACTTGGCGGGCTAGGGAGCCTAACGGGAGGGCTCATTAATGATCGTCCTCCCTGGCTCCTATCTTCTGCGTAAATCTTTATAAAAAAAAACTTTGCCCACTCTCTTTTTTTCCGTTTGCTCCAACTTCGGCGTTATCCTATAGATCGATGACAGAATAAAGGGTGCGAAAAAATAATATATCGGCTTGTAGCAAACAATGACGCTGCGATTACGTTAGACTAAATAAATTTGCTTCCAAGTAACGGCTGCAAGAGCACCCTGTTTCCGTGCATAGGTTGTGCGGGAGAGTTAATTTTGTTTGAGCTGTTCGAGACCTTGGAATGAAACGCGTCTTGATTTCAAAGGATTCTGACGCGAGATGATGTCGCCTCGTATAATTGTTAACCCTCCCGCGTGAACCTAGCAACAATGTATTGAAAAAAAATCGCTCAGACGTAATCAAATTTTCGTTTACTAATTTTTTTGGTTATTCAATTGTTCAATACAAGTCGGCACGATGTAGGCCCTTTGAGGACAAGAGAATCATTGGAAATTAGGTTGTAGCGGCTAAGAGTGCCTTTTCAAGTGAAGCTTACTGCAGCTTCTTGATAGTAATTAAAACTCATCGTTTTTGTTTTGCTTGGTGATTAACCTTCTCAAATCGCACAAAGTTAGAGCGTAATGCCATTCACAGTCTTTTTTACGCTTTCTACGGGCGACTAACTTAAACACCAGACTACAGACTGAACGCCTCCAGTGTCAATCAGTGTCAGTGCTTCAGCGCTGGGCATACGTGTCTACTTCAACCGTTCTTCATTCTTTCTTTTCCATTTTTTTCCCATTTTTCTCTTCCCCACGTGCAGGATAGCAAACTGGGCTCTAGCCAGGTTAACTTTCCTGCCTTCCGTCTACACCCTTCCTTCCTTAATCACAGCGCTTCATATGATCGTATGCGTCTTCGGGGAACGCTACTAATTTAACTGTTAGCGGTCAAGGGAGAAGCCCGTTATTTCTTCCTTGAGTAGAAACCAAGTCTAGAGGCTAGTTATTTCTAGATTCTTTAATGAGAGCTTGGAAGAAAAGCCCGTAGATTTTCTTTAGAACGGTTTCTAAGATTTTAACTCCTGTGCTTGTGACTGAGAACGCAACTACGCCATAATAATATGAGACTGTGAAAAGTGGCGCTGCTGTAGTTCCAAGACAAGAAAAGCATCATTTAGCTTCAGGCCATTTCTCGCCGTCAGACAGCGTTTGTTGAAAACCGAAATGAAAGTTCTCTCGTGGCAACGATATTGGTCGAGTTTCACTTCCGACAGGGTGCCACCAAAAGAGCAAGAGCGGACGGAAGAAACGGAGAGGGGGAAAAGGATGGGAGGTGTGACAGCGGCTGCAGGCAAAGCGCTGCAAATGGCCTATTTCACACCGTCGCAAAATTGTTTCCGGACGATTACAGTCGCGGACAACGCAGCAACAAACGTGGTTGCCGGCACGCCGGCGCAATTTTGTGCCGCTCGAGCAAACCACTGTCGTCCTTTGCCGGCGCAATCTAAAACTTTTTGCGGGGCAAGAAGCAACGAGAAGCAAATGAACAGGGGAGGAAGTTGAGAGTTTGGTCAGACGAGCGAAGAAGCGCAGGGTAGTGTTCAGCGGTAGAGCACCCCGCAAGGATGCGCTCTCGCCACAAACAATTCGTCCGAACCTGTCGCTCCCGTTAATGTTTGTCGGTCGTAACCGCTGGCTCGGAGAAAAGCGGTCGGCGACGAATCGCGAACTAGGACGAGCGTGTACCTCCCACCATCATCATACCATTGCACCAAGTTGTGCTGTGCCATTTCCTTTATCTTCTTGTTTATTTACGAGCCCGTAGGCGAACTCTTAAAACGAGTCTTTTTTTGCCTGTGGCATCAATTTTCAACATGCTTGTCTCCTCGTTGCGGCTCGCTTCAACATGGCAGGGGGGCGGGTGTATCACCTTCATTAGAGAAACTTGAGAGAGAGAAACATATTGTAAAGAGCACTGGGTGCCTTGGAGCGCATCCGGTAAAGCTTGGGAGATGGTCAGGTGATGTCCAAAATACGCCAGCTTCTATAACAACATACCCATTATAAACCACCTGCACACGCCAGCTGTAACGCAGACAATAAAATGGGGCTAAAGTGGGCTCTCTAGGGGCGGAGGGGATGGAGGTCTAGAAAAATAATCGCATTAATTAATGAACTAATTAAATAAATAATAATTCAATAATAGTTACCTATTAATTTATTTCAATGATAAATAATTGAATGTTTGATTAATTCAATACTTAATTATTAAATAACGCCTATTACAATTAATTAACTAAAACATTCACAGTGCGAGGCCAAACACCTCAGTAGGAGAACGGGAGAAAGAAGGTCCAAAATAAACCGGGTGAACGTGTGGTGTTGGGGCCGCTTTCAGACATGGGCCACTGAATTCCGGTCATTTAGGAATTTGTGTTCTTCCAAGAGGGATTTGACGACGTGTTTTTGTCCACCCGCTTAAGGACAACTCCAGATCGTCTGAGAAACGTTTGAATCTGCTGCGGAAAACAAGAGCGAAGTGTACATTGCCTTTTGGTTTTAATGTTGCTTGATCCAATATTCATTCATATGTGTGAACGCTGTGATTTACGTCTCCCTTCTTCTTCATCTAGCTTGATGAAACCCCAAGAGAGGTGTTTGACGCTGGTTTGGTTGGTGTGGCAGACGATGCACGCGAGAAAATGTGCCGGAGTAGTTCTGGTGCGTCCGCGGAATGTCGTTTTTTTTTTATGTTGTTAAATCGCCACAGCCGGTGAATAGAACTGGTAATGCGGACACATGGTGGAGCGGTGTTTTTTCGACGATGCCGCCACAATTCTGTAAGATGTGAATATGACATGATGATGTTGAGACACCGCGGTGATGATGCGCTCATGATGCATTGATTTAGTGCGGACCCATCCCGATTCTTCTTCTGCACCGTTCTGTGAGATGTACACGTGGACAACGTCTCTGGCAAAACTAATCAGCTCTGGACGGATTCCCTAGGAGATATTGCAATTACTGGAGCATAACCGTTTACCCACCTTTCTGCCCATTCATGTCGTAAAATTTTACCCAGATTGCCGTGCATACACAGGTGAGCGAGGAGGTCACCCTCCTCCCTACAAAATTTTTGAGCGGGGAGGGTGTGTTGAGAAGATCACTATCTCTGGTTATTGTTATAACCATTATTGAGAAATATATTTTTTTCTTTCCCAAAGTACGCGCAAACCTTCCACAAGTCGAGGGCTACTCTCACTACGGCAGCAGCCATCTTTAACGCTCCTAAAAAAACAGAAGTGAAAAAAAAAACAGCTCCAAAATTAACAGGGTTACGCCCGCTGAATTCCAAAGTTCGTTTTCATCGATTTGTTGTGAGGCTATATTTATTCTTTTTATCGTTGATTTTTACTTTTTATCTTTTAATACTACGATCCCCCCGTTTTGCACTCTCCTGTGTGATAATGAAATTTTGTGCATGCCCACACATTGAGCCATTGAAAATTCTCTCTACGGGCATAGACCAGCTTCAGGGAGCGCTAAAAAACAAGAGCATTTTAGAGTTTATTCAAATTTGTTTCTCACTGGGATTACGCTAATCGAGTAGAGCGGTCGGCCGCATGGTGGCGCAATAATGGCCCATTAACAGCTGTGCTATGAAAAAAAAAAGGTGCGGCAGTACTCCTTGATCCAGGAAAGACGCAGTTATAGATGTGGTAACAGTCGTACACGCGAAAAAAAAAAAACGATAAAAGGGCGTGTACAATGGTAAAAAACATCAAACAATGGTGAGGGGGAAAAACTATCCCAGAACTGGTATGAGGAGTTTGTTAGGAATTTTGCAAAACTGACCAGCTTACCGGTGAGCATTTCATAAAGTAGTGCAACGAGTAATGGGTTAAGGACACGAAGGGTGAAGAAGCTCTTCAATTAAGCCTGATTCCTTTCCGCTTTGACGAGCGTTTTGATGTAGATTGCAAGAAGGAGCCATACGAGGTACCTTTAAATTTACCTCTTCGCCCGGCAAACCTACTGCGACTACGTTAAATTAACGCCTGTTTTCTACAACGCCCTGATGTTGCGCCACACACACGAAAAAAAAAAAGAAAACGTTTCTCTACTAAATGCCTTTTGTCTTGCCGTGAGCTTGTCTCCTTGACGTGCTTGCGCAAAGGCTTCTTTCCGTTCCTCCATTCTCTGCTTTCATTACGGAGAAACGTCAGGTTATAGCAAGGCAGGGTGCTTTTGGTAAGTCCCGTAAGCCTCTTAGAACTTTCCCCGCGAGCACCGAGGCGTGCGCACGCTTTCCCAACGCAGCGAGAAGAGGGTCGCGCAAGGGTGAGTTGCCGTGCCCTGCATTTGCCCTTTATCTTTTTGTTTGAATTTTATCAGTGCAGCGTCATCAGGTTCACTGCTTACCATGAAATGGTTTAGGCTAAACTTGTTTCTGAAAAAAAGAGAGAAGAGTGAAGGAAGAATGGAGGCTGTCAGCATGCATACAATCCACACTACCGTTGCCTTCCTTTACGTGTCGCTTGCTTCTTTATAAGGGACCCTTTAAATTGTCATCGTCGGCTTCGCGAGGCCTATCCACACATTGACTTGTTTTTGATTGCATCAGAAATCAAGTTCGTAATTCGAAATGCAGTGCCTAGAGCTATCACTTCAGGAAGCATGACTGGTACCAGAAACTCAGCGGCCTACGGATCTCTAAACCCTCTTGGAAATGTCGTGCGTGCGGATGCTTGCCATATTCCACATTCGTCAGAAATATAGACGATCGCACCAAAATCTCCTCATCAATTTTACTCTTGTGCTGTTTTCTCGGAATGCTACACGGTCTCAGTTTAGCCTTAGCCAATATTCTCTATTGCCATCGCGCTGTTTTAAATATCAGTAATTTGTCGTACGTCCGTCTGTCCATTTGCTGTCCTTTCTCCATTTTGTTGTGCATAAGGCAGATTGGTCCCATTGTCTTGACGGCTTGACCAC
The DNA here is from genome assembly GCF_048455015.1 of Haemaphysalis longicornis. Lineage (NCBI taxonomy): Eukaryota > Metazoa > Arthropoda > Arachnida > Ixodida > Ixodidae > Haemaphysalis > Haemaphysalis longicornis. The sequence continues at coordinate 162,983,192 of NW_027526445.1, forward strand.
TGTAATAAGTTATTTTTGTTGCGGTGACCATCAATTTCGCCAAGTCCACTGAAGTGCAACAAACAAGAAGTTGCAAACAGCCATCACCGCAAGTATACGAAAGAAACAAGGTTGCAGCCAAAGACACATATTCCAGAAGCGGCGACTGTACCTGAAACCTAGCGATACCTACGACAATATTCGCGCTCGGCATTTAGCGTCGCAAGAACGGGTCGTGTCCGCCCCGCAGCGACACAACCCTGCTAGAAGTCACGACGAGTCTAAGCAGGCAGCGCTCAACTGATAAGCGAAGCAAAAGGTTGGGAGCGGGCGCCCTCCTTTTCACCCTAGTAGGCATGGCAGGGGAGCAAGCCCTGCTTAGCTTGCAAGAAAGGATGCGCGGAGCGACGTTGGAGGCTGCGCGGAGGAAACACCTACTAGCCTGAAAGAAGGCGTTTGTAATCAGTGATTATTCGACGGTCACTCTCCTAATGAGAGGGCTAAAGTCCAGAAAGTGTCCTCGTTGAGTATGGTACACTCGACATGCCTTGCCGATTGATTAGCGGGGATAAGGTTGTGGGAGTCTGTTATTAAGTCTTCTTATGTGGTCGGCGGAGCTGGGTGAGAGCTCGCGGGGGTCATTAGGAGCTCTAAAGTCGCCCAAGCGTGCGTGTTGGCAGAAGCAAGCAAGTGGAACGCTCCGCGTACGCGCACGACGCTTGCCTGCACATCGCGCGGAGACGAGAGACGGAGCTTGGCGCTTCCTCGAGGTTCAGGGGGGACGAAAAGGCGACGCAGTCATTTAATTATGCACGCTGCTCCGGGTGCGTCCCTTCCGTGCTAGTTGTCTTCCCAAGGCATCCATTAGGCGACATTTTTCCGCTCTCTTTATCTCTCTGGTTCTCTCGCACGACATCTGGTCGTCCTCCCTCGACCAGAGATGTTGAAGGAGAAGCGTTTAGTGTTTGGCCTGGCGTTAAGACCTTGCGGGAGAAGTGGGGGAATTTTCGGCACGGTTGCACTTTGAGGCAGGCGCCGCTACCACCATGGTAGGTTGCACCCCGTCGGTTGGGTTCAGAGGTCTGTCATGGGTCGTAAACACCGCTGCCAGTTTGCGCCATGACTCGTGACTGTCGTCCCGGAAGAACAGTACTGTCCCAGTGTCGCCGCTTCGTAGCTGTCAAACCACAGTAGTGTCGACAAGCAGGTGAAGAAATGCCCAGAGTGAGGCCAAATTTTTACAGCGAAGCTGTATTTGGCAGGTATCGAGCAGATCGTCTATGTTGAGGTGGACCAACAATTTTGAGCGGCGGATATATATCGACTTATGAATAAAGTGTCTTAGCACAAGTGTGAAAACGTACGATGGATGGCCCATTGTCATACTATTCGCCACCGCAGACGCTTCTTGCACGAGTTGAATAAACCTCGGCGGCGGCGTCCGCTTGCCGACCACGTGTGCGAAGCCGGCACACTCCGTCTCTTTATTCACCCTATACAGCCAAAAAAAAAAAAAAAAAAATTACCCCACCTTCCCGCGAGGGGAACCCTGTGGAGATGCGACGCATCTTGTGATGTTGTGGGGGGAAGGTGGGGTTGGTCAGCAGAATTGTTAGGCTCCATTCAACGCATCGATGGAAATCGGAACGCCGGTGCTGGAACGACCGCGGCTATGACGCAACGTGGCGTGGCTATGACGCAACACAATCCAACACAATCCATTTTAATCCAATCCAATCCAAGCCAAGCCAAGCCAAGCCAAGCCAAGCCAACCCAATCGAATCCAATCCAATGCCCTTCGCGAGAGAGTGTTCGCTATCGGAGAGGAGAGGGGGTGAGCGGCGGAGAGCGCAGCTCGCGCGGCGAGGAGAATGGGGGAGGGGTGTGGACGGACAACAACAACGCCGTATGGAGGGACAAGGCGAGTGAATGAGATGCAGCCGCATCTAATACGGTTATGAAGTCACTGTGGGAATACCCACCCTCAGCGAACCAACCATATATGGTACGGCTGCGTTAGCTTCCATCTTCACAGAGTGGAGGAGCTCTGAATTTGAAGTACCTCCTACAAAAAGGTAACTTCAGTTAATTGAATAGAAAAAGGGGAAAATGTGGGTCTCGGACTTGCATGAAGTGATTGCGGGATGCGACACAACCACGCATTGCCGACACCAGCACACTTCTACGACTCTCTAGCTTACTAAACATGCACTTAATGAATGCGTTGGAGCTTACACTCAGAAGCGCGTGTCAGGCATTACTAAGGAGGCCTGCAAGACCAGTTTGAGCATGCTAAATAAAGAAATAGCGATTGGGCAGTAGCCAAGTTGATCCCTGCTTGCCAAGGCGGGCGGCGGGCGGTGTGTGCCGAGCCATAATGATACGGGGAAAAGAAACCCCACTGAAATGACAAGGGATGCTAACAATGAGAGAATACGTTCGCCAATCGATAAATAATGCTTTCGCAGGCCTCACATCAGAATTTTTTATTAAATTGCATTGCTTGAAATCTATTCTAATGTAGTCTGCAACTTGCTTGGTAGGCGAGAATTTGAGAGGAAAGAAATGCGGCTTGCGTCGAACTAGGCAAACGCACTTGTAATATACGAACGCATTTCGCGGCTTTTCATCGCGGCGCGTGTTGTCGCTTGTTATACTACGTTTTTTGATTACATTGTTCACACCCTCATCACAGGGTGTTACAGTTTCTGTATGAGGTTTTAATAACAATTTACCTACTGGCAGAAATAAGTTTACATAAGCACGATAAGAACCTCGGCTTTTCAGCTTCGTCAATTTCCTTTGCGTTCATGTAATTGGAATCAAACCAGCCGATGAACTTCCATCCCTCCACAATCAACACGTGGACACGGCCACCGGACCAGCTGACGAAGAAGTAAGTGGACATCTACCGAGGCTAGGACGCGCTACAAGATGTTTGCCCTACGCGGCGGTTACGTCGGAAGACGGCGACGAAAGGGATGACGACGACTGCTACCGAATAAAGCGCTGTACATAATTTAATGGTACTTGCCTCTCAGGGAGTCTGTCCACAATGTCCACAACGGCATTGCACTGCTGGGGTCCGGCTGCTCCCTATCCCCTTAGATCAGCTGTTAGTGTTGGGAGAAGCTAGGTCGACCCCCAGCTCTGCTGTTTCTCGAGCCTTGCAACACTAATGCAAGCTGAGCCAATTTTTCTTACTCTTACGGGAAGGCGGAAAGCGGCCGTGAAACATCTCTCTTCGCGGTAGCTATTTAGTCACTGTTTCGTGCAGCAAATACCCCACTACTACTTCAGCAAACTTGTAGAGGTGACGTAGGTCACACGATGCACTTCGTGAGTTCAGAGCATCAGCTAGGGGAAGATGAGAACGGAAAAAAAATATCAGCAACGGAAAGTGCGTATCCGCGGAGTACCGAGCCTCTAGACAGGCCGCCTTTCAAGGTTGCGCCAGCTAATTGACGCCGGTGTCAGAAGGAAGGACAGATCATCGAGAACCAGTCCACTCATGGGGCTGCGCCGGTTGGCGTCATAAATGTCGCGTCCTGCTCCGCTGGCAGTGAGTCAGCTGGAAAGGCTGTAAAATGGAAGCAGAGGGAGAGAGATGAGTCTCGGCGAAGCGGCTCCTCCCTTCGCCACCTCCCCCTACCCTGCCCAGTTCTATCCTCCGCACCCTGTGCCTTGTCATCTGGATGCATCCCCTCTTCGAGTAGATCGTGCGGGTACTCTCTTTCCGTGGCGGTCAATGAAGGCACGGAAGTCCACCTGACGGCCACTTTACGACCGCTGTCGAGGCGAAGTTGAGGCCAAGTTGGCCTGTTCTTCGAAGTAATAGGTTCCCGCGCCGTGCACGACCACATAGGTTGTCCATTAGGTGCGGTGGCACAGAAAAGGACGATGAAGGACGAGGAAAAACGGGGAGAGGGGCGAGGAGCAGATCAAGTTTCCGGGTTAAAACGACCGCAGATTCTACAAGCTACTTTATTAGCACGATGGGACGGAACACGAAGCCACCATCTGTGAAGAATCTGAAAGGCTGCAGTTGTTCCGAGAGATTGAGGGTTCATTTGATTGGTACGAGGCGAGGGTTGATCGCAATGACAGCTCAAACAGCTCGCGGACTAATTCATTGCCAAGAGAACAACGCTAACGGGCATGTGTTCATCGCCAATATTCTTGGGAATTGTGCTTCGTTTTGATTTGAGAGCGCTGATTAACAAAGGCTCCTCGTATAACACCTGTTACTGTGTTACCTGTTACCTCTAATGCCTGTTACCTTGGGGGGTTACCCTAAATGTGGTCGTTTAACACTTGGTCGCTGCGTGTCATGGTCATGGCGCAAACACCTCAGAATGCTGAGGTGTTTGCGCCACTTCTAACCATGTAACGCCACTGTGACGCAAAAGTTTGTTTTTCAATACTTTTTAATGTTTTTGTGACTTAAAAAACGTCTTTCGTGGCTGGGATGTAGCTGAGTGGGTTGCCAAAGGCTAGTTCTTTTAAATTAAACAAAGCCAATCCTGTACGAGATGTCATCTTTTTGCGCATGGCGTGCGTCCATTCCACGCGCCGGCGCTCCTCCACTGACGTCACACTCCCCCTCTGTAGCGGTGCGCTCTGACGAACACATTTAGCGGGCTAAGGCCTCCTATGCTTACGAATAGAAAATAATCAAGGTTTCGTTCTTCCGGCAACTGTGCTGGGAGCTAGTAGCGCACGTTGCTGCCCTCGCTCGTCGGGATGTCAGCGCTCTCGGCTTTTGCCTTTCCGGCACTTCGTCGTCCCTCGTTTCTATTCTTTATTCCCCGGCAAGATCCCCTCAGCCCGCACGACCGTGTCTTCAACATCAAACCACATTACCTGGGGCCAAGGGCTGCACGTGCAGGATAAAACTATAAAAAGAAATGTAATACGATGAAGGAGTGCATAGGTAAGAGGAACACGGACGCAAAAGGAAATCAGAATGCAGAAAATTCCAAGTGTAATCACAGGAACCGGAAGAACTCATGGGACCGGAATTCCGACTACGAAAACAGAAACAGAAGAGCACCCATCTTCGTACATTACTTGAAATACGAATTGTAATGCACGCGTCAGTAGGAGGGCAGTCATTCGCTTCCTCTTTACGTGCGGATACGTCCTGTTGAATGTTTTATTACGGCGGCATGGTTTTCTTGGTATTTCTATTTCCGCTAGAAAACTTCCACTGCTCAAGGCGTTTTTTGACACCGCTTCAATTTCTGGGCGCAACCTGGACAGGAAGAAGCTTCTCCATCAGCATGACAGTTGAGGTACTAAAATAAGCCTTATGTTTATTTCTCTTTCAGTTCGCTTCATAATTATGACATATACTCCGCTTTGTTTTGCCTTTTCATTTTGTAGCGGTAACGTTTGTTGTTTTGATTTAAATTTAAACTTTCAATTTCCTCTTTCAGCTCAGTAATCTTTGTCAGCACTGTTGCATGTCTTCCACAGCTATTTATTAGACTCAGGACTGAATTGGTGGTTGTGTCACTTGAAGCATCGGATCGCCCTAAGACGTGAAGGTTGAACACACTAACCCGATTAAAATCCGGATAGAAACGTAAGCGATCCATCCGGACGTGGCTGAGTGGATTCGAAGCATATAATAAACCAACGGGTCAAGCCATTTGCCCTCAGGGATCGGTAGTCTCGTTTGGCAAAACAAGTCTGCATAACATGACTGGTACGTGTTTATTTCCGGAGCTTCAGCCCACGTTGAGTCATCCCTGGTCCAAGCAAATAAGGATGACGCATGGGAATGTTGAACACAAGCAGAGTGACGTGTCGTGTACGCGATATTCCCATCCGGTTTCCACGTATTCGGCGGGTTGTACAAGCCACGAACGCCTCACTGCTGCGTCTCCCATCCTAGATTTTATACAAACATGGGAAGTAGCTGTGCCCACGACTCATGTACACGATGTAAAACGCTACATCATGTCAGCGGGAACGGAAGCTCGGGGGAGTTGAAGGACGCTACGAGACGCCCTTTTGACCCTGGCTTCCAGAAATCACGTAGCAGCCCCCCATTTCCGTAGGTAATAGCTTCCTCTTAGGAAAAATAGCGGTGCAGTGTGTCAGTACAAGTAACACCTTTGGACCCATTTACGACTTTAACCTGCGTTTCCTCAGCGTGGTTGTCGCTATTTGTACACGTTACGTGTGTAGGGGCGTAATGAATGTAGCGTGGGAACAGAAATACTTGTCAGGGAGCGTTGCCAAGGTTACAGCTGTGAAATAGGAAAGAGAGAGGAGGAGGACAAACCCGGCAACCGGCGTACGTAATCGCGCGGCGAGATGATGAAGACGTCCCCAGCTATTTTTGGATGCGGCGTGTTCTGCGCGGTCATTGTGGGTAGCCAGTGCAGATATATGAACAAGGTGAGAGGGAGAAGCGGAGAGAAAGAGGCCAGGAATCACAAATAATTCCCCAGGCAACCAGGGGAATTACTCGCCGCAGTGGAACTCGCAGTAATGGACCACGATTCTCGGAGGGCCGTAGCAGAGCGCAATTAAAAACCTGACTCGCTTTTTATGAGCGGTAAAGGAAGACCAGAAAAGAGGGGTAGAAACGGGAAGAGGAAGGTAGCGAGTTGACGCACGTGTAACGGTAAGTGCAACGAAGCGGGCAGAGCAGGGGGCAGCGAGGGAGAAGGATGAGGTCACTCTGAACCCGTGTCCACCAAAGTGTCCGAACAAAGTTATCAAAAGAGCACACTCCCTCCAAAGTGACACAACACTGCGGTTGGCAGTGCCTGGAAGCTAAGCTTCATGCCTTCGCTGTCCGGCTGTGAGATCCATTCGGTTCAAGAACAGACGAAGAGCTGGAATAGTTGGCCGTTCGCACGATGGTAGCAACTGCTCGCGCCTCCGCCAACGTGGGACGGTACGCGCGCGAGAAATTTCTGGAATGCGGGGTGCCTGAGTCGCCTCATTGATAGTGTCCTGTTTGTTCCGCCAGTCTCTCAGGCATGAGCGGTGCACGCGAATGCGCGCTAGGCACGTAGCTTTTACTGAAAGATGGTGAAGAACTGGTTACGACACCAGTGGGCGAACGGCCGCATTGCTTGGATGCGGTGCTTGACATGCTCGTAGGGTCATTAGGGAATAGAAATGGCTGGACATGGCTCCTTAATGGTCATGAAACAATGCGCTGGTAGTGTAATAAGTGGCGCCCGAATGTAAAGTTTGGAGCACCGAATTGTAGCGGTAGCCGCTTCAGTGGCGGATTTGAGTGAGACGGGTGGGCGATCACTCTCATCCTTTGCCACTCTCTTCGTTAATTAATTGCATTGTTTGTTCTATCTTAGGTCACCAAAATGTAAAAAAAGAAAAGCTAGGTTGACACCGCCACCCCGAATTAACCTTGTAGGGCTGTGAGGGCGCATACACACCTGGCTCTTTGACTACTTACAGAATAGGCATGTTACATGACCAATAATGAAGGCGACATGACGTGGTATGAGATACTACAAAACGTCCCTAACGTTTCGCCTCTCTATGTTTACTCCATCTGAATTAGCAAGCCCCGCCCATTGTGGGGCTCACATCTTGAGTATTTATTAAAGTTTTCTCTCCCTCACTTGTTGCTGTTGGAAAGTAGAACTTTTCTATTTTTTATCAGTCAAGGGCGTTTCGTAAAGGGCCAAGTTAATAAAAGGTTTTTGGCTTAGGACTTGACGATAAGCTACTGAGAACGAGGTGAGGGGGTTGATTGAGAATCGCATAGGTTGCAGAATCCTGGAGGAGCACCCTTGCCGACCAAATACAAAAAAATAAAATAAAAAAACGTCGTTATGAAATTACTTATTCGCCGTCGCCTTGCCGTGATAGACAAGTCCGGTTGCATTATTTGATTAGCTGCAAGCAGCCATTCAGATCAGAAGCCATGATTTCGCTTTAACAGCAGAGATGTTTACGCCGAGCTTTGTCCGTCCGTCGCACCAAAAAACCTTGAAGCCTAAAAAAAAATCAAATCCGGGACTTCTAGGCAGTGAAGCCGGAAACCTGGCCACTGGGCCACCCCAAAGGCCCGACGACTACGGGGTTATCAGCGGCGGGAAACAATAACATGTGCAGCCAATCGAAAAAACTCCCAAGCATTTCCCCGAGGGTGAACATGGTTAAGTGCGAATGCACGGGGTGATGCTATGAGGGGGAGTAAAGTTAAAATCCGTTGGCATTCGCCCGTGAGCGCGCGCAAGCCGACCCACGGAGGTCTGGCAGTTTATCGCTGCATATATAGGGGGGTACGCCGCGCCGAGCGCGCCGAGCCAGGTGGCTGAGAGAGGAGGCGAGCGCAAGGGGAGAGGGACAGCGGCGCACGGCAGCTGCAGCCGAGCGAGGGGGAGAGGAGAGAGTGTGACGTCACGGTGGAGAGAGAGGTGCGCGGCAGCTGCTGGGGAGAGGAGGCTCGCTGTGACGTCATACCATGACGTCACGGCGCGAGGAGTGGTGCGGGGAGCGGCGCGCACCCGCGCAGCCACGGCGAGGAGGCGGAGCGAGCGCGGTCACGTGGTGAAGTGACGTCACCGCGCCGTTGCTACCGACACTCCTCTCCGCTCCACGCCGTTGCTAGGGAGAGGAGGACTGCGGACGCCGCCGCCGCCGCCGCCGGCGGTGGAAGGTTTGGGGTCGCTTATAAAGTGCATTCGCACTTAAAACAAATAGATCTACGGAAGCTTTCTCTCATGCGGAAGACTTGAACCGCGAAGCTACCGTACGCGAGCATTGACGGACACACAGTTAATTTGAGTAGCACGCGCTGCCTTTCGGATCGCGGTCGGGCCACGCCGAGGACTGCGAAGACGCTGCGCGTGAGATCTCTTGTACGATACTCAGCGCATGCGCACGATGAGGCGAGCTCCCGCGCGAAGGGCTCTCCTACGATACTGAGCGCATGCGCAAGCTTCTCTGGAGTCAACGCCGCCTGTTTAAATATTGCCTAACGCGTCGCTCGCTTTCCAACGGGAGCGGTATGGACGCTTAGTTCATGCACTCATCCGGTATGTGGCGCGCGCCGGCGGACGTACCGCTTTACGTCACTGCTCGCGAGTCGCGAACACTGCACCCACTTCTACAGCGTGTGTCTGTCAGCTTGCCTCGAAGGCGTGGGAGCGCCGCCTGGGGTACACTAGAATAACTGTCAACTATTTTGCATAGTTTCCGAGAGGCGGCGCTGGCTGGCGGACATGAAAGCACGTAGGAAGGCTACGGACCGGGAAAGGGTAAGAGAGGGCAACAGGAGAGTGGCTGTTTGGCCATTTTTCGCTCACGCGTTAGGCAAAGATTACACAGGCGACGTTGCTCGAGTGTAGCGGCGGTAACAACAGCTCCGCTATTAAAAAGAACGCTTCCCGTGGGCGGAATCAAACCTGAGCCCCTCGCGTTATAAAACCGGCGTCTATCCGACTGAGCTATCATCGCATTCCGGGCGCACCGCATTTCCTGTGGGTTCGTAGAGGGGGCGTTGGCTCTGGACCTGGCCGCGGGTACTAGGGCGTGCTTACGCGGTCCTCGTTGGGAGAGATGTGAAAGCCTCCGGACAAAACGATCCGGGCCTGCCGTGGAGAACTTTCAGCGGCAGGTTCGTAAATAAATGTGCGGTGCAACAGCCCGCGACGAAGTGAGAGAGAGAGAGAGAGAGAGAGAGAGAGAGAGAGAGAGAGAGAGAGAGAGAGAGAGAGCAACTTTTATTTTGAAACCGGTGTCCATCCAAAGGACTGCTCGGCTTCTTGGTTGGGTTATAGGGACAATAGTCCAGGCTATACCCCTGGCTGTCTATATTCCAGGCGTGTTTTTAACGTGCTGCGCCAGCGTGGTCCAATAGAGCTCTTCAAGCTCCTTAGGGGGTGTGACCCATGCCTCCCAGCAAGTAGGGCGCTTTGTGGCAGGAATTGGTTGCAGGGAAGATCTCAGGGTGCTTTGTAAGTTTGGGCATGTCCAGAGGGCGTTTCATTGTTGGCGTATTGGTCGCAGTGTGAGCATTTTGGTGTGCCTGGAAGCCCGTCTATGTAGTGCTGTATGTGTTGTGTTGGTAGCGTGCCGGTTTGTGCTCGTAAAATGAAGACAGCGTCAGGGCGGGCGAATTTTCTGGGGTAGGGCAGGGTGGTTCTCTGATCTCTGACGTCGCGTTAGTACTTTCTGCGAGTCTGATTCATTTCTCGGCGGTGCTCTTTTGGGTCATGGAAGCGAGGCCAGGGTAGTGGGGGACCGCCTGCTTCTTCAGCATTGCGCCACTGGGGCTGGCTGCACCAATTCTTTAGCTGGAATTTCCTTAGTATTTACCAAACAAGAGGAAGTGCATTCTGTGGGCACCCTGTAATTTTTTGTCGTTGCTGTTATTGGTTTCACTAAAGGGGGCAGCTCTGAATGCGAAGGGCATATCCCCACCCTTCACGGCAAAAATGTGTCTGTCTGTCTGTCGGCCTGTCTGTCTGTCTGGCGGTCCCCCAGTGCAGCCGCCCGGACACAAGTTAAAGGAATTCTTGAACAACAGGCATATACATGCAGAATTGTTCTAAACTATTAAATCTGGTAGCATACTTCATTCTTCCCAACAGTGTTCAACATCAAATAACAGATGAAGCATATGCCGCAATACAGAATTACGTAACTGTTCCTAGTAGTTTTTTAAATTAAAAATAGGTGTGAGCTTAATTTAGCAATAGCAAATAAAAGAACGCGTTAAAAAATTTACACCATCTTCCCGTAGGGGAACCCTGAGTAGTATGCGAAGCAGCCATGGGGTCGACTGAAGTTCCCATTAGTTTTCAGTTCGTCGTTTCCGTTGACGTTCAGCTTCGCGTGCCTTCGTTGTATCAGTAGCTTCTTGACGTAGTTTGAATGAGTCAAGGACATAAGGCGCGTTCGTAGCACATGCTCCCGTCTCGGTTTGTAGCGCGGTGGGAAGAGAGCCACGTACCTCCCGTTGCGGCCAGAGAGTCGTAAGATCGAAACCGGGCGCCGCCTAACTATTTCTTTTATTTATAGTCGACTACGCTGACGTCAGGCCAAACGCTGACGGGGCTGAAGAGACGCGCATGCGCAGTAGAGTGCGGTCGGCGGAAGACAAGGGAGGGAGCTCCATATCTAAAACAACATTTTAACCAAAAAGGTACGAATAACGGCTGGCTTCCAGCCTCAAATTCAAATCAGTGCCCCCCCCCGAAGTCCGCCAGTATCGAAATGTCCCAGCAGAGGTCCCGTCAGCAGTGTGAACGCAAGAAAATGGAATTGACTTCAGCAAACCTCCATTCCGTTTTTTATGTGAGGAGCGAAACAGGAGGGGCACAGCGTGAGAGGAGAGGAGAAGGGGAGAGAGAGGAGAGTCAGTTACGGGAAGGGGCAGATTTTGACCACCTTTGCAGCGAAGCCAGCAGATTCGCCGCCAATTATTAATGCGTACCATTCTTGGCCCCGTAAACCCCCAGCCAAGACCATGCAACACCTTGCATTTTCACAAAAATGCAGATATCGCGGAAGTTCCACCTGTAATCGCTATAACTGGTCGTAGAAAATTTTGAAAAACTAAAAAATAAGAAAATATAAAATAATTACGAAAACTGGTGAACCGTGTAACGCCCTGAATTCCCCAGTAATGCAGATTTCGGGAAAGTCCAAATGTAATCGTTATAATAACGTAAATTGACAGAATTGGTCGAGCGAATTCTTGAAAAACTAAAAAACAAGAAAAATGATAAGCAATTACGGAAAATGGCAATCCGTATAACGCCCTGCATTTCCACAATAATGCAGATTTCGTGAATGTTCCACTTCGAATCGTTAAACTAACGTAAATTCAGATAATTAGTCGAGCAGGATTTAGAAAAAAACCAATAACTTTGACTCTAAAAACTCACACTCAAGACAAACGGCCATATTTTCGTCATTTTTTCGGGCATAGCGATATTAGCAAGAACAGAAAAAACATTAACTACTACCTATATTCCTTGATTTGCGTTCTTCACGTTTGCTTTCCATTCTACGTACATTAAACGAGTGCTTTATAACAATCATGATAGGATTCGAACAGGATTGGGCAAAACCTGGAAACAATGCGTCACGCCGTACAACAGAGAGTGCTGCCACCGTTGCACCCGCGAGAAAACTCAGACAGTCAGCAAGTGGTAAAGCGACTGAACCCCAAGTTCCCAGAACTGTACCCATTGGCGGATCCAGAGGGGGGGTCCGGGTGTCTTGACCCCTCCCTTAATTTCTGAATATATGCCCTCAAGACGATGACCCCTCATATCGTAGGAAAAGTCTGGTTGACGATTTTTTCTGTTTCTTGAATTTTTGCTTTTCCGAAATATCGGTGAATAAAAAAGACTCCTTCTCCTCATAATCATCATAAATAATGATCGTCACTGATGGAGGCTGACACCCCTCTCAGAAAAAACCTGGATCCGCCCATGACTGTACGTGCGCTGTGTTTGAAGTACGGTACACCGTGCTGTTGCTTCTCGAACGCCCCGAAAAAAACTTCCAAGCGGAGAGCAACAAGGCCAATTCTTCGATGCCTACCCGTCACTGTGCAAGATGTATCTGGCACCGGGCTCTCAGTGGAATGATTAACGGCGCTCTTAATCCCCATGCCGGCTCTGTCTTTCCAACTCTGCGTTCTTGATCCTTTGTACGCCGCTCTTACGCCAAAATGAAGCTGAGGTGCTCTGTTAAACGGTCGGCGACCGATGTTTGCGAGGCCTGAAGAAAGCGCATGCTTAATGCGGCGTGGGAACAGCAGCAGACGTGGCAAAAAGTCATGGCGGCCTTAGAACGTGAAAAAGAAAGAAAATGCTCCCGCTCAGAGTGAGTGGGCCAGCACTGAGGGCCTAGTATCATGAGAGCTGGGGGTCCTAGAACAATGCTGAGACTGCACTCAAGGCCAAAGATGTAAACAATGAGCCTAACTCCACAGGATCAGCGTAGGGGGTAACTAGAATTCACGTGATGCATTCGGAGATAAGGAAGTGAAATATGCCCAATTTTCTCAAGATGTTACTTTTGTTGGAGAGAGAGAGAGACAAACATTTATTATACTGGTGAGCAGGAGGATGTTCGTAGGGCCTCCACCCAGTGAAATAGCACGATTGAAATGGAAATGCGCGTTTGAAACTGTAAATTAGGTTACCCACGAAAAAAAAAAGATAATGTCAGTCCCCCGTAGTACGCCGAGCCCGCGCTATTTTTAACAGGGAGCATGATAAGCGTGCTAAACCATCTTATTGCTGGTTATAACGAAAGCACTGCGGCAGTAGCGGAAACAGCCTGTATGTCGTAAGCTGTTGCCACCTTTTCCGCCAAGTCAATGACTTTGTCTTGGATGCACGTGTCGTTCATTGCACGTAAGCCATTCCGTCCTCTTGTGGTTACATGCCTGGCATTTCCTGTGCGTACCCGACATCATCTCATGCTTCCCTTAGAACGCTCCTTCTATTCTTTTATGCTGATGCTATAAGCCCCCGACACCCTGCCGCAGTAGACTAAACGTAGAATCGTGGGTTTTTCAAGTATTAGCAATGCCAACGTTTCGCCAAGAACCCGTATAGTTTTTATTGTAAATAGTTCTCTTAGCTGAATTTTGCACATTTTTTGCGTTAATTGAAGTGTTTTAGAATCATTTAGGTCTGTTTAGATGCAGGGTTTCGCATATAAACACGTTTAAATAACTTTTTGCATCGCACCGGAAGTCCCGGGCTTGTACCCGTCTTGCAATGGAACGCCGCCTGTACAAACTCGCGCCAGAAAAAAAAATTAGACTACTCAAACGAGTAACATCCAAAAGAGGCGGCATGTGGGAGGAGAGCCTAATCAGGCTTGTCCACTCGTTTGTCATAAGCCACGCCGCGTACGTAGCCGCCTACCACAAGTGGTTACAGTACGAGCGCGACAAGATAAACATTCTAATCCGCAGAGCGTACAAGACAGCACTGGGGCTGTACGAAACCATGAGCACCACTCGCCTCCTGCAACTGGGAATACATAACACGCTCGAGGAAATAGCGGAGGCACAACGCGCCGCCCAGCTCGAGCGGCTGTCTACAACAGGACCGGGAGACAGATACTGGAAGACCTAGGAATAGGATACCCAGACAGGACGCAAACGAATCTCCCCGCTCCCGACGAGATCCGGCGCAACATCCGGGTGGGCCCAATACCCAAGAACATCAACCCCGAGCACAACAAGGGAAGAAGGACAGCGAGGGCCAAGGCCCTGATCGACCTGCGTGCCAACGACAGGCACGCGCGCTACGTGGACGCAGCTGAGTACACCAAGCTGAAGAACGGCTTCACAGCAGCCGTCGTTGACACGACCGGCGTCTTGCGGACGGCCGCTAGCGTGAGATGCACGAAGTCTGAACAAGCGGAAGAGGTGGCCATCGCCCTGGTCATCTCGGAACACGACTGTCACACGGTGTTGTGTGACTCAAGGCAGACAGTAAGAAATTACTCCAAGGGCATGACAGCAAAGGAAGCGGCACGCTTACTTCGCACGGTTACCAAAAAATGCAGAAAAGTTAGAATCAAGTTGTCCCCGGCACAAGTGGTTCCCGTTGCAACTCATTGAGCTAGAAAAGCAAGAAAAGTTGCAGAGGATGCGTAAGCACACTTTTGAGACAACGTGACAGTCTGCCCTTTCGCCAAGTTCGCAAATGAGCCTTCTGCCGATGTCGACGCTGAGCCTACAACATCAACAACGGACTCGCTGCACTACCTTTCACAGAATCAGTGATGTTGCTGCGTCCACAGAAGCTGAGGGCCAACTCAGAATGCGGGTGAGGGCTTACTTCCTTTGCAGATGCCGCGTCGGCGTTCACGTCTTGTGTTTTATTGCTTATACACGTGCTATGGAAGGCTTCGCAACCAGCAATTAGCGCACTGTTTCTTGTGTTTTATTTATTATTGTGCGCGCTTTTCTATGCGTTTTATTTTTTATAGGTGCGCTATGGAACACGTTGCATCCTATAGGAATTGAGTGCGCGCCGAGCGTTGCTGCGGCAGGTGATGACGTCAGTGCCTGTGGAGAGGTGGCTCGGCAGGTGGCTCTTTATTGGACGTCTTAAGCTAGTACATGCACACCAGCGTCGAACTTGCCGTGCCGCGCTGCCGACGGCCGCCAGTGGCGTCGCACCGCGCTGCGGGTGAAGGCTGCCGCGCGACGCCGCCGGCGGCCGTCGGCAGGGTGGCACGGCAAGTTCGACGCTGGTGTGAGCGTGCCTTAAATCTACGCAACCGACACCATGCCGTCACGGCACCATCCCGGCAAAAAACCGTGAAGAAGGCTGGACGAAGTAGTGTTCTTACCGAAAATTAGAGGAAAACATAAGCCCCCCTCTTAGCACACCGTCGTCGGCCTAATGATCAGTTTAGCATATATTAATCTGAAGAGTAATAAGCCACAGTCCAGATGCCACAGAAAACTGCGCATGCTTTTACAAGCACCTAACTGTGCGAACGCTTCGGAGTGCTGGAAGCAGCGCCGCAGAGGTCTTCGCGGCAGCGGGAAGAATCTAAGGTTCGCATTTTCTCGGTGGATACGCGAGTCGGTCGTGGGGGCTGTGGTTTGTATGTTCGCGTTGTCAAGTGTATGCTCTCTTTTCGCTGATAGTAGAAAAAAAAATTCCAGTTTTCTGATTGGCTGGTTCCGTCGCGTTGACGGAGCGCCCATGTAGAGGCTGGGCTCCCGTCACCGGCACAACGTTTTCGAGCAGAAGTCGCTGGATAAACCGTCACCCATGATGGAAGACGGTGACGTGAGGGTGACAGAGCGAAAAAAAAAAACGGCCCTGGGAATGATACCTAGGTATCATGCGAATGATACCTTAGTTTAAATATACTTTAGGGCATGCGAAACGACGTTTTCCTATCATTTTATATCCGAACACTGCTCCATTTCTCTTTGTCGCGATTTTTTAACGTCACGATGCCATGACGGCGGGGTGACGGCTGTATGAATGATGCCTTACACAGACGCCAGCTGGGTGCGTGTTGTCGCCAAGCTATTGAAAAAACGTTTTGCGTTTAAATACTGATAAATAGCACCTAAGATTACACAAATATAATTTCCTTTCTTCTCTTTTTTTGTAAAACGGGATTTTGTGCAGCAAGTGTGCGTATGTGGCGAAGCATTTTAAAGGCTTATGTTCCTTTCTTTTCTTTTAGGGGCGAAACGCGTTAGGGGCTGGGGCTGTTGGCGTTTCCTGTCGTCTTCGTCGTCGTAATCGTCGCCCCATGTAGTCACGGCACTAAAACACCGGGAAACTCGTTTACGCCTCGCGCGAGAACAGTTCGTAACGCGTACTAAAAAACTCCGGGACACTCGTTTACGCCTCGCGCTGAAACGTTTTGTGGTTCAAAGACACGAGACGTATATAGAAAAGCCCTATAGCTCTAGCGCCCCCCCCCCTCCCCCCGGACGGTTTCATCTCCGTTGGCAAAAACACCCAGGTGTCACGAAAACTCTTATACACTGCATGCTTTGCCCCTCCCAAGGTTTCACGTCAGTGGATAAGGCCCTGGACTCTTTTGTAAAGCGGGCTTTTTTGCAGAAAGTGGACGTATGTTGCAAAGCATTTTAAAACCTTGTGAAATATGTAATAACCTCATTTATTGAAGAAGTTACATTTTCATGTTGACTAACAGCGCAAAATTTTAATTGGACAGTACATTTGATTTGCATGCGGTAGTGCGCAATGCGGGTGTCACTTTTTCTGAATGTCAAACACTGCGTAATCTTTCAGTAGTAAAGTTGAGGTTGTTGCGCTTTTTTTTTGGCACGAAGACATTGCGAGTATGGCACGCAGGTATCGCGTGTCATTTAGCAGTGCATTTTCTATAATTAAAATTTGCGAACGTCAAAATATTAATGTAGCCTTATTATGGGTCCGTGCAACTACCAGCTTGCAGAAATCCGACGAGACAAGCAAGTCCCTTATACAGAGACAAGGAGCGACAGGCTTTTGCATAGATGAAAACGCAAAAGCCCTACACACTCTCCGCTTCTCGAGGACTTTGGTATAATAAAGCAGGCCGAACAGAGGGGATCATACGAAGTGGGCGGCAGCGGAGGCCAAGGGGTTAGCACGCAAATGCGGTGTTCGCTCCAAAGAAAAGGGGTGACGCTCACTCGAGCTTTTCGAACAGGCGTAAACATGTGAAAGGGTGAAGGCACACGAAAACATCACACTCCTCACGCCAGTCGGGCCGCTCAGCACCTCCACTCAACGCCAGAAGCGGCGGATCACGCAACATCACCTATGCGCCTGCACGCTTCCTGGAGCATCTGCTGGGCGGCGGAGCTGTATACGGAAGCAGCTACAAAACAAACAAAAAAAGCTATCAGGCAGGAAGACGGATGACACGAATGCGGCGCCAGCACGCTACTAACGAAGGGAATGGAAGAGTCTAAAGAGTTGGGGAGATGCTCTCGCCTGCACCCTTTAAAGAGCAAGGTCGAACTGCGTTGAAGACGTGAGAAGAGCGCTCGCGGCCCGTGTGCCTCTCCAGCGACGCATACATTAAGCGCACGAGCGTTCGCGGATGGTCGAATTCGCTGCTTTTCTTAGATCTCGCTAGCGCGCCATTCGTATTCAAATGAAGCGGCGGCGGCGATAGTTTTCCAAATGTGCTCACGGCCATCCTCTAATGTGGGCGAATGCCTCTAGCTGGTTCTTTTACAGCAAGAGCAAGTAATAGTGTGAATATACCGGGGATATCATCACCGTGTGTCAATATTCGTGTGCAGGTCGCTCGTATCCTGGCGCATGCGCAGCCGAGGACAGATCCAGAACAAACAAAACGGTTTTGCAAATAGAAAGTTCTGGGTCTCGATGCTTCTGAGGCGGAAGCCATAAACCCTACGCGATAAGAATTTTCTTCTTTAATATTGATTGATTGATTGATTGATTGATTGATTGATTGATTGATTGATTGATTGATTGATTGATTGTAGGGTTTAACACACCGACGCAACGCTGGCGATGAGGCGCGCCATAGTGGAGGGCTCCGGAAAAATTCTGACCACCTGGGGATCTTTAACGTGCGCCGAAATCTGGAACACACGGGCGTTTTTGCTTTTCGCCTCCATCAGAGAAGCGGCCCCGCGTCCTCCTGCTCAGCAGCACAACGCCTCAGCCACTGAGCCACCGCGGCGGGGGGTTCTTTAACAATGAGAATTCATGCTCGAACTTCACGAGTGTCTTCATGGAGACCATAATTTTTTTTCTGTGGGAAAGCCTCTTTGGGTTAATTTGGTGCGAGTAAATTGGCATTCATGGTACGGAACAAGAAAAAAATGCATTCTGCTCATTCCTTGACAGCGTGTCTTTGGCGTGAAGCACTGAAATTAATTGTCGTTTTTTTCTCGTTAATCAGCAGTAAGTAAATGAGGAGGAGCAAATTTCAAGGATGCGTCTAGAGCTCGTATACACCCGGTTGTGGCGTACGGGCAAAACAGAAAGCGGCGCTCGGAAGAGAAAGGTCCTTCCGTAATACGGATCCTTCCTGGCGAAACAAAGACCATCCCGTCTTGTAATGCCTCCCCGGGACAAATTGGGTGGGCATGCAAATTTGAAAGTCAGGAGGGACATCGAGAAAATGACAAAGCGGTGGGAAGCGCTGTACGGGAAGGCCCGCAATTTCCCTTTTGTCTCAAGGACTTCATCGCCAAACACGGGGAGCATAGCACTTTGAGCGTGTCTAAGAGCAGGGGGCCGTAATCAATTTCCGTTCAACAATACAAGACCCTGCCATGCTCGGAGGTGGGTGGTATGTTCAAGCGCGCACACCACAGGCAGCGCACGAGCGTAGTTGTGCGGCGACTAGCTCTTATCGAGTATTTTTATTTTCGGCGTACGCGTTTTCGTGGGTGCGTGCTCGCGTGAATATGCAGCTATGTGCACCCATGAGCGTGCGTACGTACGTGCGTGCGTGTGAGAGAAAGAGAGAGAGAGGAGGGAAAGAGGGAGCAAGGGAGAGAGAGGGGGAGAGATATAAAGAAAGAGAGGGAGGAAGAGGAAGAGGGATAGATAAGTTTTTTTGTTGTTGTTGTTCATGCGGAATATACAAGGTGACATGAAAAGATGTCAAGATAACAAAAAGTACAAAGATAGTGGGAACAGGAGTGTAGTACTTGTAAGTTGAAAGTGGAATGTCGCACTGTAAGCAGTTGTAGTGGAAGAGAGATGAGGCAATATGGGGCAGGGCGGTGTGGCTGTAGTTTGTCTTCAGTAGCGGTTGCCAAAGATGTGCGATTTACCCGCCGCGGTGGCTCAGTGGCTAAGGCGTTGTGCTGCTGAGCACAAGGTCGCGGGTTCGATTCCCGGCCGTGGCGGCCGCTTTTCTAATGGAGGCGAAAAGCAAAAATGCCGGTGTGTTCGAGATTTCGGCGCACGTTAAAGATCCCCAGGTGGTCAAAATTAATCCGGAGCCCTGCACTACGGCGCGCCTCATCGCCTGCGTTGTGTCGGCGCATTAAACCCTACAATAATCATATATGCGATTTATCGTTAGAAAGAACCACTTCAATAAACAAAGTTTTCACCGCCACCCCATTTTCAAGTGTGCTGCAATAGTTCCGCACGAATGTGTTCGCGCGAGTTTCAAACACAGTTCCAGGCGGTTCCTTAAAGCCTGAATATTGCAGGCGTCTTAACACATTTTAAATGCGTTTACAGATAGTGAAAAGAAATTCTTTTTTAAAATGAAGTTCTTTGTCACCTGCTCCGCATGAAGAAAAGATTATATAGCTTGGTAACCCCGCCATGATGCAAACTACGGCAACAGTTGTAGAGTCACTGTTCTATTATTGCGATTTTTTCAGGGCGGGAAGTGGCGGCCAGAATAATAGCTATTTATCCATCGGCATCGATTGAGGTTGTGGTAGTAGTGGCGGCATTGATGCATTGTGCAGTATGTGTAACTACACATTCTACGGGGCCGGTGCGCCCAGTGTATAGAGGGTGGCATATGTGCATAAGGAGTAGGGGGGGGGGGGTCGTGATTAATACGGTACATCTTTTTAAAACGAGAGAAAAAAAAAAAACACGGGCATATAGGCACGTGCCATGTGTGCGAATCGATGCGACGCCCCGGTTTTGCTAGTAAGCTATTTGCCCTGCCGTTTTTGGTCGATGGCCCGTATGGATATGTATCTCGGGAAATGGGGGAGTGGGAATAGGTCTGAAGCAAACCCAAAATCATATAGTGTTGCTTTTTTCAACAGCGAGGAAGTACGCAATCTAGACAGATTACTTTTACTGCCTTTACCTGGGATACAAAATCTGCCATTCTGACTTGTTGTCAGGAAAGGCTAGTTGCTGGTTGTTGGCCTGTTGTTGGCTACGAAATGTCTTAGAATCAAACATTTCCTAGTCGTATTTTTAAAAACGTCCCAACAACAAAATCATTTTGTACAATTTGCCAATGTCTCCACATGCACAAACAGCGCGAGCGGTTCTCGCACGTGCCGGCACCTTACTGCGCAGTCCACAACGCGTTGTTTTTGGCGGTCCCATCTCCCCGCGAGGGGGACTCGAGTAAATGCGTCGCATAGGGGTGGGTGTATTGCGTTAACGTTTAGTGTTTGGGGAGTTGGTGGTAGTGAATGCGTTGTATCAGCAGCTTCTTGACGTAGTTTGAATGAGTCAAGGATATAAGGCGCGTTCGTAGCCTCCCATTCTGTGTCGGCTTTGTGGCGCAGTGGGTAGAGCACCATGTACATTGCATTCCGCCCGCAGGGTCGAGGGATCGAAACCAGGCGCCGGATAGCATTTTTTTTATATTGTGTAGGGGGAGGGGTGCGGACAACGACGGTGCGGACTACGACGGACGTCAACGCGGGTGACATCGTGAGTTACTGAAATGCTCTGCATTTAAAAAGCGCTTAAATATTGTCACGAAGCCAAGGACGACGCAGTTGTCTTGCAGGAGAAACAAGTTTATTGGAGCGAACTTGTGCTCCCCTAACAACTCAAAAGAATACAGAGGCGGCGAAGCAGCGGTCAACAAAGTGACTTGCGTCAGCGAGCGTCGCAGAATCGAATGTCCCAGCGTCTGCTCTGCAGGCTTTTAAATGCAGAGCATTTCAGTAACTCACGATGTCACCCGCGTTGGCGTCCGTAGTCCGCACGCTCACTGCGCATGCGCGTCTAGTCGAGGCGAAAGCGAACACTCTCTCGCGAGGGGCATTGGATTGGATTCGAACACTCTCTCGCGAGGGGCATTGGATTGGATTCGATTGGATTGGCTTAGATTGGATTGTCTTGGCTTGGCTTGGATTGGATTTGGATTGGATTGGATTAAAGTGGAGTGTGTTGGATTGTGTTGCGTCATAGCCGCGGCACGTTGCGTCATAGCCGCGGCAGACGCGCTTGGGCCGGCGCATGTGTAGTACTCTCTCTTCCGCGGTTTCCTCTCCTTCGGGCACGCTGCGCATATAACCGGTGTGCCGTTCTCCGGCCAAGCAACATCCGCGGTTGGCTCAAACACCTAGAGTCCACGCCGCTTTACAAGTACGCCAACGTCGTCGACTGGGACCGGCTTACGCAGTCCCCTCAACGTATATAAGCGGCGGAGCGCGCGTTCGGAATTCAGTCAAGGGCGTCTTTGCTTGGCTTTCGCTTGACGTGACGCTTTGCTTGACTCGAGTAGATGCGACGCATTTACTCGAGTTCCCCCCGTGGGAAGATGCGGGCGGCTTTTTATCTTTCGGTGCGCGTGGTTCTGGAACCGTCGATTCGCATCGAGAACATTGTAGATGCAAGAAGATTATTCCGGGATGTTCACGTTAGATCGGAATGCTCTCCCTATCAGAACGGGTGTAGCCCGAAACAACCCATTCCCGTTTGAACCCGCCCCGCTTGAACCCATTCCCGAAACGCCCTTCCCGTTTGGCCCGTCCCGTGTACGCCCGTTCCCAAAACGCCCTTCCCGTTTGGCCGCTTTCTGTTTCAACCCGTTCCCAAAACACCCTTCCCGTTTCAACCCGCTCCCAAAACGCCCGCTTCGAATAGCTCAGATAAGTTTCTGAGCTCGCAGTTCACTTCCCAGTGAACGCAAGCACGTCTTGTAGAATTCCCAAACTTATCTTGTGTAGCTGTCCAAGACATCTTGATCTGCACATTAGGACAGCTACCACACTTCTATACGACATCTGGGCAAGACCTCCAAGATGTCTACGCAACACCTGAAGATTTTTATAGACATTGCCAAGACTGGAGATAGCCATCCTGTAGCTCGGCTAACGCGACGCTATGCCTGAGCTACAAGTCTTGCAAGATATTCTTGATGATATCTCAGAGACTGCTAAAAATTCCAACAAGACGTTTACAGGACGAATACTAAACACCTCATAGCTATCTGGATTGAAAGCAACAAAACGTTTATTCTCCGTTTTGACGACATTCTCAAAAATTTTGAATAGCAATCTACGAGAAGACTTCTAAGCATGCCAGATAGAGACATAATGTCTTGTGAAGATGTTTTCTAGTAATTGTGGAGACATAAAGGAAAACCTCTCACAGCAGTTTACGCCAGCGGCATTGTAGCCATCTTGCTATCATCTTATTAAGATGTCATCAAGACGACTCTTATAGCTCTCTTCCTGTTTTACGCCCAGGGGTATATAGAAATGTGGTTATCAGAATAAGAGTGCACATATATAACTTATTTCATCTAAAACAACTTTGATATTGTATAGATGGGACAGCATAACGACATTTTACTGCATTTCGTGTGGCCTGACAAATCTGACTGAGCTAAAGCGTCTAGACACACCTTAAATGCAGCAATAAGCACACTGAGCAACTTTTGCAAGACTAGGAATTTTATTATTCAAAATACACATGACAAGTCAAAATAGAATAAAAGGTGGCCAAAAGATGTGGGAGTAAAAAAAAACTTGATATGCATAAAAGGCAAAAATTAGAAACAACCCGTTCTATTTGGCTGCCATAGCAATTAAAACATGCTTATAAAAAATGACTAGATACTGAATGCCTTTCAGCCTTTCAATGTTATAGCAAAAAAAGTCAACTGCAAGAACTAAAAAGAATGATCATAAAAAATAAGTTAGGGATCACCGAAAATATATCAAAACATGTGCATTACAGTGAAAACCTATTCAAAGTGGCCGAGTCTTGATGACGTTTGAAGTGCTGGAAATCCAGGTAGGCTGATCCAATGACGGAGGGTTAACCTTCCTGCGATGAGGTAAACACACTAATCTGAGTATACACAGACACGCACCCAAATGAAACACCCGATGGACACATTTTTGTGTAAGGAGACTTTTTTAGACCACAAGGCAGGGCAAAGGTAAATGCTTAAGTTAGCTAATATTTTACAGAGAACCAGTGAACTCTTGCTGAAAAAATTTTTAATGAACCATTCTTTCCTTTTGATACATGGAAGGCCATGGGTAAGGGAAGTCAACAGCGACTGATGATAGGGGAAGGGGGCTAGTGGGTATACATTTAAGAGGCTTCAGAGTGCCACTTATGCAAAATGCCAATAATATGCCCAATATGACAACGTCAGGTTAATAATCCAAATTAGTTGCAGGAAATAGTAAAACGTTGCTTGAAAACTATTTTAGGCAGTATAAAGCAGCATAAAATCATTTCATCAATTTCCACAATATTAAAGCAAATTTAGAAGAGGGGCAACACAAACACAGGGGGTGTGGAATATTGGCTGCATTCTCTTCCAGGCTACTACCCACAATGGAACATTTTTTTTGTGGTGGACACCTGACCATTTGGCAAAATTGTGCCTCTTGCAATGACAAAATATTAGGCTTGTGCGAATAGTGTTATTTTAGTTCGAAGCGAATTCGAAGCAAATAGGCCTGGGGTCGAATATTTTCGAAGCGAATTCGGGTAGTCGCGTAGAAAACCGGGCTAGTTGGTACAGATTCATCTTCGCAGCGCACAAATGACAGGACAAAGGGGAGGAAAGGCAGGATTCATCTTCAGCGCTTGTCCAGTGTTTTCCTCCTCTTTGTCCTGTCATTTGTGCGCTGCGAAGATGAATTCGAATAGTTGTCAGGTGTCCGAAGAACAAAACAACAGTTGAAGTTGTTCTATGCAAAATTTTTTATTTGTGAGGTTAGAACATACAAAGGCATCACAGAGAATCCTGTGATAACATGATAAAAAAGATTTCTATATACAGACAAGTCGTAGAAGGAGCATGCTTCCTTCTACACAGGTAAACAACCTACAACACATACATGCATAAAACATCACAGAAAATCATTTGATAACGTATTTCAAGTAAAATAATAATGGCTTAAAGGAGCCATGAAGACAAAATACAAGTTGGGTTTATTAGAAATACTGCTTAGTCCCAATAACAATGATACCAATATCATCGCAATCTTCGAACAAATAATGGAGATATTAAAAAAGTGTGAAGCAGTCGCGACCCCCTATCCAATTTCCCGCAACTTTTCTATGACGTCACGGAACCTTGTTTGTGCGATTGGCGGCCGCCTAACTGACCTGTCGCGACAACACATGACTGGACGTCTGTAATGGGGCCTCTAGTTCCATTTGACCGCATAACTTGAATGCTAACGTGCAGTTAACGCACTGAAAATTATGTTTTATTGTTGGCCCGTATGACGTCATTCTTGCTCATAACACGTCACCGTGGCGCAAAATTTGAAAGTTTTTAAATACTACTTGCTTTTTTCGTTAAAAAAACATCTTTTGTGGCTGTAATGGAGCTGAGTGAGATACTGAATCCTAGTTCTTTCAAATTAAACGAAGTTGTATTTTCTGTTCATGGCTCCTTTAAAGACTAGCAGCTCCACACGCAGTGAAGAAGACGTTCCCTGTGACTAGTTTCAAGGTTACAACACAGAACAAAAAAAAATCTGAAAATTTGGCTACATATTTTAAGCAAAAAAAAAAAAAACATTGGCATATAGACTAGCAGCTCCACATGCACCCGCCGCGGTTGCACAGTGGCTAAGGCGTTGTGCTGCTAAGCTCGCGGGTTTCATTCCCGGCCGCGACAGCCGCTTTTCTGATGGAGGCGAAAAGCAAAAACGCCCGTGCCCGAGATTTCGGTGTACGTCAAAGACCCCTAGGTGGTCAAAATTAATCCAGAGCCCTCCACTATGAAGCACCTCACCGCCTGCGTTGCGTCGGCGAGTTAAGCCCTACCATCAATCAGCTCCACATGCAGTGAAGAAGGCACTCATATCTACTAGTTAAAAGTTTACACCACAAAAAAAAACAGGAACTTGTTTGATGACGTTTCAATAAAAATATATCACAGATCTACATGCAAGTAAAAGGTACAGTTAATAAAACAACATTCAGAAATTCTCATGGAGAAAAACTAGTTCTTCCACATGCTGGGGAAGGAGGTGCTTCCTTCTGCAGGTTACAATGGCACCCGCTGTCGAAAACAGCGTTTCACTTGTTGTTTGGGTTGCTCTCACTGAAAGGCAGGCGCGTAGCCAGGATTTTTGTTCGGGGGGAGGGGGGGCTAAGGTTGTTTTCCGCCTCCTCCCCCCACCCCCCTCCCCTAAAGAAAAAAAAAGCGCGGTAGTTTGCAAGCTCCCTTAAAGGCTATGAAGATAAAATTCATGTTTGGTTCATTAAAAAGTCTGCCTTGTCCCGACAACAATGATACCAGTTTTATCGCAAACTTCAAAGGAATATTCGATATATAAGTTAAACGTTTGAAGCAATGGCGAATCCCCGCCCCCTTTCCGGCGGCGATTTCACTATGACAGTTCAGGATCTTGTTTGTACGATTGACGCCCAACGACTTAAGTCACCGCCAAGTAACATGATTGCGCGATTGTATCCTCCATTGATCTTATCATTTGAATTCTAACGTGCAGTTAACACACTCATAACTACGTTTTAGTGCCAGCCTATATATATACCACTCCTGCCGATATCACTTCACTGCAGCGCTAAATTTGAAGATTTCTGACATTTGTTGCATTGCTTCGGTTGAAAAAACGCCTGTGATTGGAATGGAGCTGTGCGAGTTATACCAAAGTCTAGTTGCTATTCAATTGAACAAGGTTGTATTTTGTCTTTAAAAGGCCCTTTAAGGTTCTCTCATAATATTGGTGTTGATTATGATTGTATTTGTGCCAGGTTAAGTTGTAAACTGGGCGAAAATACGCAGACCGGGTGGTACAAATCTATGCCCGTGATACGGGACGTACATTGCACGCACGGGAACCTTGCGCAGGCATTGCATTAAACGGTCATAGTTTCATGCAATTCCTTGTTTTATTTCAACGTGTGTAGTATGATGAGTGTGACATCAGCAATAAAATGACGTAGGCCGTAAGAATTAGATTTTTTATTTAGTTATTCTTGCCCACAATGCAAAGTAAAATGTTTTTGCATTCAACGTCCGTACATTAGCTGCCAGTGTAAAGCCAATGGAGCTCATTCTGTGCAGTATACATCGAATCTTAGCACTTGAGTTATGTGTAGCGCAGGTCTTATCTCCAAAAAAACGAGTGGCTATGAATTATGCATGCAAGAAGCGTTACATCACCAGCAATATTTCAACAAATATCAACCCTAAACAGACAGACACCACGCGCAAGTACAGCGCTGTTAAGGGCGAAAATTACACGAACCTGGCAGTACTAGTCCACACGCAAAGCGAAATAATTCGGCCATCGGCATTTGTTAAGTCATGCCAGTTTAAATTTGCGCTTCTGTTTTGAGTCTCAACGTGGTCCATTTCGTATACTATAGCTTCTACCAGGACTCGGGACGCACATGAGAAGCTTGTGCTTTGTAACATAATGAATCTGGTTCACATTCCCGCACAGCTCAAATGTAGAGTCTGCTGTAATGAGCTTGGTGTTCTCAAATAGTTGCATTACTACCGGTCAAGTTTCCAATGCTTCGTGCATAAATGCCCTATTATCTGCCTGAATGCGTGTACTGTTAAGTTATACCTTTTCTGGAGCAGCCACTCCCTTTAGTTACCACTCCCAGATGAGATAGAGCAAGTCACTGCAAAGTTCGCAATTCAATGCTGTATCGACTTTATATTTAGCAAGAAAAAATAATAACGCATATACGGCGATGTCTGACCATACTGTTGCGGTTAGGCATGTTCTGTGCAAGCTGAGCAAAATATTGCTGCGTTTTGAATTTTGTCGTGAGATCTGAGGAAAGAGTTACAGTCAAACCCGCTTATAGCGAACTGCGATATGCACCGTGATTTGTTCGATATATCCAATAGTTCGATATAGCCGAACCCGCCTATACTAGCTTATTGTTATGAGTTCGCATTGCGCGGTAGCCCCCTCCCCTCTCCCCTCCTCAACTCCACCATTCCCGCATGCAGAAACAAACACAGTAAGGTAGCTATTAACCATACCCAAAATAATCCATTTATTGCAATTAATACAGCTTCTTTCCGCCTTAACTGCCTATTTTGAAAAAAAAAAGCGGTGATTTTTGTTTTCACTTTCGTTTGGGCGGCTACAATTAGCATAGCATTCTCTACACGAAACATATTTGCAGCAGTACGAGTCTGCGTTCTCCAAAATCGAAGAAGCATTGGCGGAGCACATCAACTGCCGAAAGCGCTTCACTATAAGCATCGGACGTCTTTCACTCGCGACACCATCGTCAACGTTGGCGAGCTCTTCCCACAGTTCACCGATGCTGCTGTCTTGGTCCGGATTCGCTGACAGGGCGGGTTCCATCGTAAGTCCCACGCGTCGGAAAGAGTTACGGAAAGTGTCGGCCGTCACGGCGCTCCGTGCAAGGCGCAATGTCCCAGTCGCGGCTCTTGCTCCGTGGTCGCGGCCAATCCACATCTCAATCGCCGCTCCGAGACCATGCATTTCGGCGGCCATTCTAGGCGCGCGGAGTTCGATATATCGGATGTGAACTTCGTTATAAGGAATATGTTTCCCATGTATTTCCGTAACTGAAGTATTTTTGTTCGATATATACAGTCAAACCCGTTTATAGCGAACTGCAATATGCACCGCGATTAGTTCGGTATATCCAATAGTTCGATATAGCCGAACCCGCCTATAACGAGCTTATTGTTACGAGTTCGCAATCCGCAGGAGCCCCCCGCCCCCATCCCCAACTCCGCCATCCGCGTATGCAGAAACGAACACAGTACAGTAGCCATTACCATACCAAAATAATCCATTTATTGCAAGTAATAAAGCTACTTTCCGCCTTAACTGCCAACGTTGCAAAAAAACGGTGATTTTTGTTTTCACTTTCGTTTTGGCGGCTTCAACTACCACAGCATTCTCGACACAAAACATGGTTTGCACCAGTTCGATTCCGCGTCCTCAAAAATCTAAGAAGCATTGGCGGAGCATATCGACTGCCGAAAGCGCTTCAATATAAGCGTCGGACGGATTTCACTCGCGACATCATCGGGAACGTTGGCGAGCTCTTCCCACCGTTCACCGATGCTGCTGTCTTGGTCCGGACTCGCTGACCGGGCGGGTTCCCGGTCGCGAGTCCAGCGCATCGGAAACAGTTACGGAAAGTACTGGTCGTCACGTCGCTCCGTGCGAGGCGCAATGTCTCAGTCGCGGCTCTTGCTCCGTGGTCGCGGCCAATCCACATCTCAATCGCCGCTCGAAATCATGCATTTCGGTGGCCATTCTAGGCGCCCAGAGTTCAATATGTCGGATGTGAACTTCGTTATAGGGAATATGTTTCCCATGTATTTCCGTAATTGAATTATTTTTGTTGGATATATAGCATAATTCGCTCTATCCGGGTTCGTTATAGCCGGGTTTGACTGTAGCATAATTCGCTCTATCCGGGTTCGTTATAGCCGGGTTTGACTGTATAATGCGGTCCTACCATTTTGGTTTCAAACTTTAATGAAAGGACATAGTTTTTTAGCTGACGCGTGCATTGCCATTTTTCAGCCGAGAACACACTGCCGGTTTTAAAGGAGCCATGAAGACAAAATACAAGTTGGGTTCATTAGAAAGACTGCTTAGTCCCGATAACAATGATACCAATATCATCGCAATCTTCGAACAAATAACGGAGATATTGAAGAAAACGTGTGAAGCAGTCGCGACCCCCTAGCCAATTTCCCGCAACTTTTCTATGACGTCACGGAACCTTGTTTGTGCGATTGGCGGCCGCCTAACTGACCTGTCGCGACGACACATGACTGGACGTCTGTAATGGGGCCTCTGGTTCCATTTGACCGCATCACTTGAATGCTAGCGTGCAGTTAACGCACTGAAAATTATGTTTTATTGGTGGCCCATATGACGTCCTTCTTGCTCATAACACGTCACTGTGGCGCTCAATTTGAAAGTTTGTAAATACTTCTCGCTTTTTTTCCGTTAAAAAAACACTTTTGTGGCTCTAATGGAGCTGAGTGAGATACTGAATCCTAGTTCTTTCAAATTAAAGAAAGTTGTATTTTCTCTTCATGGCTCCTTTAAAGCTAAACGATAAAAAAGTATTTGCAGTTCATGAGCATGGGCGGCTCTGGAATGTATAGGGCGCACAGAAGTTTTGTACATTTCGTTGCAGAAGCGGGAAATGTAAATTATGTTTGAAATCTCCTTGGTCCACTAGAAAACGGAAGATTGGGCAGCTGTGCAGAGCCAGCATGACCTTCGGGCATGGTGCGATGCCCGAAACAAGTCAGCATTTTGTTTCCCGGAGTGCACCAAAAAAACATGCGTATTGGCATATCCCCGCATACAGAAAGACCAACGACTACCATGCTTTAGCATGAAGTGGACAGTAATGACACAGTTACACTATTTCCTTGGTTGACAGCGACCATGATGTTCAAACTAAAGCATGGTTTCAGGCTACGACAGGATAGATTGGATAAAAATTGCAAAGTTGTTTACCGTGGTAATTCTCGGTTGTTTCGGTTACTTAAGAAATGCTGACGATTGCTCAAAATGTCCTTCATGCAACATTTTAGAATGTATACGTAGCAGTTGTGGATCCAGGAAGAATCACATCAGCGCGCACTCGTATGTGTGTGTGTGTGTGTGTGTGGCGGGGGGGGGGGGGGGGGCGTAGAGGGGAGGAGGCGGATGGAGGTGTGCTGGTGCTCTTGAGATGGCCTGTTGTATGCGGCTCGTTTATTTAATTAGAAAATTCTGTTGTCATGCACGACCGATTGAGCCTTGAAAGAACGATACTCCTGCGCCCACAGAACTTCAAAGAAGGCCAGGAAGAGTTAAAGGCACGCTCGTTTCTTCGCCACCAGTACGAAGGTCCTTCACTTGCGCTGCGCACGCTGCTTTGGATTTAAAATTGGGTGTAGCAGTAGATGCACGCGTCGATATGAAACGCGGTAACAAAAGTCCCAATAACGGGCACACCATGCGACAGCGGCTATCTCACATGGAGTTTCGTCCCAGTAAAAGTAAACTATTAAAACTGCAGCCCGAACAAATATATTTTTCACTGTTCATGTACTGATACTAACGCTGTCCCGATACACTCCGAGTAATCCTCTCCAACTTCGTGCATAATAAAATATTTGGGCGTTTACAGGAGTTGAATTTACGTTTTCCCTCATTAAAAGTCGCCTATCCGCTCCACCGTGGGCGCTTTCAATTACCAATTCAAACGCAAATACTGCATTCGAAATAAAACGAGATAGGCATTTTTTGTCTCGGAGACACAAGGTACTGTGGTATCGTGTAAATATTAGGAAGTGAATATTTAAATATCAAAGAATGCATAATTGATCTGCGCCGCACAACGTAACGTACAATGTAACCTCCATCGTCAAAAGACATCAGTGATCATGTAAGGATATTATTCACTGGAAGAAAATGACTTACAATTCGATATCGCCGTTGTGACTCCGGCCCGAATATACACTGCTCTGGGCAGCCGCCGTCCAGGGAAAAAGCGGTCGTGGACGCAACGGAGGGGCTTTAGTTGTGATCGAGGTAGAATATGGCCATCTGATGGTTGTTACTGTCGCGACGCCGTCTGCTTGTGGCAGGACTGGTGACCGTCGTGTCTTCATATTTAGGATAAAGTCTGGGACCAGCTCAAGGAGCCGCAGCGCGCCTTTTTTGTCGACCCGCTGTTCTCCAGTTTCCTAGGTTAGGGGAGAATACCGCCCAACAAAGCTGCCTTATTGCAGGGGTGAAATTGATTGTCGCAACATCGCCGTTGGAAGGGGACAACACTCAGTGCGCGCAATCTGAGTCTACTCCAACAAAACCCTCCCGGGCTCGACAGAAACGTGAAAAAGGAAGAATGAAGGGCTGACGCGAGGAAGAGGGGCGTACCGTGCTGCGTGTCTCATTCGCAAAGGCCATCTGCCCGCGCACGGCATTCATCCAGCTAAACTGCACGTTTCAACCATAACGTAGCCCCGTCGCATTCTTGAAGTTACCTTGAAGGAGTATTGAATGTGTGCCCATGGCCGCTTGATCAAATCCCTTTCTAGTAGATGGAGCGGCCGTGATCAGCCACCCCCGTTTTCACGTTGTTCTGCTTAACACACAAAGATCGTCTGTTTCCTATCGAACCTGCATTGTACCAGTCTTCAACCATCAATGGCCGGCGGTCCCTCTTTTTTTCCGCCGCGAGTTAGTGCGGTCCACTCCTTGCTTCCCCTGCAGAGCCAATCTCCTCTGCTGAGAACGACTCAGCCGGCCAATTATTCTCTGTCTTGCTGCATGTCTCGCACAAGGGGTACAACGCATGCCTTTGGCGTACCGTGCGCTGAGCTTACCCGAAGGCACCGTCGCTTTTGGGGCTGCACCCCTCCGAAATCATCCCTCAGCGGTTCGCACCCCTCGGGCGCTTCGTTTTGTCACGGTCGGACTCGGCTCCCTTTCCGCAGCGCGGAAAAAGAGTCGAGTCCGGCCGTGCTTTTGTGTAAACACCCATGGGAAGGGCAGAGATGCACTTTCGTGGCATTTTCGTAGCATTTCGTGGAAAGTGCCATTGGTGGCACTTTCGAAGCATATGCAGCTTTGTTCACAGGCGACGTACCAGGCATACTGGCAGCACGGCGACGGCCGGAAAAATTTCGGGGGGGCTGAAGCCCGGTCAGCCCCCCCCTCGCCACGCCACTGGTGGCGTTATCCCAATCGATGGAATGACCATGATTATTGGCGTGCTCGGCCAGCGTGTTCGGCACTTTCCTGTTCTTGCCTGCGTCCCTTTGATGTTCCTTTATCTCCTGATGAAGTTGCCAGTTTCGTCGATGTAACTGCAGCTGCAGTCTGCACATGGTATCTTGTAGACAACACCGGGGTATCTCTTGCTGTCCAAGCAATCTGTCACGTTCACAAGCTGATTCCTCAGCTTGTATGACGGCATGTGCGCAACGCGAAGGTCATACCTTGCAAAGATACGGCTTAGCTTCGCTTTATTTAGCCTAAAGGCGCACAATCAGAATACTAATGGAAAGGAGGCAGTTACGTCGCCACCAACTAAGAAATGCGAACACGGCGTTATGAAAGGGGACATGCTCCTCGAAACAACTTTTTTTTAATAATGAAGTTAGGAGGCTGCAATTTTCACATCTTGTAGAGATTGAGCTCCTCTGGTCATATATGCAATCAGATTTAGAATAGCTGCTCCGGATAAAATGTTATGCAGCATGACTTGCAGAAAAATGGCTTTTTTGTGCACACTTTCTTTTATAGTAAAAATTTTTCCTGAAACTTTTAAAATAGCCTAGGTGGTTCCTTAGGATCTGCAGAGTGCACAAAACTACCTGAAAAAGCCTCATATTCATTTTCCTCACCACGAAAAAAAAATGACTGGTAGTGTGCCTTTTCTTGTTCTGTATATTTTTGTTTTATGACCGTCAGAAATATCTAAAGACACAAATTGCATAATGAACAAGATTTGTGCACTCTACGTGTTATAATGAACATCTGTGCAAAATTTCATCGTGATACAACAACTTTAAGTGGGAAAATAAGTGTGCACAAACTCAGAAAACGGTCAAAAACATCAAACTGAGAAAAACGCAATTGAAAGTTTATTTCTTTGGCAGATTCAGAAATTCTTGCTCAAACAACATGAAACTTGGTGGGGATATAGTCTGAAATGTCCACATTGAGGTACTAAAACTAGAATGCTCCTGCTGCATAAGTTGCACCCTCACGGTTCTTGCGGGTGGAGTCCTCGGTACAGGCCCGTTTCACCAGGCTGTGGCGATGGGACCTAGCCGCAGCAGTCAGCCTGGCAAACATCTGCCTGATCCTCCGCTGGTCACTTGCACTGCTTAGTCTAACCAGTTCTTCTGAAGGGAAGATTCCCAGTTCTTGGAGAACTTGCTCAAAGCTAGTGCGGCCCCTGTTGAACCACAACACCGTGAGAGCAGTGGCAGTCTCCACTACAGTGAACTGCAGGTTGTACGATACCGTCCTGTGCCAGATGCGCAGTGCTGCTTCTGTCTCCATGGGTGAGTAGTCGACATTTTTTTCACGCACAAGGGCATGAAAGGCTTGCCACACTTCCTCCTCTTGCTAATCAAGCTTTTGGGGGTGGCTGCAATCTTGACAGTAGTTTGACAGCACCTCAAAATCCAGGCAGAGACCAGTGTCGAGAGAAATGGCAGTGCCAACACAGTTCTGGCTTTTGTGTCCTCGTTTCTGCCAAGTACAATCAAATGCCAACACAGTTCTGGCTTTTGTGTCCTCGTTTCTGCCAAGTACAATCAAACATCACACTGACGTCAGTCTGACCAGTTTGCAACACAGTTACTTGCCTTGCTTCAGCATGGTTGTCAGAGACGACTTCTGTGGCCGCGGCATGAACTTTACTTTCTTGGCAATGTTGTGGAACGTGTTTTGGTGCAGTGCTTTTGGTAGACCAAGAATAGCACAAAACCTGCACAGCTGATCGTGTCCGATGCCAAGCGCGCGTGCAGCGAGTACCGCTTTCACATTGATGGCGAAACTAACACGGGGACTTCCCCTGCCGAGTTCCGGGTTGCGGCCTCCGCGGCCGATGGCGGCAGCGCGCTGCGACGAGTAGATAGAAGAAACCACTTCTGCAGGGCACTCCACGTTTTTGCAATTGAGTTCCAGTACCAATGCGAGGCCCTTCCGCTTGTTTGCGACCTCAACTACGACGAGGTCGTACTTCCCACACATCGCGCACACGGCGCCGCTCACAAGGTCACTCAGACCGTCGACTTCGGAGATAACTGCGCTAGCACCACTCCCGTTGCCGACTGTCTCCCCGCCTTGGAAGGCTGAAACTTCTCCGATGCGCTTACAAAGCTGATAGTGTCACTGATAAAACCAGCCTCGCCTGGTTGAGCCGCGCTCGCAGCGCTTGAAGGCGGGTCGCCGTTAGGCCTCGCCGTGCCGGTCGTGCCGGCGTTGGCCGTAATCGTCGCAAGGCTGCGCCGCTTCCGCTTTCCCTTGTACGGGCGTGAAGTCCAGGACTTGCGGCGATGAAAGTCATGCTTCTTCTCACCGTTCATGATTAACAACACACGATAGAAAAGATAGCGCGAAGTAGCGAACGGAACGCCACGGGCGATGGCGGCTCACAAGCGGCGAGAGCCAATGGCGGTCCCGATTTCGCGTCACGTGATTTAAATACCCAGTGGAAGCTCCGAAAACAAGCGGGAAGAAATGTTATTTTTAAAGGGGCCCTGAAAGGCATTTTGAGCACACTAAATGAACTAGCGCAATCGCTAGATTGGGTCGCCAACGTCACCTGTGCCAAGTATTACTCTTTTACGCGCAGCGGAAAGCTCACACTTTTGTTGCAAAGTTTGTCGCTTTTTTCTCACCCTTTCCTTCGTGTTTTTGGACGCCGCCATCTTCACATGTCTACATCATCGATTCCCAGATGTTCGTCATGAGCTAGACATCCTGCTATTGGGCGGCTTTTTCACGCACTTCCGGCAAAGAGATGAGTCGTCTGCTCAGCGTCGGCTCGCCGGCTGATCTGCCAGCGGAGTGCCGGAGTGCTTTGACATTTTACGACAAACGAAACAAGTGTAAACAAACGCTTAACCGTTTGTATTGAATGCAACACGGCCATAACACGACGTGGATTTTATCTTACGTGAGTACGTACCATAAAGAAAGTCCCGTGGCACTTCTTTGGTGCAATCGCAGAGAACGCCCTGAGCCGAATGCCCGGGTTTGACGCGTACATTTTATTCAACTTCAAAACAACCCAGAGATGCGTTTCGAACGAACGCAACGTCACAACATGCGTTGCAAGTTTGAACCGCGATTGACAGACGATGAGTTGCCTCCTCCTGCCCGTCGTAAATACGGCACTCACCTCACACCCGGTTTGCGGGGACGAGCAGCAAGTCACAACTCTGGCGCGCAAGCGAGAAGGCTTTTAGCCAGGCACACTGCACATACCCCATGCGAGGTTGAGTGGTACGTCGTTCGAGAAAGATAATCCAGACCATGGGAAGCACTATCCACCCGCAGAAGTACAATGTCGCATTTCATCGCGAAACGAACGCGTCCACAACACACAGGAGGCGATGCACACACACACACACACACAGCTTCGGTCGCTGCATTGGCTTAGCTGCAAGCTTCGTTCGGACAATCAGCGATGCTACGACGATACAGAGCTGCGTGAGGACGACGTGCTAACCACTTCACGTATTTAAAAACACAGGGGCAAAGAACTAGGTTCATCGGAAGCAAAAAATCTTTCCTCCATTATAGTGCCTGAAATATACTGGCTAGTGTGCCGAGGGCGGGCTCCAGGCGGGCGCCGGGAGCGATGTACGCGGCCGTCTGCCGCTTGGGGCGCTACCGTGCGGCAGTGAGCGCGTTCATCCGGCCCGAGCAGATCGCGCGGTTACCTCCGAGCTGCGTAGCAGACGGCAGCGGCAGAACTTTCCATTCCCGCTTGCGACGAAAGCGAGCGAAAGCGACGGGAATTCTGTCGCGCAACCAAAATTTGTCCCGACCATTCGACAAAAACGATCGTCGCGCGACAAAGCGACGGAATTCCTGCCGCTCTCACTCGCTTTCGTCGGAAGTGCGAACGAGCCTTTATGCGCAATCTCCGCCCCACATAAAACAAGCTCTTGCTTGTCGCCTGAGCATACGGTTGATATCTGACTACGTTACACTGTGCTTGCCAGTGTATTTAAACGATGTCACTAGGTTTGAAACGTACGCGCTCGGCGTGCAGCTTTGTAAACGCAAGCGGTTTCACATACGCACGCTATTTTGCTGCTAATAGAGTTTTAGTACAGCGTTTGTGGCCTTTGCATACGCTAAACGCTAAATTTTTGCGTCCCGCTACGTGACACCGCGATGGGAGTTTTAGTAGAGCGTCTCATCAGTTTTGCGTAGCGACACACTAATGCATACGGCGCCATCTGTCAAATGTTTTCCGAAATGTCTCGCCGGCTGATCTGCTAGCGGAGTGCCGGAGTGTTTGGACATTTTACGACTATCCAAACAAGTGCAAACAAACGCTTTCCCGTCAGTGTTGAATGCAACACATGGGTGCAGCTTGTCAGAACACGGGTTCTCGCTGATCGAGTGCAGCGTTGGTTTGCTCTTCGCCTTCACGTTCATCGCCGCTGATAAAGCGATCCGATCCGGCGCGTTTTGTGCACGGGTTCTGTGTCGGTTGAAAATGTCTTTTTTCACATGCCGCCGGTAGTAGGAATTACAACCACCGCAAAATAACACCCGGCACCAGCGGGGCCACATCTGAGACCGCGCTTTTTGGATAAACAGTGCGCTGTGCACCAAAGGGAACGAGCGCACGATTCTCCCCACGCGGCTGCGAGTTCGCCGCCGATACCAACTGCAGCCCTGCAGCTACGTACACCGCGAAAGGGCAAGGCCAGGCCGCACACATGCGGCCAGGTCATTCGTTCGCTTTTCCAGCCTGTGTCCATGGTGTCTACAGAGATGAAAAAGCCGAAAGAGCTGGCCCGTAGCAGACGGCAGTCTGTGGGAGCGCAATAGCGGAAGTACGTCACCGCTGAGGAGCGGAGCATCATGGGAGGGGAGGCCAACAGCGAAGAAACAGTTGAAAGGAGGAGGAAATACGGCGCGGCGATAATTCGCAGTTTTTGATTTACGATTTCTCAGCTAATACTCATCGCTTTAACAAAATTCTTGCAGAAGGAGATTGCTAATACATTGCTTTATTTGGTTACATGTACATCCATGCATCGGCGGAAGGCATTTCAGGACCCCTTTAAAGCAAAGCTTTTTACCTCTACCCCCCAAGGGTTCTTTCGCGACCGTTGGTGTCACCCGAAAACTCCAGCGAACAAATAAAAGAATTTACTGGCACCGCCGGGAATCGAACCTGGAACTAACAGACTAAGAAAGCGAGAGCCCGTCGTCTTACCGATTTAGCTACGAGCCCACACGAAGAGAGGGAAGACAGGTGGTGTACTCACTAAGTACATCTACGGGTTTACCCCCTTCGTTCTCGCTGAATGCCACGTGAAAGCGTCACGCGACCACTTATGCCCGTCTAGCGGCCCTGTGCGCACCTTGCTCATGTGCTAAGAGTTACAAAAATGAAAGGAAGCTCACACCAATGCATGGCATCTCATTTCTAGTACGCCAATGTGCTAACGCCTGTGGCCTCCAGTGTTTACGTAAAAAATCACAGCTCCTTGTCGTCCGCCCTCACGCCAAATCAAGGAATACATTCAAATACTCCTTGATGGCCAGACCATCACTCCAAGCCCCAGCATCTAGATCGTGGGACTACATCTCGAGGCTACCACCAAGAGGGACGTCTCCTTGCATCGCCTCAAAAACAGCATTAATCAAATCATACACATGATCAGGCGACTTGCCACCAAGAAGCGAGGCCTAAAGGAATCCGGTACCTTTCGATTAATTGAAAATTTTGTCCTCTCGAGAGTCACTTACGTCAACTCCATGTCTTCTTCTCGACAAGGAAGACATAGAGATGCCTTATATAATGATTAGAAAGGCGGTCGAGCAGGCCATTGGTCTTCTCATGAGTGCGTCCACACAGAGGCTGCTTAGCACGGGACTCCACAACACGGTGGAAGAGCTGATAGAAGGCCATCTTTCAAACCAGAAGGTCCGACTCAGAACTGCGGTGGGTAACCGCATGCTTCACCAGATTGGCTGGGCAGCCCAGAATGTCACTCCGCTTGACGTACTCCCAGACTCTTGGCGACTAAAATTAAAAATGCTCCCTTTGCTTAGGAATATGAACCCCTCGCATGACGAGGGTCACCGAAAAGCACGGGCTCAAGCGCTAAACACCGCCCTCGGTGGGGATCACGCAGTTGTTTACACAGACGCTTACAAATATCTAGGGTAGCAATACGCCATCATCGTGGCTATCTCCAGAACCAACCTCCTTGCGTGTACCTCACTAAGGACCCAAGAAATGACGGCAGCAGAAGAGGCAGCCATCACTTTAGCTCTCACTCAACCAGGGGTTCGGAGATTAGTCACCGATTTCCAGCAAGCCTACTGGAATTACCAGTCGGGTTGGGTGTCCTGACCTGCACTGCGCGTGCTAAAAAACCCCTCCCCAAATGGTTACATTCAGCTCATCTGGACACTTCCTCACGCTTCAATGGAGGGCAACAAATACGCCCACCCAACAAGCCTGCGCTTTTACCTCCCGTGCTATGGAGCTGCACGAGGACAGTCTCCCGCTTGTCACGTTCAGGGAGATAACCCAGCATTATCGCCTTCTGAGACAGACCGTACCTTCGCCTTACCGTGACCTTTCCAAAGAACAACAAACTACCCTACGACTCATACAATCGGGGCTCCTTCCCACAGCCTACGGGTCTTCACTTAATGCATCCGAATCGCTACGACGCTGAATGTAATTTTTTCTCATAAGTAGGAACACTCCGCCCCGTAATCGGGGTGTGCGACTTTAGCCCTAAGCACCCTCCTCTCTTTCTGTCAACTACCCAACAAGAGC
This sequence comes from Haemaphysalis longicornis, assembly GCF_048455015.1. Classification (NCBI taxonomy): domain Eukaryota; kingdom Metazoa; phylum Arthropoda; class Arachnida; order Ixodida; family Ixodidae; genus Haemaphysalis; species Haemaphysalis longicornis. Next base: position 163,022,101 of record NW_027526445.1, read on the forward strand.
AATGGGAGATGCTGCTGTCCAGCCCCTCTCTACCTACCCAACTTCAGCGGGTGGACATAACACAGGCCGCGCGGAGTGCATATGGGCCCCACAGAAGAAGGAATCACTCCCCAGGGCTGCACTCTGGGCCGTTCAGAAATTTGAACAGACGTATTTCTTCCTCCTCCACCTCCTTCTGTGCCGCAAATCTCGTCGCCTCCCTCCGCGGCGCAGAGGCGGTGAAGTCAGATCGTCTAACACCGGGTTGGAGCATACTTTAATTTTATAAAAAAAGTTTCCACTCTTGTGCTACACCAATACAATTCTACCAAACAGCGTTCATGCATCGTGAATTGATTTCACCTTACCAAGAATATCTCTTTGAAGTAATAAATTGTGTGGTTAAGTGCATTTTCTCTCTGCTTTTACTATTTGTGGAGCGATGTGAGTAAATTAAAGTGACGTCGCATGGGTAATCGTTATGGGTGCCGTTTACAGCTTTGCTTTCCAATCACATTCACGGGGTGGATTGGCGCGATTTTTCTTAACAAGGAACACCTTATCGCGACGACCGCTCCAAATAACCAAATTCTTTTTCGTGCAGGACAACTGATGTTTCACTGATACAACCTCTCCCCCACTTTCTGATGTAGTATGATTCCATCAACTCTCTAGTACGCCTGTCTTTATGCTTAAACAAGATATCAGTCTCGCGGAAAAGCGGATAGCATCGGTGCTTACACGTGTGGCAATGTTCGGCCAGACGTGCGTAACCATCTTTTTTAAGCTTGTTGCGATGCTCCAATAAACGAACGTGTAAAGGAGCCATGAAGACAAAATACAAGTTGGGTTTATTAGAAAGACTGCTTAGTCCCAATAACTAATATACCAATATCATCGCAATCTTCGAACAAATAACGAAGATGTGAAAGAAAACGTGTGAAGCAGTCGCGACCCCCTAGCAAATTTCCCGCAACTTTTCTGTGACGTCACGGAACCTTGTTTGTGCGATTGGCGGCCGCCTAACTGACCTGTCGCGACGACACATGACTGGACGTCTGTAATGGGGAATCTAGTTCCATTCGACCGCATCACTAGAATGCTAACGTGCAGTTAACGCACTGAAAATTATGTTTTATTGTTGGCCCGTATGACGTCATTCTTGCTCATAACACGTCACTGTGGCGCATAATTTGAAAGTTTTTAAAACCTTCTTGCTTTTTTTTCGTTAAAAACCATCTTTTGTGGCTGTAATGGAGCTAAGTGAAATACTCAATCCTAGTTCTTTCAAACTAAACGAAGTTGTATTTTCTCTTCATGGCTCCTTTAAGCAGCGATCTGTTTGACCAACATACACTTTTCTGCAACATATAAGAATCTTGTAAACAACTGCCACAGAGCACGTACGGTACAAAGGGTGATACATGATTTACTACACACGCACTTTTCTTCTTTCCCGGCTCATATTCAGCACGCTGCTGGACGGCCGGACAAACGCTATTTAATTTAATTTAACGCCACCCTGCTAGAGAAAACACGAGTTTGGTTCACTAAAAAGATTGCCTCGTTAGAATCATACCGACACCACTTTTATCGTAAACTTCGCTCAAATAAGCTACATAATTAGGAAAAAACTCCCACCTCTCCTCGCGGGAACCCCTGTGTAGATGCGACGGATAGGGGGTTCACAGCACGTTTCCATTGAAGGCAGCGTAGGACAGCGGAGGAACGGCGCTGGAACGATGGAGCGGAGCGACGCAGGCACCGCGTTTTATAGCGCGCATAACGTTGAGGGGACGCGCCGGTGCCAGTGCGTCCGCCGCGGCTAAGACGCAACACAATCCAACACAATCCACTTTAATCCAATCCAAATCCAATCCAATCGAATCCAATCCAATGCCCCTCGCGAGAGAGTGTTCGCTATCGGAGAGGAGTGGGGGTGAGCGGCGGAGAGCGAAGCTGGCGCGGCGAGGAGAATGGGGCAGGGGTGGACGCCGACAACGACGACGGCGCCGGATGCAGGGACGAGGCGGGTGAATGAGATGCCTTCGCATCTAAAAAGGGAATGGCCATGCGACCCACTAGCTCATTTCCCGCAACAGAACCTATGATGTCACATGAGACAGCTCTGCGATTGGCGGAGGGCGGCAAAAGCAAACGCAAATTAGGCAGAGTTATAAGCTTGCTGAACGAGCATTTGCGCTTAAATTTAGGGCACATTCTTCTTAAAGGAGTACTGACACGAAATTTTTATGTTACGTTTTTTTCGCTCCTATGCGTGCCTACCAGCCCACTAATCATAGAATGACCGATTAGGCGGTCGAGCGCAGCGTAAACATTCATTTACGGCGTCGTTTATTCGTGCCAGTTTCGGTTTCGACAAAAAAACGCCGAGCGGCCGCCATGACAGCATGTATCACATGGCGTCACCATTCTTGCCGTATCGCTGCCTCTCTGGAAGCGCGCGCGAGCGAGCGCACGCGCGCGCCCACACCGGCCGAGGTCTTCGCCGTCCCCACAGGCCCTGGCAGCATGACGTCAGTCCCAAAACCATGACGTGTACACACGCCCGAGCAGCGCGCGCCAACCACAGCCAGCGCGTCGGCTTCGTCACGGGAGCCCCGACGTCGACAGTTTGGGGCACGTAGCAGATGATGTCACGTCGACCCGCTCTGGCCTTTCTCGTGCGGGTGAAGATTAAAATGGATTTTAAATATGTTTCGCTGAACGGTTGCTGTTGAAACTTGCTGGGAGATATCTCCTGATAAAAAGGAAGCGTTTTACATAGTTATCTCAGCTTTGAAATTTCGTGTCAGTACTCCTTTAAAGCCGTAAGAATGGTGGGACAAACAGTGTAAGTTACGAAAGCACATGTGAACATAGAAGTAGCGATGCGTACTGCTGTTGGTACTGCGGGCACTATGCTTGTTTAGCTGCAGAGAACTGCGCAGCTTTGGTGTCGTCTCAGACGATACTGGCCGATTGATTGACGATACGTTGTCTTACGTGACCGTATTTGTCGAGCGAGCACTATGTTTCAGGCAACGATTTTCTCCCAGAACAAGAACAAGTAAGGTTAAAGAAGGTCAAAAACAAACCAAAGACACAAAACGGCATGCCACGGTATGGTGACGCCATCTAGGTTTAACGTAAACAAACGCGTGAGCACCTCGATGGCAACGCTGCCGTACAGGGTGGAGACACCCTTTGAACGGTCCCGTGCCGCTTTGCAAAATGGCCAAATCGTTGGCGGAAAAGCAGCAAGCCACCCTGGCAACACTGGGCACCCGCTGCGCCGCCATTAGAAAGGAAGCGAAAAGTCTGCGAGCACAGAGTTTCTATGGAGTAACTACCGTCCACCGTCCACATAATGCGTCGTGGGGCAACAGACTCGTGAAGCCGTGGGCGAAAACGTGCAACCGCAACGGCGTTGCTACGACCTGCTTCCTTTCTAATGGCGTCGTCGCGTTCACCACCAGTGTTAGCACCGCTGAATTCTCAGTGTCGTCCGCCTTTTTGCAAAGGGACCGTGCTCAATGAGTCGTTCTTTTCGTTTCCCACGCGACCCAGCAACGCGAAACAGATAAGGTTATTCAAACCTCGCCAGTTAACCGCGTTGCGGCGATAATTGTAGCGCGGTTTTGATACAATGACTTGCTTCGGCGGCGAGCGAGCAACCCAAAATGGCGGCGCCAGCGTATAGCCAGTATTCAATAGCGTGGTATGCATGCAGGCAACCGTGCGAGTGCGCCGCCATATCTGTGGCCAAGCGTCTGTTGCCAAGGCGACGTTGTGCGCCCGGCCCCCAGAGCAGGCACCCTTCTTCTCCCCCATGCTACAGTGTACTAGAAGGGCAAGGTGTGTCGTTTTAGGGGCCGGGGAGGGGGGTCCCTTTTGCGATGAAAATTCCTGCTGAGGAACTCCTGTTGTAAGCAGCGCCCCTGGCGGCAGCGGCGGCCGCCGCGGTCGCTGCTTCCAGTGTGTTGCTCGCTGCTCGCTGTGCGAGTTCTGATCGAGCGTTCTGGTGGGTGCAGTTAAAATGCAGTGTCGTGCTTTCTGAACCATTTTCTTTGCATTTCACGAACTATGCACTTATCTTGAGCGATTTGCGTGGAAGATTGCTTTGACTAAGTTTCAATGTAGGGATAACCGCCTCGCGGCCCGACTACGGGCGTTGTGATTACGCGAGCCCGGCAATAAAGTGAGACGTCGTGAAATTGCCGTACTCGATCGCCAACGCGCGCCGACAGCGTACGCGTCGACCGGGAGGAGTGTTTGATTAGCGCGGGTTGTGCCGGAGGAAAAGTAGGCAATAGATGAGGACGCAGGAGTAGAAGTGAAAGTGGAACGGGGAGAGAAAATAATATGCAAAGGCAGGAAGCGGTGGCGGGATGAAACTTAGAACCGCGAGGGGTGTGTGAGAGTTCGGGCTGCGAGACGGGGCGCGCGCCGGAGAGCGAGTACGGCAATTTCCGCGCGCCTTATTTTTGTTGCCGCGTTTCAAGAGTATGGCTAGCGTCACTAAATAGTGACGCTAAGTATGGCAGGGATATCACGACGGCGGCAGTCGGATATTCACATGTGCAGAAGCTGTGGCACATTGCATGGATGGTCGCTAGTGTTGGGTAGGGGGGCGGGGGAGGAGGGGTAATTTCACGACACCTGCAAGGCGCCAGCCATGGCAAGGCTCGAAAAATCGCTAAAGTCGAAAACTTTTTCTCACCGCTCAATTATATATGGCTGCTATAGGCGATATGTATTTGTCCCCCTTTGTCTCTAAACGTTTTTTCGGAGGCCACGAATATTTTGAAATGTAGAGTACACAAGGAAAAGTCCGTTACAGACAGCTGATAATGTCTCCGTTTGAACCCTTAGCTCCCAGTATGCGCGGAACGTTCAAATTTACGCTGAATGGTGAATTTACGCGGGGTACACGCTGTGATATGGTGTCCCACGCCGACATCGTTGAGATAGCTGTACACAAATGAGCTGATCATGCGGACGACGAGGAGCCCTCGGATGTTCCTGCAACGGCAAAAAGAACCAACATGCTGCGCAAGCTTTGCTACGAAGTTGAATGTTGCGACGGCGATCAACATGCGATGCATTCAGCAGCTCGAGAACGCTTTTCTGGGAATAGTTGCGAACGAGAAGTAGACCGAGCACCACGCGGTTCTTTCTTCCTTAATAGCAAAAATGGTTTTTCCTGCGAATTATTTTGTCTGTATACGAAAGCTCCCCTATGCAGTAGAGCTTCTGTTACCGCAACTACAAATTTTTAGCGTTTCAATTAAATCGAAACTCCGCTTGTATCAAAATTTTCAGCGGATTTTACAACATAGTGTTAACAAGGGCTTAGTGATTACCTTCACATCGAGAGAATTCGCTCATTTACCTAAAGAACTTTAGTGCGGTACGCTTCCGCGCGTGTCATGAATTTTTCATGTTTCACGAGAGAAACCAAAGAGATGTGCTAAACGATGCAACATGCGTGCATGCCTAAAAGTGAAATAAACAGCAGACAACATGTTTTCATTTGTGAACTTGGTATATTTTGTATACATACAAGGGTTCTTATCAGTGGAGACAAAGAGACAAATTTATGACATAATAAAAGTAAATCGTATTTACAAACTAGTGTGAGGCTCATTCGAGAACTTCAACAATAGGCTCAAATCACCTGAAATAATTGACATCGTCACACGGGACCTAGTTCAAATCAAGTCATGGGAGTCTCTCAACTGCGCTCTTCCTTGACGGTACGCATTTACATGCATAAAATGCTTACACAAATAATAGCGGGAAAGACCAGCCCTTCCAAGCATGCGACCTAGTTACACCTCCTCAGCTTCAGGTGCTTCAGCTGTTCTCTTTTAGACGCTCTCTCCCGGTTGAAAGACTTGGCATAGAAGCGGAATCGTAAAAGTATGTAAAACTTCACTATTGTAAGTGTTAGTTCCCGCTCATGGTCGCAACAGCCAACTTTCGGCAACTGCACGCCCTGCAAGAAGGTGGCAAGGTCTGTCATGCTTGATGCGGTGATCTTGTTGTGGGTAAACGAGTCCTCCAGAGTTGTTACAAACCTGGCAAGCTCGCCAGACGGATAAAGAAGGCCACCATGGTCAAACTCTTCAATAAACTCGTTCCGTGCATCTGACCGAGCAGATTCCCCAGGAATAGTGAGTGTTTCAGAGCAAGGTCGGCAGTCTGTCTTCTGGATCATTTTTCGGGCTACGTATCCTGCTACATAGTAGACAAGGCGAGCCGGACTATTCTGGGTGATGTATTCATGGTCCTGCGGTGCAAACGAGTTCATGGCGTGCTCTGCATCCTCAAGATTTCCCACGTCCACCAGCTTGTCCAACTTACTGATGACATCAGGGCAGCTTTTACGGCACGTGGCGTTTGCCTCACCGAGCAACGCTGTTATAGTCTGGGGGTCACAGTTTCCTCCCTTCGGTGGCCGTGCCAAGTTGTAGAACGCTAGGACATTCAATGTCGCCAGAAACTGTGCTGGGGTTGGGTGATCGTTAGTGCCGTTGAACTGCCTGACGATTCCAAAATAGATTCTCCAGCTTGTCCTGGCTGAGCTTCGATGTGAGTACGTATTTAAAGTTGCAGTCGGCGCAGAGGTAAGCAACAAGATCTAACGTTGACTGCACAGTCACGCGGAGGCCCTCCACCGTGTTCGCACTTAGGAACACCTTTTTTCAATCGCGGATATGAACGAGCTCCCATTCGTTCAGAAAAATCAGAAACTCCTTCAAGTATGTGGCGTTGGCAGAGTCCGGTCTCAAACTTGTCTTTGCACAGCGTGATGTCATGATGGCGATCAACTTGGACATCCGCAAAATAAATGCTTCCGTCTCACGCGCAGGTCCATAGACCTTTTCTACTTGGCTGCGGTAAAAATATAGGCCTTTTAATACTTCTTCACTGAAGAGGCGAAGAGCTGGGCCTACCCTCATCTTCTCGAAGCCGTTCGGGTAGAGGTGCAGCCTGCTTATCTGAGGCATGACCTTGAGTGTGCTGCGGTCATTCTCCCATGCTTCTTTTATGAAGCCAGCATGCACGTTACCCTTCGGTGTATCGTAGCCGGTCTCTAGAAAGCCATTGCGTACGTTTTTCATCAAATGCGGGAAGTCTGAAAAAAAAAAATGTAAGAAGCGGCGTTCATCAGCTGGGGTGAGGCATTTGCACTTCATGCTTGCTGAGGAACCTGAATGCAGAAAAAAACAACAACAACAAAGTTTTATACAGCCTGTTAGAATACACCGAGTAAATAATTATGAACTCGACACATGACATCCCATTACCAACGTTACCAGCGCGAGGTGCATTGTGCTTAAACGTACCCCTTATGCCGAAAAGCTTCCACATGCTGCGATTCCAGCTGGCAGCATCGCACGTCACACCATCGACAAAAAGGCCCGCCTGGTCACAGAGTAACGTCGCCTCCAGCACAATTTTCGACAGTGCAGCCGCCTTGACGTTGCCCCTTGACGCAAATACTCCCAATATTTGCATCCACTGTCCTGGAAAATGAACACAGTAAAGCAGAATATTACAAGTTAACTTAACCGCAGAAATTGATATTGTAACTTAGTTTAATTAGGCAAACGGATATATCGCACAGTATCGATCCCGCATGGTGCATCGTCAGTGTATACACCATACCTGTGAAAGGCTGGAACACGACCGCCAGGCCGTGGTCAGCAAGCTCGCCTCCAGAACTCTCTTCTCCCAGCCCTCCGAGGTCGACGAATCCCTCGATGGAGCCTGCGTTTTAATCGTTTAACACGGTAAGGAACAACACTGATTGCAATTATTTGTGTGTACCTCAGAAAGACCAATGCTTTATTTCTGTTAATTGGTATGGTAAAATATATGAAGAGAACTTGCCTGATGATTTCACTTCGATGTTCTCGGAAAGTTTCATCTCGTCGAATACTATTAGCCCATGTCGGCTGAAGTCGTCCATTGTCTTTGTTTTCTCACGCAAGGCATCAAAGGTACTTGGATTGAATCCTAAGCCGCTTTTGAAATGCTGCATTGCTTTCCTTATGCAGCTGCGGCCAGGTAGAACCAAGATCTCGTGGCGCCGCAAGTGCTCGTACAGCTGCGGGCTTCGCATACGCATTAGTATGCACTCGAGCAGCCAGCCATTTCGGTACTTCATACCCTTTGTAGACTTTCTCCTGGCTGCTTCAAAGCATGCTCGAACGGCGGCCTGTTGTTTAGAGGGGAGGCCTTTGATTTTCTCTGAGAACTGCTTTTCCGGCAGTTGCTCATTCATCGCCTTCATCTAGCTTATGATAATTTTTGCTTTCTTTAGCTTCGCCTTCATTTTTTTCAGGTTCCGCCGAACAGCAACTGTGTTGTTCCTAGCTTTTACTCGGTATCTTATTCGCGCAAGCTGGTTAAGAATTAGCTTTCGCTGATACTTGCAGTGAATGCAACTCGCCTGACCATCTTTGACTGTGCGAGAACACTACTTGGAAAAAAAACTTCCCGTTGAAGGATGAGCATTTGCTCGCGACCGGGTGTAGCCCTGCGCCAAGGCATAAGGCCATTCTGTTCACATCGTTGATGAGGGCTTCAGCCTCTCCTGGTGTTGCGACCTCTTTTTGTTGCGACTTTTTACCGTTCAGGTATACGGTAGCAACTGCCCTTTCATCCTGTCTTGAACCTGCCACTTCAACTCTTACCATCTTCTTGAAAGCTACTCTGCTCTCCTCTCCAGAAGCATCGGACTCACATTCGGCGTACTGGAACACATTTAGGCAGCTGGGAAGGGTGATTTTGGACCAGGACTTGGGCATTTTTAGGTTGCCGAAGGATACCCTTTGCCTTTCGGCGACCCAAGCTTCTTCACTTTCCACGTCTTGAGTTGGTTCCGCAGAATTTTCCTTTTCGAGGCGCAACCCTTTCTTTCGTTTTGCTGCCGGTAGATGCTGGTCGCACAGGTTACTTTTTTTTCTCTTCCTAGGAAGTGACTTCATCATGTAGCTTGGTGCGTCAGGAAAAATCGTAGGAACGGCATCATTTGTAAGCAACGGCCGCTCTCGTTCAATTTCCACGAGCTCACCGGTCACTGTTGTTTGGAATTTCCGCTTAATAAATTGGGGTTCAAAGTGCCTCTCACAGACAACGCTGCCTGCGTCTAGTGGCCTGTCAACTCTTTTTATATTCCTGGACCACAATTCACGGCGATCGGGCTCCACGGGCACCCGAAAAAGCGACCTTTTTTCTTTGCATGATCGCAGTCCGCTGTTGCAGAGCGGCACAAAGCAAGAGCTGACCCTCTTATCCCGGCGCCTTTCCGTCATTTCGTGCACAAATCACACTCCTGAGACTTTTCTCACACACTGTGTTGAATCTCCAACGATAAAACGATGCGCGCAACGGCTGTAAGTTTCTTGCACCAGAACGACGACGCAGATACGCAGCCGCAGACGACAATAGGCCGAGGTGGCAGATCAGTTCGACAAGTATCGTCTGTTACATCGCCTGTGAGGATTTTTATTCATTTATAACACTAAAGAGTCTTATATATCCATTTTATTGCATCAGGTTTAATAAAACATGTCAAATAACGGGAAAGAGCACTCTTCGGAACAGTCAAAGTGAAAAGGAGCCCGCGTGTCGTCTGCTACCAACCCGCGGAGCAAGCAGGCACACCAAGCGGCACAGCGCCGGCGGGCCGTCGTCTGGGAACTCCTGTTGCAGCCAGCTCCACCTACAATTTTTCATCGCAAAAGGGACCCTCGCGTTCCATTGGTTTTCTCCCCGGACGACACACCTCTACCTTCTAGTACACCCACGGTGTAGGAATATTTAGGTGTTGACACTGCGCGCGGCGGCGCGGCCAGACCTTGTTCGGCACTCCATGCGCTTCGCTCGAACGCCGGCAGACGGCGCCGCGCCACGGGGGCCTTTCTGGTCGGAACGTTGCGGCTGCCGAAGTGCAGATGTTGCTGGATCGTTCGATGTTGCGCCGTGTAAGTTAAGTTTTTTTTAATTGCAGCAAGGCACACGACGATTGAAACTGCTGTCGACACCAAATCATTTTCGGTTACTGCCATTTTTACTTGCTGAAACTGCGGGAGTGCGCGGAAGAGCAGCGAGTACGCGGCCGGCGACCCTTCCGAGTTCGTCGTAGAAATGAGTCTATTGCAAATAATTTTGGTGTCCAAAAGCGCGGCAAGATCCCACGGGCTTCTGGTCGACAGCTAGGAACTCCACTTGGCAACTAAATAATGTTTATTATCTCTCCCTCTCTTCGTTCATGCGCACGACTCCCGAGAGCATAGCATAGCTACTTTACCGCATCGTAAAATAAAATGTCCTAAACGCGCATGCTCGCCAATTCTGGCAGAGAGCCTACGCGTATCATGAAATGTTGCCTGAGCAGTGTAATGCCCGCCCTGTAGAGAATATGGTAATATCAGCCCGACTTACTGGGGCTCTTCAGCTACGTTTCGTATTTCGAATGCATCAGAAATACCCCCTCCACCGCTCTACGCGCGATTGCCCGGTCCAGAACGAAATTAAGGCTACTTTTATGACGTTTACATGGCTAGCGCAGTGCATTGATAGCTACTCGGCAAGAAAATGGTCAATGAAAATGTCCCTGGCGTTCCTCCTGTCAAGCTCGTCGTTTGCGCTGATATCGGCGCTGCTGAGCGGTTGCCTATCTCACGAAAACACAGATATGCTCGCGCAGATATCATATACTTACGCGACTGTACATTGGGATTGGCGGATGTCGGTTGAGAATAATTGAAGTCGGCCTGGTAAAGCAGCTTGGTGGGCCACAAAATTCCCCACTGAACATTATAGGGTGGGGAAAATTATACAACTTTACCAACATATTATGTGGAACGAAACGTACAGCGGGTGGAAACTGTTTCTGAGATGTCAGACTAAAACTAATCGCGCTGCTGCCTTGACATACGGCAAATGGTGTGTTTGTGTAATTGCTTCTTTAGACCGCATCGGTCGCCTAAATTATTTCTGAATAAATTTTGAACTTAGGCTAGTTGGTTCTTCTGCACATTTTGAGGGAAAACAACGCGTAGACGAGGACAATGGAAGGAAAACACTAGAAGTTGTTTTTGTGTTTTTCTTTCTTCGTCCTTGTCTATGAGCAGTTTTTCATCAAAATGTGCAGGGGTCTCAATTATTTCGTTTGTGGATTTGGTGACTATCAGACTCTTGATCCCAAGATGTTTTACTGATCAGGAGCTGAACTGGGGCACACAAGCGTAACACCGACCGCGGCATCAGCGAAAGAATGCAAAAGCTGCCCATGTCCCGTGTAATGTGCAGGATCTCATGTGGTCCTTCAGGGTGTGAAACAAAATTTTTAGATAATGAAACAACAACATTCAAGGCAAAAAACAAGAAATTGTATTTTTGTTCCACGGAAGCCAAAATAGCCAGTTGGTGTAACAGACACATTTATCACTATAAGTCACCTTCCTCAGAGACTAGAGAAAACATAACACACAATGTAATGCAAGTTCAAGAGACTAGAGTACACACAATGCCCCGCAAGTCTTAACAAAATGTACAAGTCACCTTTCTGAGCGACTAGAGAAAACACAACGCACAAGTCACCCTCTAAGAAACTGGAGAAAACAAAACAATTCACTGAGTAATTCAACTAGCTAGGATGCGCACAGCTTGGCCTGCTTCTTCTTTTCTTGGGATCGCTTCGTCATCATTGCATTCACATGTTTGCAGTGCTGCCTCATACGCATGCTGACGTAATAGTGCAGAAGCTGGGCAATTACTTCTTCTTTGTGGTCAGCGCATGGAAATGTCATCGTATACGTGTCGACAACTGCGTCTATGGTGTCCCAATAGACAGTGTGGCAGTCTGCATAGTCGACAAAAAAACGCTCCGTGTGCTTGAGAAGATGGAATATGTGAGCGTTAGGGTGAGTAAGACCTCCTCTGGTCTTCACATTTGTGAGGTCTGCTTCAGCAGAAGAGTTACTCTCTACGCTGAAGGCCGACAAGCACGTAGGGCAGCTACTTACTCTTCGCATTTTTCTGCACAAGAAACCGGTCACATAGTAAATTATGCAGTCCGTAACGTGCCCTCCATCCGATTTGTGTTTGGGAATTATGTCTTCGCATTCCCAACTTTCCAATGAAACAAGATCATCCAGCTTTTCCTTAATTTGACTGACGAAGTCAGGGCCCGATGCTGCTGTGTCGTTTGTTTTAACAAGGGCTCTGAAACACGAAGCACCTAACAATGGTTGCTCACCATCGACAACTTTACAATTGCCATACTTCGGAGGTTTAAGGATGCTGTAGATCGACAAGGTCTGGTACAGCTGCAGAAAGGTTGGCATAGAAGGATGGTCATTTTGGCTTCCCGCCAACCGTACTTTACCAAAGAACCGTTCAACTGGGTCTTGATTCATTTTGCTTGTCAAGACATATTTGAAATTGTGGCAGCCAAGCAGATTGTCACAAAGATCTATCGTGGACTGCAATGTGACTCGAAGTCCCTCACAGGTGTTCTTTGTCAAAAACTGGTCCTTTGTTATTGTGCCGCTTTCCAACTCTCTCTCCCAGCTGTCCAGCCAGTGAAGGCCATGCTTGAGAATCGTGAGGTCTCGGCTGTTTCTTGTGATCCCTTCTGCGGGAAATCGGCGGTTTAGGGCATCGAACAAATCGTTTAAAAACAACGTGAACTCCTGGGTTTTCTCGCTGCCTACAAAACTGCGAAGACCTTGTTCCCTATAAAACTGAATACCTGCTGCCATGGAGCGGCTGAACACTTGGGTGGCTAACTTCACACGCATCTTTTCAGAGTTGCTGGGGTATATGTGAGCGCGTGTTACTTTCGGGCAGACTTTTAGGCCCCCCATGTTGGCAATGTCTTCTTTGTAGACTTCAGCATAGTACTCCCACTTTATCCACTCGCCTCCTTTCTTCAAATACCGCTGTTGTGTGAGCCTGTTTCTGACACACTTAAACAAGTGTGGCGTGTCAGAAAAAGCAAAAACTTTTCTTTCAGGGTCAACTGGATGTGTGAAGGAGTTGCAGCTGCCCTCGAGTCTCCCACTTACACCGAGACTATTCCACATGCTCCTGTTGGTTGAGGCGCCATCACACACGAAGCCATGAATCTTTGCACCAGCTTCTTCAAGCAGAACAATAGCTTGGACAAGTAACTGGGCAAGAATGGAACCTTTCGTTGCATTTTTTGCTGCAAACACCCCTATAGGTTGCGCGTAGCTATCACCAAAGGGGCAGAACATGAAAACAAGGGCATGATCAGCGAGCTCCTCACTTTCTGTAGTGCCTGTTTCCAGCCCTACATAAGTCATCGTACGAGAATTGACCTGCTTACTTTTACGCACCTGCATTTCATCAAACATGATGATTCCATGTCGCTTGAAATCGTCCATTTTTGCCAGTTTCTTTTTCAGAACAGCAAAAAATTTGCTGTCAAATCCAGACTTCAACCCCACCATGGAGACATAGCGACGTATCGTTCGGACTGATGGCAGTGAAAGTACTTCATTTTCCATAAGAAATCTGTACCCTGTTGGTGACCTAATGTGAAGGAGCAAGCAAAGAAGGATCCAGTTGTCTGAGTACCGCCGTCCTTTTTTAGAGCCAGTCTTGCCAGCAGCAACACATTCCCTTAACACTAGCTGCTGCGCCTCAGTTAGGTTCGCATCATGAGCAATGCGGTCAACTGTTTCGTCACCTATTTGTTTGAGCTTCGCCTTGCATTTGCCCAGTTCTGCCTCCAGCTTTTTTTTTCCTTTTAGAAGTCGAACTTTGGACTTGTAGCAGGCAATCCTAGCCTTCCGCAAAAGGTCAATGCGGCATTTTTTGGAAGGGCTGCTTACAAGACGAATGCGCTTCATTTTTCCCTTCTTTTGCATGCGAGAGTGATGTATCCGCAATGTGTCTTTCAACCTTCCACAGCGGACACAACTTCCTACTTCAGTGAACAACAAGCAACTCCGGTGGCGCCAAACACCACATGCATCAATATACGCACACTCGGGTTTGATGTTGTGGTACGTTTCAGAACCGGGGCCACCCGCACACACGTGCAGGTTGTGAAACTTGCGAATCACAATTTCCAAGTCGCTCAAGCCGCATGAAGCCACGTCACCACTTATGGCGTTGATAGTTATAGGGTGACCATAAATGAAGGCACGCAGTGACAGCCCTCCACTGGATGAAACAGTTACATCTAGCGTCTTCCTCAGGAAAGGTGCCTGGTCTCGTTTCTTCGCCAATGTCACTTCCGAGAAGATTACCGCCTCCATTCCAAAGCCATCAATGACCTGTGTTGCCCACGCAGTCCCTGGAAGTTGGATGCTGCTCGCATAACTTGAGAGGCGTGAAAACGTGAGCTGCTCTTCTTCATTTTGGCTGTTGACAGGCACTCCCCCGTGGCTTTCCTCGACTACCCCGTAGCTGCTGGGCACTCCCAATGGTGCTCCTGTCGGCATGCGACTCGATTCGTCCAGGTCTGGACCACCTTGATCTGAACTCGTGATGTTGTCCTGGCAAAAAATGAGAAAAATGATGTCACTTGAAATATAATTAAGGTAATGTGTCATGAAAATATGGTATCTACCAAAAGCAACCAGCCGTAAAAGCTACAGTCACAGGCTTGGTAGGCAGCTTGAAACATAAATGGCTTTAGCATGCAGTGGGTTGCGTTAACAACAGCTACATTATTCAGTGCCCTCGAGTGGGAAGTTGCTTAGAACCGGCATTGCAGAGCAACTGCATCACACTGTCCAGGCACCCCTATGAATATTGCATGCCGGGATGACATGCAAATTCAGCAGAAATTATGTATAGAGAACTCTGATCTCCTAGCATATTAATACCAGGACCAGTGTGTGGAAGAGAACCAACCTTAACGTTCAGGATGTCACGGAAGATTGAGCTGGTACTTGAGGGGGTGCCTCCAGGATTTATGGTGGCAGAAGGGCACGTTCCTTGATCACCTGACTTGCATGACGTACTCCAGTTGTCTGTTCGCAGTTTCTTGTTGCGGCTCGATGTTGGAACGGCGTCTTTTTGGTTTTCACCGGCCCTCCCCGTGGGCAGTGCGACAGCGGTTGGTGCGGGCCGCTTGCTTGGCTGCTGGGCACACGGGTCTGCAGACTTTCGTTTTCTAGGGGGCTTTCTTGAAGCTGTCTGCTTTGTTAGATATTTGGGGCATCCCGGAAAAATGCTAGGTACAGCATTCGCCGATAGCACCGGTCTCTTCTTGGGTACATTTAAAAGCACCTGGCCATCGAACTCGGCGTAGTACGATTTCGATATCTCCTGCTCAGGAAAATGCTTCGCACAGACGCAGTCGCTCGGTTGCAATATCCTATCTGCTCTGGGTATGGCCCGGCGCCAAAGTTCAAGGCGAGCAGGCTCCGATGGAGCTTTGAAAAGCGGCACATGATCAACGCACCTTTGGTAGCCCGATCTGCAGTTGGGTACGAAGCACTTCTTACCCATTACTGCGTCCTAGTCGACCTCTGGGCAAGGCTAGATTTCGCAAGCGTGCCACTTCAACACCGTTCACTGCAACAACAAACACATCACAGCCACCAAGCACATAGGCCGCGACATCCGCGCACTGCGTCGGCCCGCTCCACCACGTGAGCTTGCATAACGATCATTGCGCTGGTCCCAAACCACGACACAAAAGGCTACGCACGGCGCCGGCCGCCCAGCTGAAACATAAACGTCTACTCCTTGTTGTGCACACTGCAGCAGAAAACACCGAAAAACAGCTTTAACGGCACGGAAAGGCAAGCACGGCGCGTAGCCACCGTAGCAGCGCACGCCACTCCGCAAGCGACTGCCGCCCCTTATTCGCAGCGCCCCGCGCCGCTGCGGTCAGCGCATGTACTAAAAAGGGCGAACAAGATCTGGCCGCGTTCTCCGCCGCGGCGCCCGGTCAGTGTCAACACCTAAATATTCCTACACCGTGAGTACACCATACCCATGCCTTCATGGCGGCCATGCAGGATGCAGCCTCGGGCCGCGAGTGACCTTGGGTTCCCGTGCAATGCGTGTGCGAGTGATTCGATAGTCAGTTGTGCCGCGATAGTGTGGTGGTTAGCGATAGCGTTGGTTACACGAAAAGTCGCGATTCCGCTCATGAGTGTGACAACCAAATCTGCGATTCAACCCCAGCCTCCGCGCACACCTACGAGCGAGTGCGAGTCGGTCATGGCACAAAGGTTGCAACGTGAGCGCAGTGGTCCGCTTGACAGCAGGAACTACTGCATCATTAGCAAACTGTTGCCCTCTGAACACAAAGTAATACCTCGACGCCAAGTGTACTTGAGTGCAGCACAGTACGATCTACCTACCGCCAGACGCGTATGAAGTAGCCGCCGCAGATCGGCTGATTGCCAGCTGCCGCGCTCTGACGTCAGACGTGAGTTGTTTTGCTGGGTGTGAAACATTTAGCGCACGAGAAAGCCAGCGCTAAATCTGTGTACGCATGAACCATTTCTTCAAAGAAAGTATTCGGTTTCTGTACTCAACCACGTATTAGAGGGCACCTACCAGACAAAGTCGTGGATGCGGTGCGCGTGCACTTGGGTCGACATCCGCGGCGGCAGCCAAATGCAGCGTCGGACTTATGCCGTTCGCCGCCGCGGTTTCATCCTCCGCGGATTCGAAGTTCTCGAGGGTAGGAAGAGCGCCACCACTTAATGTGAGTGCGAATAATATTATACCTGTTGACGCCACTACCGATTATCGGTCTGAAACGCAGCAGACGACGTGCGCTGGTGTTTCTTTTTTCTTCTTCTTCGAGATGCGGGCGCAAAGAGCATGCGCTGGCACGGTGGCCACCGACATGGCGGTTTTGCAGTGTTGCCAGGCGGAGAAATCGCCCGCTAAACTTTTCATTGAATACCGCCTATACGTGTCGCCACCATGTACGGCGGACGCGTGAATCAAGGGACCCTAGGCTGCAGGGCGGTCTGTGATGTCATTGCGGACCACAAAAACACACGATTTATAGAGGAAATCAAACTTTTAACTTAAATTGATTCATTTCCCGGTGAACAAAGCGTCATTTGCATTCGGACAAGCGCTGGGGGCACTATAAAACACGAAATCTTTCGAATAACACAAGCCTCACACTGGAAGCTGCTGGAAGTTCATAGTCTGGCAGGGAAAGTTTTTTAAGCGTACACTCACCTGAAGTGTGTCCCAGAAGAATTACAACAAAACATTTTCCCGAAGCCGCGTGTGTCCGAGCTGGGAGCCATAAGTTGCACACCTCTTTCTTGAGACGACGCCACTTCTGCCACCTCGACTAAATTCTGAAGGCGTCATTTCACCAATACACTGTTCACACTAAAATCGCTACAGTGAACGAGAAGCCACCGCTGAGAGCGAAACGAACTTTCCAGTTTTCTTCCACACACACTACCAGCGTTATCGCTGCTGACAGTAAACCTACTGTAGTCGCTGGCACAGCTAACGACAGACGTCGACACGGAAGGACGGTTTCAGCTAAATGTAATACCACAAAAGAGGAAACGGTTTGAAACACAGCTAGAGCGCATTCCCGGTGCAACACGGCTTCCTGGCATGGAGGCTTCCCGGCATTCACTGGCCCCCAGATTTGAAAATTTGAAAATAATCAGTAAGTTTTATCTCAATTTCTTCCACATTTAAATTTAAAAAAAGATTTGCAAACCAATTGCAGAATTCGTAATAATTTTCTACGGCTTTATTAGCAAAACCTACTCTTCTTTTTGTGTGCGGTCCTAAAAAACACCGCCTTCACGATATTCCCTTCCCCACGCATAAGCTTCGCAAATCTGCCACAGCTTCGCACTTGTTTTGTTGTGTAAAGCAGCCGCCTGTGGCGCTAGTATCTTACCCCCTTTTTGGCGCGGTTGTTTGAATGTGGAATAACGAGCTGCAATGATTGATAGCGGTTCTAATCAGGAAACACTGTTGAGACTGGATTTTGCCCTACCTGATAAGCATCCGTGTAAGTGTGACGCCGGCATTCAACGAAAGATTTATGCCGGTGTGCAGTCAGTTCGTTAGCAGCATCGTGCGAGTATATCAGTGCTTTGCTATAAAACAAAAAAAACTTTGCTATAAAATGTGTCATCATTATACCAACGCTGCCTATTTGAAGATGAAACAAGGGTACATATAGACGTTCAGTTTGTTTTAAGGAATAAAGAGTTTTCGCGCCTGAAAGTGGATCAGCTTGAGAAAGCAGCTTGTCTCGATTAAAACGAACAGCGACTGCTTTCGTACGGGTACGCCGTTGCAGCGCAGCGCGTAATGTGAAATATACTTTGCAAAATGTTTGTGTGGGCGTGTGTGTAGAGAAGGGGAAGCACTCTGCACTACCTCTGCACCAGGCCAGAATTCTTACGCAATATGCATACGTGTCGAACAATTTCAGAGCTTGCCTATTGGCCACTATTGCAAAACGCATCTAACATGCTCAAAAAAGGGCAAAATTATTTTATAGAGCACCGCCCAGGCCTAAGCGACGCGCAGGCGGAGATTTGGAAGAATAATTGTGCGGTAAGTCGGCAAGCTTTACGCCAATTCACTTCGTACGCGTGCGAGCGAGTACATGTGATAGCAATCACTTACCCCCTACCTACATGCAGAGCGCCGATATCGATTATAGGCTACTGTTTCGCGATTCCAGTGCTTTGGGAACGTAATGATTTGGAGTAGATGCACCTATCACTGAAGGTATCAGCCAAAAGATTGCGTGCAAATGCCTCCTACGTGCAAATCACCGAGATTCTAACTGCGCCAGCGTTGCGCTCATCTCACGACAAAAGCAAACGTGCAGCGAACTTTCGCAAAAGCGTAGCGACGACTTGAGCAATACGTAGCGGTGCGCGTAGTTTGTCAAAGCACGCATCCTGGGATCCAAAGCAAGCGCAATGCCTGAGAGCCTGAGACGCCACAGCAGGACTGCTTTCAAATGGGCGCCGCCATTTTGGCTACAGCTTCAGTGGAAGTGACGTCGGTGACATCACGATGCTGGGGCGCTATTTAGGGGGGGGGGGAAGGGGGGGGGGTCGGCCTGGTCCCTTACGGGATATGGTTTGGGAATACGCTGCCGGGCGCTTACGGAAGGGGGTGTGGTTTGACCTCTAGCGCGCAAGGGCATAACTGGTCACCCCGCTAATACTGCTCGAGGTAGCGTAGAGTAAAAACCAAAACCAAAACGCTTAGACGAGCCACGGCATGAGGGAATAAGCGGTTTGTAGGACAGATAGTGTCACCTTGTCGCTGAAACTGACCAACATCAAGCAGCAGCAACTTTCACTCCCACATGTTCAGCCACACAAACGTAGATGGCGTCTGTTATTTCTGTGTCAGGGCAATTTAAAACCATCTTGGCTAAACTTCGGTAACTGGAAAGCAGAAATTGTAAACGCAGCAACTCCCTTCTAAAACGCTCATTCGGCGTCAAAGTAACGCTATCACGTCCAACATGTCACTGCAACTTTTTCTGATGCAAAAATAACTGTCGGACGGTCTTCTTCATCCTGATCGATAGCAACGTGGTGTTGGAATTGCGCCTAACTTCATTAGCTTGGGCAGACGTTAGTGGGACTTCTTTTATGGAAATAACAATGGGGCACGCGGCGTTATCACGCGCATTTGGAGGCTGCTGTGAGCGGCCTCTGATTCTGATGCGCATGCTTCCGTTCCATCACCTATGTGACGCCCGGCCGCCGGTAATGGCCGCGTTTTTCAGTTTAGGTTCCCAAAACACCAATCTTCACGAGCTGTTTGCGTCGCGCGCATTCACGCTTGAAACGCAGTATATTTGCATGTCGCACTCTTTTTATTGGCCCTGTTGGATGGCATTATTTTTACGCCGTCGAAAATTTGAGTGCAGTCGGCCTTTAGGGAAAAGCTTCAGTATAACAAGCAGCGGGACTGCATGCTTTGTTAGGCAAGCGGATGTTGGATTAGCCGCAACGATGTTGTTTTAGCCCACTCCCTCCTCTGCTTCGTTTTAAGTGGATTGTCTTCGTCGTACGCAATCCCAGTAGGCTACTTCTTCACTAAACGTCCAACGGGTAGTCAGCTTCCCGAGCTAGTACTCTTTGTGATGAAAAAAGGAAAAAACCTGTGGTTGCCGCATAGTGCAACTTGTCACCGACCACCACCGAGTCAAAATGAAGATGCTGGACCAGGGCACTCTGGCGTTTGAAGTAGAACTCCCGTGCGACTGTAACAAACCTGTACTCCTAAGTTTCGACTCCTGCGATGTGCGGAAGAATGAAGAACGCACGCTCATGACGTAGGACCTAAGGGGAAAATTTAGGTATCTTACCTAAAGCTTGTGTATGACCTGCAGGAGAACCTGACGGTGAAACCGGTCCGTTATCTACACCGAAAGCCCGTCCATACGAATAATATCGAAAAGATGAACGTGAGAAGGGCCATTCAAGTTCTGCCTCCGGCTGTGACTGCTGCCTTGTAACACCTAAAAGAACAAGCCAGGCACACATGCAGCCCATTGTTCGCAACTGCAGGCCACACCATCACATTCATGAGGAACTTCTATCAGGGGTTCATACTTCTAGACATGAGCAATACAACCCGGCACCTGCGCCAAAAGTTCCCCGATGTCCGGCACTACGGCGATGCTGACTATGACAGGCTTGAGTGGCTGGAGGTTACCATGCCTATGTACTTGGAAGATGTTAAAAGAAGTTGCGGCGATCCAAGCGAGTTCCTCACGAAGGAGACGTATGAGGAATTTTCTATCACCACCTACTCTAGTGTTTCCTGCATAAGGTACCTTCTGAAAACCGATAGCTTCCTGTTCGTGCATATACCGAATAGAGAAACGGAGCGAGAGCCCGTTGTCTTACCAATTGAGCTACGAGCACACGCAGATACAGGGGAGACAGACGGTGTATTCACCGAGCACAGCTGTGGGTTTACCCCCTGCGTTCTCGCTGAATGCCACGTGATAGCGTCACGCGACCTCTCGCGCCTCTGTGCGCTCCGTCCACGGCACGTGTGGCAGCCGTGTGCACCAGTGGTTTGTCCAGGTAGACCTCGAAAAGTTTGGACTCGTGTGCAATACCGATACCAAACAACCGACTACCATACGTGGAATGTGCTTTGAGTTAACTTTCACGAATAATATAACTGCGCTGAAAACGCAAAGTCTGAGTGCGTATCACACCGGTCATCAGTCCGTTCTGAACATTGTGCTGAAGTGAAATAATAAATAACGTGTTACAGGTACAGTGTAACGTGTGAATAACGCAACCGGGCCGTAGGCACCCGTGGTAGGTGGTGTATAAAGCGTCGCTTTCGAAACGCCCTCCACAGGGTGAATTGGCCCGCACTTTTTTGGAACGCAGTGCATAACGCAGAAAAGTCTTGCGAAAAGAAATATGCTCAGTTGTGGAATGCAGGCACAGAATTGTTTACAAAATCCCGCAGTCTTGTCAGGACGTTGCATTGACCATCGCCTGCGTGACTACGAGAACTTTCTCAAAGGGTCATGCTGGCAGTCAGCTTGCTGTGCATTGGAAAAAAAAAGAAGAAAGGGCACGCGTGACCCACGAGGCTTTCTGTATCGCACAATGCTGCGACGAGTGTATTCGTATGCCCAGTGTCTCGCGTGAACGGAAAAGGGATCGCATATCTTTCGAATTGATACGGGTTTCCTACCATCATTGTGTGCTTTAAGAATTCGTACAGCACCGTCGCCTTCTTCTATTTGTTATTTATTGTTGCGTAGATTTGACTCTTTTGTACAAAGGTTGCGCCCTAATGCAATAAAAAAGATGTGGTTGATAGTCAGTGCACATGTTTGTCTCCTCCTTTCTCGTGTCCCGTCTTCGGGCTGTTGTAATCGCTTAGTTCGTTTTTTTTTATTTTGCCACCCTCTGATTGGCTAGGTAGCGCACAAAATAGGCGTCGCTGAAAGAACGACGGGCATTGTGTTGCTGGAACTACGTGCGTCGCCTCCCTTCTTGGGCAAGCCGGCGGTCGTCCAGGCAGCTGGTGGCAGCGGTGGCGACGGAAGGGAGCGTATACGTCGGCGGTGGTCTTGGCGTCGGATTTGGTGAGAGCACGGTTTTATTATTATTATTATTAGAGTGCCCTCAGGGCCTTTACGGCGTTACAGAGGGGGTGGGTACAGTGCATGAAAACAGGTAACAGTGTAGAAGTACAGGCAGTATGTAAACACAAGCATATTTCCGGAAACCAGGTTACTGCATTACATGTACAGAAAGTGCATTCTTGAATGATGCCGGATCTTCAATGGACACAATGTGGTGGGAAAGGTGGTTCCATTCCTCAGACATTTTGGGGAGAAATGAATCTGAGAATGCGTTGGTGCGGCCAGATGGAACGTTGTTGCCTTGAACGGATGGTCGATGCGGGATGATATGTACGTGGGCCGTGAGAAAAGGTCGCGTCTTATAGATGGTTTATGGAAATAGATTTTGTTAAACAGAGAGAGTCGTGAAATTTTTCTGCGATGGTGCAAGCTTGGTAGAACCAGGTTATTTTTCATTAGTGAAACACTGGAGGTACGGGAGTAGTCGGAAAGTATAAATCGAGCTGAGCGGTTTTGTACAGATTCCAGAAGAGAAATTAGGTTTTGTTGTGCAGGGTCCCAGATTGCCGAGGCATACTCTAGTTTAAGGCGAATTAGTGTCCGATAAAGTGTTAACCTGAGGGGGGATGGGTCATGAGAGAAATTACGGCGAATATATCCTAAGGAACGGTTTGCGCTGCTGCAGACATAATTAATGTGTGTGTGCCATGTTAAGTCATTGCTGATATGAACACCAAGATACTTGTAGGATGTAACGTATTCGAGAGTGGCTCCAGTAATTTTGTAATTAAAGGGCTGCTGGGAATAACGTTTGCGCGTTATGGTCATGCTTTTGCATTTGTTTGTGTTAAGTATCATGTGCCATTTGCTGCACCATTTAGAGACAGTGTCGAGGTCGGCGTGTAAATTAAAGTTGTCCGTTCGGTCACAAATTTCGCGAAATTACGCAATTATCAGCGAATAATTTTATGGAGGAATTTATACCATTAGGAAGGTCGTTAATAAATATTAAAAATAGCAGAGGACCTAACTCCGAACCCTGTGGTACACCGGATTTAACATCAGTAGGGGGAGAATTGCATTCGTTAGCAGTCACGAATTAGGTGCGATTGGTCAAAAAGCATTCTATCCACTTAAACACATTAGGGTCAATGTTTAGGGTACCGAGCTTAAGAAGTAATAATTGATGAGACACTTTGCCAAACGCTTTTTGAAAATCTACAAAGATGCAGTCTACAGATGAAGCGCGATCCAGAGCTGATGCAACGTCGTATGTGAATGTTAGAAGCTGAGTTTCGCATGAGTAATTTTTCCGAAAGCCATGTTGAAATGGGCTGAAAAAGGAGTTGGATTCCAGGAATGATAGAAGGTTAGAATAAATGACGTGCTCTAAAAGTTTACAGGAAATAGACGTTAACGATATTGGGCAGTTTTAGCATATTGTTACCGTGTTTGCGTTACCGTTTACCGTGTTGCCGGAAGCGCTGGCGACGGTGAAGCCTGTGCCGGTAAGTTGCCGTTCGCGGCAATTCTCGCGCTGCGCAGTCTTCTCCCGCAAACACGGTAAACGGTAACGTAAACACGGTAACGATATGCTAAAACTGCCTATTGGCCGGTAATTTAAAGGAGAGCTTTGGATACCGGATTTGAAAACAGGGACGACCTTCCCAACCTTCCAATCAATTGGCACAGCACATCACTGAAGGGATTGAAAAAAGATATGTGGCAGGATTATTGACGAATAAACTTCGGTGTTTTTCAAGAGCTTGGGATTAATTTCGTCTACGCCACAACTGGAAGGTTTAAGGTCATAAATCAGCTTCATAATTCCAACAGGATCTACTACAATAGGATCCATTGGAAAAAAGTTGTAATCGCATAATTGCGGCACAACATCCGCAGGACAATTCGAAAACGACTTGGCGAATACTTGATTCAGAACGCGACAACATTCGTCACTGCGCATGACCTGGTTGTCAGCATATCTAAGAGATATAAGTTCTTTTTTATTAGGTCTAATTGTCTTCCAAAACATTTTTGGGTTACTTTGGAGAAGCGACGGGAGAGTGTTTGTAAAAAAGACGTCCTTTGCTTTTTTTTATGGCTGCACGATAAGCGTCGGAAATATTTTTGTAAGCAAACCAGCGGGATGTCTCATTTTTGCGTTTGGCTACACGAAATGAGCGTTTCTTTAGGTTTTGCAGTCGTTTTAGATCAGATGTGAACCAAGGTGAGCGTTGCTTGCCAGAAATAACAACTAAAGGAATATATTTGTTAGTCAAAAACGTAACTTTTTCTTTAAACAAGTGCCAACTGTGTTCAACCGTGCGATCAAAAAAGCCTACCATGTAGTCATCGATAAAACATTCGAGTTCTGTATTAATTGAAGCGTAGTCTCCTTTGGCGTAATTTCTTATTGCTTTGCTGTGTGTTAGCCGGCGCGAAACCTCAGCTTCTAAGGTAAAATGAATGAAACAATGAGCGCTTAAACCGGGAAGGAAAATTAGGAGTCGCACAAGATCTGGAACATTTCTCAGGACCAGATCTAGTATGTTAGCGGACGTCGGACCCACTCTGGTTGGTTTGTCAACTAGCTGAGTCAAATTAAAGTCGAGACACATGTTAAAAAATGTAGTACTATCTCCTGATAGATTACTGTAAGCAGAGCAGGGCACTGACCAGTTTATTTTGGGGAAGTTAAAGTCCCCGAGCAAGAACAACGGCGCATGTGGAAATTTCAAGACCAGGTTGTTAAGAACGTCATGTATTTTGTCGCAAAAGTCAGATGTAGCATTGGGCGGACGATAACAGGCGCAAAACAGGGCGTTTTGATTATTTAAGTGTATCGAAACACAGATAATTTCTAAGACTGAATTTGTTATCACCATACTGGAAGTGAGACAATCGGCTGCAGCGATCAATACACCGCCACCAGGTTGATTACAACGATCAGCTCGGTATACAAAGTAATTTTTATCGCAAAAAAACAATTCCGAGTTTGCCTACTATGTCTGCAGCGCAGTCATCAAAAAGGGAAAACAAGGCATCGCGCTTGTTAGTGACTCTGCGCGCATTTGAAAATAAAACTGACAGGTTCTTGTCGTTATTTTTTGGGCGTGGGTCAAGTTCAAGTTTATTCAAGGCAATATTACAAAACATTGCCTTGAGGGGCATGGCTAGAGGCAAACCAGTTGCCTGACGAAGGCCACGCCACCCTCAGCCGCAAGCGGTACGACAAAACAAATAAAAAGTACAAGAAAAAAATAAAAAGTACAAGAAAAAAAATTTACAAGCAAAATTTGCAAGAAAAAGAAGACACTAGCACACACTGATATAACTGGATACAACTGGATGGGATTTCAATTTTTGTACCAAGCTGTTTAAATTTGGGGTACAGAAAAAAAAAAACAAAGTAAAATGCAAAATGCAAGAACAGAAACAAATTCAAAACATTGTGAGCAGCGCGTGGTGTTACAAAGCAGTTTCGCTTATAGTTACAAATGATACCTTCATACCTATACAATAGAAAAGAGTAGCTGTTTAATGAATTTCTTGTATTGTGACAGCGTTGTTCCTGAAATTAAGACTTCCAATATCACCGGATGTTCGTTCAACACATGGGGTATTTTGTGAGACAGTTTTTGGTCACCATAGTTTGTTCTGGATCTTGGCTTCGTTAACAAAATTTTTCGCAACTCATATGGGCATTCTTTTATTTGGTATTTGAGTAGAAACCGGCTCTCCGAGCTGTATTGTCGCAATATTTCAATGAACAATTTATACGTCAGTGTTTTGCGGACGTCAAGAATTTTATATTCGGTGTAGTACGGAGTAATGTCTTCATTGAGTTGAATATTTCCTATTGCACGCAAAGCTCGATTTTGAAGTGCCAGTAGGAGATCCAAACTTGTTTTGTTTGCGGTTGACCACACTAATGAACAGTAATTCAGTGGGGAGTGTATAAGAGCATGATATATAGCGCGTTTTAAACTTGGCGGGAAATAATACCTCAGCTTATTTAATATTCCTACGGCTCGGGAAATATCTACTCTAAGTGCATCAATATGTGGTGACCATGATAGATTTTCGTGAAATACAACCCCCAGAAATCCAATTGTTGATGTGTGTTGTATTTGGGCACCCTGAAATTGCAGATGTAATCCAATCGGTGTTTGTGTTCCTTTTGATTTGAAAAGCATGTATTTTGTTTTACTTACGTTCAGTTGTAGTTTATTTGCAGTTAGCCATGAGCATAAACGGTCTAACCAGGTGTTGGCCTGCCCAAACAAATCGTGCGCATTTACGCCTGAAAAAAACACGTTGGTGTCGTCTGCATATAATACCATATTTGTGTAACCTTTGATGTGTACAATGTCATTTATATATAGCAGGAATAAGATAGGCCCAAGGATGGATCCCTGTGGAACTCCGTATTTTATGTATTGTGTTTCAGAAATGACCCCATTTATTGACGTGAACTGAGTTCTGTTCGTAAGATAGCTTTTTAATAATTCTAATGCGACACCACGTATCCCATAGAAAGGAAGTTTTTGAAAAAGAACGTCATGTTGGACACAATCAAAAGCTTTTTTCAGATCAAGGAATAGGCCAAGTGTTATTTTTTTCTCCTCTATATTTTGGAGCAATTTTTCTTTTATTCCTAGGAGGGCTGTTTCTGCAGATTTGTTTTTTTGGAAGCCGTATTGTTTTTCGGATAATATGTTATGCGCGGTCAAAAACGCAGTGATTCTTCTTCGCATGATGTTCTCGGCTATTTTTGAAAAAACAGAGTACGGAGATAGGCCTATAATTATTTAAATCATTTAATGAACCGCTCTTATGAATGACCACTACCCGAGCTAGCTTCATTTTTTCCGGAAATACACCTGTGGAGAGAATTAGATTACAAGTATGTGCAAGGGGAAAACATACAGTCTGACTAACAGCTTTCAGCGGTTTTGATTTAACACCATCTGCACCAGAGGAGCAACCATCCTTTAACGATAAAATTATATTTTGAACTTCATACTGGTCGGTGGCATGCATAAACACGGTAGAGGGACAACTCTCTTTTATGAACTGGTCACACTGTGTTTGTTTAAGGACATCTGGGGCAGCTTCCACGTCAATGAAGTGAGAATTGAAAGTATTTGCAACATCTAGGTCCGACAGCCCATTTATTTGAAAGTGAACTCGTTTCATTGAATTCTTTTTATTTAGTATTTCGTTAATCGCTTTCCACAGAAAGCATGTATTTCCTAAAGTACCTTGGAATTTGTTCATATAGTAGTCAAGCTTCGCCTTTTTTATATCCTTATTTAGTTGGTTTCGTACCTTTTTAAATATCTGAAAGTCGTTTTCCTTTCTGCTGGTTAAAAACGATCGGAATAGCTTATTTCGGTGCTTGATTCGATAATAAAGGTCTTTTGATATCCAGGGTTTTCTTGATTTCTTATATTATGTGAGTGGTTTGAGGGGGAAACATGTATTATAAAATGATGTAAAGGTAGACAAAAAGGCATCGTAAGCAGTATTTACATCGGTTGCCTCCGTAATTTTGTGCCAGGGATGTGCAGAAACAAGTTCAATAAAGTTTTTTATGTTTTGTTCAGAATAGTTTCTAGCTAGCCCTTCATGGCCAGTTTGACACGGACGCTTATGTGGAATGAGACAGTAGATGGGTAGGTGATCACTAAGGCCGCACATCAAAACCCCTGCTTTTATGTTGTCTCGAGGAAAGCTTGTCACACAGGGATCAAGAGTTGTCTGCGTGGAAGGCGTAATTCTCGTAGGGGAGTCTATTACATTCGAACAGCCATACCATTCAAATATTTCTTGAAATAGTAAGATGGATTTGTAGAACATGCATTGATATTAAAATCTCCTACCAAAACTGTTTCTAAATTTAGAGCGGTGCTGAATTCGAACAACCTTTCTGAGAATTTGAGAAAGTCTTCAACAGATCCAGAAGGAGGGCGGTACGCAAGAGCAAACAAAGTGTTATAACATTTGATAGCGAGTGATTCATAACTACTATCAACATTCTTAAAATCGGGAACAATTTCATACGATAAGTCCGAGCGAACATAAACAGCAATTCCACCACCACGCTTTTGCGGACGAGACACAGAAACACAATCATAGCCACTTATAGAATAACACTCATCAGGTAAAAACCACGTTTCGCTGAAACACAGCAAGTCAAAAGAGTATTTTAACTCTAACAAAAACAAGCAAACTTCATCAAATTTATTTCTCATGCTTCTGGCATTCAAATGAAAAACTGAAAAGGGGCACAGGTTTTTTAGCGATACAGTGTCATAACAAAATTGATCGAACTGCGGCAACGCCATTGTCTACGGTTTAACTGCTGACGCTTATGCATTGACGTTATCACTTTAAAGCGGCCAGATCTCGCTCGTCCCGAATAACTATCGCTCGATCGCCGCTCGCCTTCCTGACCAGCACCTTTCCGTAGGAATGCCACACAAACTGATAGCCAGATTCCAGTTTCCATTCTTTAGCCTTCGACAAAAGGGCGCGTGCGAGTCGGGTCAAGTTTTCGCAGATGTAGGTGGTTTTATTTCCGTTCTTTAGTTCTTTTTTGTTTGCAAGCCAGGAATCGCGGAGTTCTTGGCGCGTGAAACGAACTATGATAGCTCGCATCTTGCCCGGTTTAGCTGGAAGCCTGTGAATAGCTTCGACTTCATTTATGCTTAGTGGGGGGACCTTGATCTGTGTTGCTATTTCGTTCACTTTTGTTAGCAAGTCCTCTTTTTCCGTTTCTTGAACACCGTGTATTTCAACATTTAAGCGACGGCTACGGTATTCGAGGTCATTCATATCCAGTTGAAGCTGTGTTAGCTCTTTGCTCGAGTCTGCAACCTCCAATTGTTGCACTCGCTTTGTTAATTTTTTTGTTGCTTTTTCTTGGGAGGCAAGACGAGATTGAAATTCATCGAATTTTTCAGAAAGCACTTGAACTGACGCTTCAAGTTCTCCCATTTTTGAAGGCAGAGTCAAGAGAGAATCTAGCTTATTGTTCAATTCAACGAGCTGGCTTGCAACATCTATGTCAATTTTTTGCTTTCCTGTCGCACCATTTCCTCTGAGTGGCACCTCGGCAGGTATCACACTTCCAATGCTTCTTAGTGCCATCACGCTTACCAGTGAAAGAGTCTTCACTTACTCCTGAGCAGCCACCGAGGTGGAATTTGAATTTACACTCACTGCAAGTCACGTAAAGGCCATTATCGGGGACTTCCAACCGACATGCACAACAGCGCGACATTTTCACCGCGGATCCAGGTACAGAGATACACAGCTTTGGCAGCAGCGGCAGGCCCTAAATGGGTAGTCGAAAATAACACCACCAACCTGTAAAACAGAAGCAAAATTGTCGCGACGCGCTCAGCCGCTGCCGCTGCTGCCAAATGACGGGAGACGCCCCTCGGTGAATCCACGCTGGATGAATCCACGGGCTCACAGGTGTCGTTGATGTCGCCGATGTCGCCGACGATAGTTGACCGAAAATTTCATGGTCAAGCCAAATTGCATTCCGAAAAAAAAAGTTCTGTGAATTGTAGAGAGGTGGCCCGGTCTTAAAAAATCCTGGCGCAGGTACCGTTGTCTTGCTTCTGTAAAACAGAAGCAAAGTTGTAGCGACGCGCTCAGCCGCTGCCGCTGCTGCCAAATGTTAGGATGTTAGGATGACATGGTATCTGAACCCCCGGACGTATCATCGATCTGCCTTGGCTTGTTCGTTTCCAGTTCGCATATGCTATCGGTAGCAGGAGAGTAGACATAGCACTTTTTGTTCAGGTAAAGCTTGTTATAGCGAATGGTAAACTGCTGGCCGCTATCCTTTCCGTACTCGTGCAACTTTTTTCTCATGCTCCTCGTTGCCCTGCAAAAATCTTCGTTCACGACCACGTCAGACTCTTTCAGCTTTTTTTTGGAATTCAAGATGCTGTTTCTTCATTTGGATGAGGAGAACTTTACAATAATTGGCCGACATTTACCAGGAATGAACTTGCCTAACCTGTGGGCGCGAGATATTCGGTCGTCGCTAGTAGTGAAGTTTAAGTTCAATACGGAATTCAGAACTGCACAAACCTTTTCTTGTGGTTGTGCCCACGTCTCGGAAGAGCTGTCTGCAAGGCAATGAAATATTAAATTCTCCCTTCGTGAACGATCTTCAAAGTCATCTAGCCATTGGTTCAGCGCCATTACTTGTGGTTGATAATTTTGCGTGGGCAGCCCTTCGGGGCAGCTGACATGTTTTTCAACTTCCGAAAGCCTATTATCGAGATCCGTAATCTGTTGCTCAAGGGATGACTGCGCCTCTTTCACTTCATTAATAGACTCCATCAGTTCATCGTGCTTTACATATATCTTGTTATGCAATGACTTAATAAGGGAAAGCAGCTCGTTGTAGTGTTTGTCAGGAACATCCTTTGGGGGGCCGGGGTTTGATTCAATATCGCCAGACATGATCAGCAGTTTTACAACATGAACACATTCGCTTGTCACAGCAATCATTACACAAGGGCATGGAAGCAGCAGCAAGCAAACATTGTTTGATCTTTTGCTATAAAGGGAAGGAGCAGAACCCACCTGCACAAGAAAAGCGAAAGGGTTGCTGTAGACTCGCATTGTTGCTGCACTTCCATGCCCACTGAAGGCGATCCTCGGGTCCCAGCTGTTTAAGTAGAGCTGCGGTGATGCGTCGGTCACTTTGGATGACGGCGGTGCGCAGAGGGCCGGGGAGTCGTTCCACAAAAACGGTTGCTGCGCTTGGCAGTCCGGAGTGTTTACTGCAGAATGCAACGCCTGGAAGCCTTTGCCGCCGAGTTGCGCAGTTGGCTGCAGTGTCTTAGCCGGGAGCGGAAGAATTTTCCACGAGGCAAGGAAGGTCAAAATCTGCACAACAAAAGCGAAAGGGTCGCTGTAGATGCGCATCGTTGCTGCACTTCCATGCCCACTGATATCGGCTTGTTTGACTTCATGTGAGCACTAACGCAATTTGCTTGGTAGTCGAGGATTTTTGACTTTTCTAGATATAAGCAGTACATCTAAGAGTGGAACTTTTGTTATCTGCAGTCATGATGGAGACTTCGGTAACAAAACCCAACCTAATGTTGCTCACCGAAGGGCTAGGTATCACACGGAGAGAGCCCACACGGGAGACAGACGGTGCACTCACCGAGCACATCTGCGGGTTTACCCCCTGCGTTCTTGCTGAATGCCATGTGATAGCGTCACGCTACCTTTCGCGCCGCTGTGCGCTCCGCTCACGGCACGTGTGGCGGCCGTGTGCGCTCCTTGTGCATGCGCTAGGATGCGGTTATATAAATATAAAAGGAATCTCACAACGCATGGCATCGCACTTCTCTTTCGTCTCTGCCACCGATCCCGTCGCCTCTGTCGGAAGCGACGGAAACAGAAGTGAGATCGTCTAACACCGGGTTTGAGTTTCGTTCATTTTGCAAAAAAAGTGTCCACTCATGTGCTACACCGATACAACTCAACCAACCACCGTTCATAAATCCTGCATTCATTTAACCTTAACAAAGAACATGCAAGAAAGGGTATGGTTAAGTGCATTTCACTTGTCTCTGGTTTCATCTTTTGTAGAGCCACGTGTGTGAATTCAAGTGACGTTGCATGGGTAATCACTGTGGGTGTCGCTTACAGCTTCGTTTTCAAACCACCTTCGTAGGGTGGATTGGCGGGCATTTTTTGCCCACAGGGATCGTTTTTGCTTACGTCGATGAAACCGTTGGGGGGGGGGGGGGAAGAGGTATACAGCTTTGCTGTAAAAAATGCCTGCAGTATGTGTTGTATTCCACTCCATGCCCATGATTCCACTCCATAGAGCCAGTAATGCGCAACGGCTCCTGGCGTCCCTGGAGGTGGTACCTACATTTATAAATTGGTCCTTTCTACAGTGATGTTTTTGTAACTATAATAGTATATCACGGCTGTGATAGTATTGTTTCGCGTGCAGAGTATGTTATCCCAACTACAAATTCAGGCCGACCGATTACAAGCAACTTCTGAATAGAGTAGTTCCATATGACAAGTCTCAAGCTATGAAAGCTTTGAATATGGGCCGTTTGATTATCCTTGCTCCTGATTTGTTCGTATGCGTGCCAGCTCGAATCGCTGCGTAGTTTACGTAACCTTTGCTGTGCTCATTCATATCTGACTTACAGAAGCAATAGGTGCATGCGTCCTCAATTATGGCGCGGCCTTGATAGTTTCCGCGCCACAATACGTTTCCCCATTACATTTAGCACGCGCCTTCTTACAAGTGCAACTCATGGTGCATTAAAGTGAGGCGTCTTAAAGGGACAAACAACCGATTATTGTCGAGTATATATTCTCTATCCCAAATGAAAGGGCATCACTTAAAGCACCTTGACGAGAAACGGTTTTGCTGATAACGCCCTAGAACTTTTTAAATCAAAATTTTTAGATCTGCGAATTTTTAAAATGTTTAGAAATACATATACAATTTAACATTGTACAAATACTTGTGTTGAAAGGTTTTCAATATGTACATAAACGTTTCAGCAGTTACAGTAGCTGCTAGGTTTGCAGGTCGGCTACCGAGTCGGCTTTCTAAGTAGAAAGCCACAACGCATTCACAAGGCCCACCTTCACCTGGAACCATAACACACTGGCGACGGGGATGCGTACTGAGATCGCATTTTAGGCGTGTGTATTATTCCCATCCAATCCCGAATTTTAATTTAAAAAAATCTGAGAGCTGACACTATAGCTGATTAGCGATCGCAGTGACATAGTTTGTCTCGGGTGTCTGCTAGTTTCTGCATTGTGTGTCTACTAGTTTAT
Organism: Haemaphysalis longicornis; assembly: GCF_048455015.1. Classification (NCBI taxonomy): domain Eukaryota; kingdom Metazoa; phylum Arthropoda; class Arachnida; order Ixodida; family Ixodidae; genus Haemaphysalis; species Haemaphysalis longicornis. Next base: position 163,055,054 of record NW_027526445.1, read on the forward strand.
ACCTTTAATTTTATGCGTGGTGAATAAAACTTCATGTAAAGGTCATTTCAATAGCCAACACGCCCCTTCACCAAGTGTGTAATCATTTCCTTAGCCGGTGCAGTATTGCATTCTGGGTCAATTTTCCTGCTTGGAACTTCTGATTATGCTAGGTGGCAAGTTGAAGGTGAACTTGAGTGAGTTTGTGTTGTGGGGGCCAAAGAGTTTTTGTGAGGGTGTAAAGGTGGGCAGGTGAAGGGCCGTTTTGTAGGCTTTCCATGGAAACACTGGTTCCAGAAACATCTTTTTTAAAGCAAAGCTTTCTACCTCTACCCCCAAGGGTTCTTTCGCGACCGTTGGTGTCACCAGAAAACTCCACCGAACAAATAAAAATTTACTGGCACCGCCGGGAATCAAACCAGGAACTATCAGACTACCAAAGCGAGAGCCCGTTGTCTTACCGATTTAGCTACGAGCCCACGCGAACACGGGAAGACAAATGGTGTACTCACCAAGCACATCTACGGGTTTACCCCCTGCCTTCTCGCTGAATGCCACGTGAAAGCGTCACACGACCCCTCACGCCTGTCTAGCGGCCCTGTGCGCACCTTGCTCATGTGCTGAGAGATACAAAAATTAAAGGAATCTCGCACCAATCCATAGAATCTCGCTTTTAGTACGCCAATGTGCTAAAGCCTGTGGCCTCCAGTATTCACGTAAAAAATCCCAGCTTCTTGTCGTCCGCCCTCACGCCAAATCAAGGAATACATTCAAATACTCCTTGATGGCCAGGCCATCACTCCAAGCCCCAGCATCAAGATCCTGGACCTACATCTCGAGGATAACACCAAGAGTGACGTCTCCTTGTAGCGCCTAAAAACAGCATTAATCAAATCATACACATGATCAGGCGAGTTGCCACCAACAAGCGAGGCCTAAAGGAATCTGGTAGCTTTCTATTAATCGAAGCTTTTGTCCTCTCGAGAGTCACTTACGTCAACCCCATGTCTTCTTCTCGACAAGGAAGACATAGAGATGCTTTATATAATGATTAGAAAGGCGGTTGAGCAGGCCATTGGTCTTCTCATGAGTGCGTCCACACTGAGGCTGCTTAGCACGGGCTCCACAACACGATGGAAGAGCTGATAGAAGGCCATCTTTCTAACCAGAAGGTACGACTCAGAACTGCGGTGGGTAACCGCATGCTTCACCAGATTGGCTGGGCAGCCCAGAATGTCACTCCGCTTGACATACTCCCAGACTCTTGGTGATTAAACTAAAGATGCTCCCTTTGCTTAGAAATATGAACCCCTCACATGACGAGGGTCACCGAAAAGCACGGGCTCAAGCGCTAAACACCACCCTCGGTGGGGCTCATGCAGTTATCTACAGAAACTTCTCCAAACATCGAGGGCAGCAACACGCCATCATCGTGGCTACCTCCAGAACCAGCCTCCTTGCGTGTACCTCGCTTAGAACCCAACAAATGACGGCAGCAGAAGAGGCAGCCATCACCTTGGCTCTCACTCAACCAGGGGTCCGGAGGGTAGTCACCGATTCCCAGCAATTCTACTGGAATTACCAGTCGGGTTGGGTGTCCTGACCTGCACTGTGCGTGCTAAAAAACTACTCCCCAAACGGTTCCATTCAGCTCATCTGGACACCCCCTCACGCTTCAATGAAGGGCAACAAATACGCCCACCCAACAAGCCTGCGCTTTTACCTCCCGTGCTATGGAGCTGCACGAGAACAGTCACCCGCTTGTCACGTCCGGGGAGATAATCCAGCATTATCGCCTTCTGAGACAGACCGTACCTTCTCCTTACCCTGACCTTTCCAGAGAACAACAAACTACCCTACGGCTCATATAATCCGGGCTCCTTCCCACAGCCTACGCGTATTCACTTAATGCACCCGAAACGCTACGACGCTGAATGTAAATTTTGCTCAGAAGTAGGAACACCCCGCCCCGTAATCGGGGTGTGCGACTTTAGCCCTGAGCACCCTCCTCAATTTCCGTCAACTACCCATAAGAGCAATGCGAGATGCTACTCTCCAGGCCCTCTCTACCTACCCAGCTTCAGCGGGTGGACAGAACACAGACCGCGCGGACTGCATATGGGCCCCACAGAAGAAGGAATCACTCCCCAGGGCTGCACTCTGGGCCGTTCAGGAATCTGAACAGCAGTATTTCTTCCTCCTCCTTCTCAGCCGCAAGTCTCGTCGCCTCCGTCCGCGGCGCAGAGGCGGAGAAGTTAGGCCGTCTAATACCGGGTTGGAGCTTACTTTGATTTTATAAAAAAAAGTTTCCACTCTTGTGCTACACCAATACAACTCAACCAAACACCGTTCATGCATCATCCATACCGAGAATATCTCTTTGAAGTAATAAATGGTGTGGTTAAGTGCACTTCTCTCTGGTTTTACTATTTGTAGAGCGATGTGAGTGATTTTAAGTGACGTCGCATGAGTAATCGTTATGGGTGCCGTTTACAGCTTTGCTTTCCAACCACATTCACGGGGTGGATTGGCGCGATTTTTTTTTTGCTTTCCAACCAATTCTGATGAAACTTCATAGGCTTGTTCAGTTTTTTTAGCCGATTTCAAATATCTAATTAGTTTTGATGTGAGGCAACTAGTTTCTGTGTTAATTTAAAAAAAATTCCTTGGTTGTTTATGAGAACAGTAGAAAAAAAACTATTCAACAAGATTGCCAGCAAGACATGAATAGATACCAGAAGTTGTGGAGAATGAAACATGGGAAGCAGTTTTTTGTTTTGCAATCACATACAAGTTTACACCAATTCCAACTTCTAGGTTTGAACTACTATTGCTAACCAATTAAAAATAATGCTAATTAAACAAATACTGAAATGCAAGATCTGCTTCCCATATCGCATGGTTTACACATTCAGCTTCACAGTGCGAAAGAAGTGATCATTTCTAGTTGCACTACATGCTGGGATGTAACGTCGGCATCAAATGAAACGCGAACATGAAAATATAGATTAGAACGTGCAGAACGAGAACGGGCCAGGGCAAAGGCCAGCTCTTCGTCCTCCTTCGGGTGTTTGGTTTGGGTGGAGCAGGGGTCAAGAACTTTGCTCGAGCAGTCGGTGGCCGCTGAAACCATAGCTCCACGTGGCTGTGTCAATACAAAGAACGTGCAGATTTCCTCGAGTTCCTGGACTCGCAGCTCTCTCCGCAGGGGTGGAGATCTTGTCGAAGGCGGTCTTCTCATGTAAAATGCGGAGGCTGTCTAATAGGTGCTGCTCGCGGTTATCTTGGTGAGGTGCTCCAGGTGCGCAGTGTGTTGCACGGCTTGCACCTTGATTTGTTTTTCGAAAGTGTTGCGCGCACCCAACGCGTCATATTTTTCGTTTGGCGCGTGCATGGGTATTCCTGGGGCTTAGTAATGCTCATTTCTTGATGAGGCTGCTTGGCTTGCAGTCATTTTAAAATATTTACGGAATTGTGGAGTTGTTAGGGGTTTGTGTGAGGGAGAGGCTGGAAGATGGGTACTTGTTGTTAAGGGGGGATATGGCGATCCACCCGCTCCTGTTGACTGAATATTGCTTCACTACAGTTCGCAAACTGGGGTCACTTCAAATGTAAGCTGAATAATCTTGCGCAAGCGCTGTTAGGTAATGAAATTGTAGGTGTAAAACTATATTATGACCATTGATCTAAATTCCTGCGTAGGCTAAATAAATGGTGGGAAGCGGCAGCGTCCCGCGGTGTCCTACGGCTGCGGGTCGAATATGACAAGCGTTAGGTCGGCGGGGGAGCGGGGGCGATGCTACGATATGAACTAGACATTCTAGCTTCACCGTACTATCAGATCCGTTCGCCCCTAACGAGATCTGCGGCTTGTTTGGTTTAATAATCAGTATCCTGGAGTAGCTACCTAGCGATGATAAATAAGAGTATCTAAACAAATGGCGTAAACATGCACAAGCAAACCGCGGTATGTACGTGCGTTGCTTAAAATAAGCTGCCGACAGTTTTTACCTACGATTGCCTTTGTGCAGTCGCGCGGGCGCCGGCTGGCAGCTTGTTATGTAGCTTTGTGCTTTACACAAATATTGACGCCCAGGTGCAACATACGACGCGGGGCGCTGCGCGTTTCTCGCGCAAGCACGACCATTGCCCAGGTCAGGTTAGTTTTTCCAGACTGCTCTCGCACTATAGTTCGCGTAAATCCATATCGCGGCCTCTCAACGCCGAAAGTGCCCAACAAACGTCTTCGAATCGAGCACGCATTAATAAAAAAAAGTAAAAGCATTGCACGCACGGCATAGGACTCGCCGGCCAATAAGATGGCTCTAGCGGCGCCGGAGTGCGCGGTGTGCCGGAGCACGACCGGCTTTATGAATAGCGACCTGCGAACGCGCCCTTTTCCTACGGGGCTACGCGGTCCTGTTTTTTCCCGCCGTATACATTTTAGGGTTTGGACAATTTATTAGGCTTTGTTGACATTAACAGAGCGATGACAATGCTGACAACCTGGCAGTTGTCATAAGCATCGCGCCACAAAGGCCGTGCGTTCGGAGAGCTATTTTTCTGCCCTACACTGAAGGTGCGGGGAGTTTCTTTGTGCAGCTGAGCCACCCAGGCTTGGACCACATGACGGAGCGTGTTTATGCTGCTGACTACTGCGCCGGACGACGGGTCGTCTGCAGCTGGCGAGCCTGCTGAAGCGGAGTGGTGCAGCCTGGCCGAGGGAGTCGGCAGTCTCTACTTTGCAGCCACGGGCCATCACGGATGCACCGCCACCTTAGCAACGCTTGCTTGGGCTGGCTGGTGCGAGTCTTCACGGATCTACCTGCCTGCAGACATCAGCGGGTGATGACCGCGCCTGCTGGAACAATGCCAGCGGTGGCATTGGACAAGCGGAAGCCGGCGTAGGGAACGCTATGCAGTGACTAACGATTTAATCGACGAATGAACTTTCTGTCGCCTCTAGTCCTGTAGTCAGCTCTCGCCGGCGTACGCAAGAAATTTAGGAGGGAGGGATGTGGGGATCGCGACTTTCACGCGAACCCCTTTCTGGCTAGCTTCCCATCGCGGCTGGCGTTGCACAATGCGCCTCGCTCGCGCGACGGGAACCATACGAGAGGGCGCCAGCGACCGGAGTCTTCGTTGTCGCCAGGGTGGAGGCGTTGACCCTTTTCCCCTCTGCCTTACCTGAGAACCAGTTCTTCCTCGGCACTAGCGCCACCAAATGGCGAGGTCTGGTGGGTTGTCGCATGACGAGAGGACGCTCTCTTGTCTTGGGGATGCGGTGGCGCGCGGACGTTTCGGCGGCCAGTCCGGACCTGGGAAACGCGCCACAATGGGACGTGTCCGGGCGAGGTGGGAGACTGCAACCGCGCTCGCACGCGCAGCGCTCCGCTGCTCCGGTATACCATTGGTGATTCAAACCATCTCGATCTCTAGCGTTGTTTAATGCCACGCTCCCAGTGTTACCGTTATGGCCTACGAGTAGTCTGTATGCAGTATATTTGATTTGCACTTTGCAATAAATGCTGCCATATGGTGTTTTGCCCTCTCCGCCTCCTGCCTTTGTCTGCCTCCGCAAACAACGGACCCGTACGCAGCCGGCGCTCGCAAGGCATGTTTGCTGAGCGCGGATGGCTGCGGGGTGGGAAATAACTAGTGTGTGAAATGAAGAATCCTACTATATATATGTGTATGTGTATATGTATATGTATATGTATATATATGTATGTGTATGTATGTATATATATATATATATATAACACCACGTCCGATTCTCAAGACGCCATGTTTGTTCTCCCCAGGACGGATTCCCCGCTTCTTCCTTCACTGCCACTCGGCGGCTGTCCTCCTCGGTTTGGTAGTGGATTGGCCGGTGACCTAGGTCTCAGCTTTTTGCTTCATGTTTTACGTCTCTACACTCGGCCACACTGCAAAGAGGTGCACCACCGAGCTGTTTGCGTGGGCCCCTGGCTCTGTCTCGACAGACCCACGAAAGGCTAAAGAGTCCGTTGCAGGTCTCTTTCTGTTGGTTATGTCTCGTGGTTCGGTTCTCTTTCTTTCTGGCCAGTGCTAGAGCAAAGCTTGTTTCCATTAATGAGGAATTCTTCACTGCATATTTCAGAAAGATCCTCTCCGGCGTTTCTAAGCGGCGTGTTCTGCTGTCAATGCTGTCCGTTTGTTTGAAGGTATTCCTCCCTCTAATGGTCATTTGGTTCTCGTTTTCATTTATGCGTAAGTCCGTCTTTTGTCCACGTGCTTGCCTTCAAGATTTTTGTTGTCGGTATCGGTAATTGTCGCAAAAGCATCCTTGTCTGTAGCAGGTGTATCCTTATGGTCGTCGTGCTTTTCAGCTTTCGTTCGGGCGTTTGATGCTACCTCGCCGCTGGCTTCGGCCTCATCATTTTTAGCTGAAACGATGTCCTGATCCTCAATGGATTCTTCATAAATGTTTGTGGATGAGTTTCCCAAGATGTTGGTATCGGTCTTCTTTTTGCCTTCTGGTCGGCACAAGATTCTCTTCCTGGGGTAGTTCATGTTACCCATCGTGGTAAGCGGAATGTGGTCTTTCACCGGCACCTTGGAGTTGTTGCAGGGCTCCATTCCAAGGCTCACGTTATCTTTGTTGAAGGATGTGGGCGTCGTGATGTCTGAAAAGTGGTAGGACCCGTCCTCACTTCGTTCTCTGGGCGGGGTAGGTGTGAGCGCCACCACATGCGGCTGCTGCTCCGCCAGACGTCTTGATTGCAACCGGGAGAGCGAAGAACGCTGAATGGTGCTCCTCACATTCATGTTGCCGAGCTGCTGAGCCGTGTCCTAGGGATGCTGCGGAAGGACCTCGTCGCCAACGCAGCTGTTGACCGACGGGGGACGGTGGCATTCCTGGAACAACTACAACTACAACTACAACCTTCGTGCCGCCTTCGTGCCGCCTTCGGATGCCGCCTTCGTGCCATCCTGCTGCTGGCACTGCGGCGTAGCTGTCTTACTGTGGTTATGGTTGAAAGACAGCTGCCGCCTTCGTGCCATCCTGCTGCTGGCACTGCGGCGTAGCTGTCTTACTGTGGTTATGGTTGAAAGACAGCTGCCGCCTTCGTGCCATCCTGCGGCTGGCACTGCGGCGTAGCTGTCTTACTGTGGTTATGGTTGAAAGACAGCTGCCGCCTTCGTGCCATCCTGCGGCTGGCACTGCGGCGTAGCTGTCTTACTGTGGTTATGGTTGAAAGACAGCTGCCGCCTTCGTGCCATCCTGCGGCTGGCACTGCGGCGTAGCTGTCTTACTGTGGTTATGGTTGAAAGACAGCTGCCGCCTTCGTGCCATCCTGCGGCTGGCACTGCGGCGTAGCTGTCTTACTGTGGTTATGGTTGAAAGACAGCTGCCGCCTTCGTGCCATCCTGCGGCTGGCACTGCGGCGTAGCTGTCTTACTGTGGTTATGGTTGAAAGACAGCTGCCGCCTTCGTGCCATCCTGCGGCTGGCACTGCGGCGTAGCTGTCTTACTGTGGTTATGGTTGAAAGACAGCTGCCGCCTTCGTGCCATCCTGCGGCTGGCACTGCGGCGTAGCTGTCTTACTGTGGTTATGGTTGAAAGACAGCTGTCGCCTTCGTGCCATCCTGCGGCTGGCACTGCGGCGTAGCTGTCTTACTGTGGTTATGGTTGAAAGACAGCTGCCGCCTTCGTGCCATCCTGCGGCTGGCACTACGGCGTAGCTGTCTTACTGTGGTTATGGTTGAAAGACAGCTGCCGCCTTCGTGCCATCCTGCGGCTGGCACTGCGGCGTAGCTGTCTTACTGTGGTTATGGTTGAAAGACAGCTGTCGCCTTCGTGCCATCCTGCGGCTGGCACTGCGGCGTAGCTGTCTTACTGTGGTTATGGTTGAAAGACAGCTGCCGCCTTCGTGCCATCCTGCTGCTGGCACTGCGGCGTAGCTGTCTTACTGTGGTTATGGTTGAAAGACAGCTGCCGCCTTCGTGCCATCCTGCGGCTGGCACTGCGGCGTAGCTGTCTTACTGTGGTTATGGTTGAAAGACAGCTGCCGCCTTCGTGCCATCCTGCGGCTGGCACTGCGGCGTAGCTGTCTTACTGTGGTTATGGTTGAAAGACAGCTGCCGCCTTCGTGCCATCTTGCGGCTGGCACTGCGGCGTAGCTGTCTTACTGTGGTTATGGTTGAAAGACAGCTGCCGCCTTCGTGCCATCCTGCGGCTGGCACTGCGGCGTAGCTGTCTTACTGTGGTTATGGTTGAAAGACAGCTGCCGCCTTCGTGCCATCCTGCGGCTGGCACTGCGGCGTAGCTGTCTTACTGTGGTTATGGTTGAAAGACAGCTGCCGCCTTCGTGCCATCCTGCGGCTGGCACTGCGGCGTAGCTGTCTTACTGTGGTTATGGTTGAAAGACAGCTGCCGCCTTCGTGCCATCCTGCGGCTGGCACTGCGGCGTAGCTGTCTTACTGTGGTTATGGTTGAAAGACAGCTGCCGCCTTCGTGCCATCCTGCGGCTGGCACTGCGGCGTAGCTGTCTTACTGTGGTTATGGTTGAAAGACAGCTGCCGCCTTCGTGCCATCCTGCGGCTGGCACTGCGGCGTAGCTGTCTTACGAAGCATAATCGGTTCGCGCTTCATGAGCTGCGCTTTTTTTTCTCGACTATTGTGTTTCTATTTGCTTTCGTGTTTGTGTTCCTATTTTTGCCACTGTTAAGCCAGGTTTCCCGTTGTAAATTTGATGTGCATAATAAAAACAACTACACAGAGGGACCTGGTGATTTGTTTCTGAATTGTTTTGCAAGTCCCGTAATTGCTTCGCAAAATTGATGCATTTTGTTTATTGGGCCTCGCGGTCCGATTTCTGTTTTATAGATGCATTGTACAGGAAATTATTTAACGAGTTGGCATTAAATAAATGAGTAACGTTAAATAAATTCCTGTTAAAGGGCATGTATAAAGCAGAAATCAGGCAGCGAGGCATCCCATAAAATAGGCATTGCTCATTAAGACTGGCCACAAAGCCAAAAATGTGCATGAGAATTCACGGGGTGCACCCATAGACATTATCATGGCAACATACTTTGCCAAGATTTGTTCAATATTGGCCTTCCAGAGCTTGGCCATTTGTTGGCTTGTCAACTTTCCCAAGCGCCAGCCAATAATGGCGGCCGAAGTATTGCCAAGCTCGGACATATTGGGCCTGGCCACTGATGATTTGCCTTGCTTGGGCTTGGCAATTTCTGCTGCTTGGGAACGTCTTGTACACATTCAGGTTCGTACGTCTTCTAGTCATCTTAGTAAAGATGACTTATCAACATCTCACGGAGCTCAAGACGTCGGAGATCTTGCACAATTGTCCTGTAGATATCTCTCTTAAGACATCTTTGAGACATAAAAAATAGATGTCTTATAGCTAACTCGCATAGTGCAAGATGTCTAAGACCTTGCAAGACCATGGTGGACATCTATAAGACGTTTTGTGTTCAGTGGGCTTTTAGCCCTCCAAAATTGTGCTGGGCAAGGTAGTGTAATTAGGTTACTGAGTAGTTACTACAACATATTTTACTTATTTCTTTCCTAAATATTTAGCGCGTGGGCAAATTTTATTTTGCAATAGGCAGTTTTAGCATATCGATACCGTGTTTGCGTTACCGTTTACTGTGTTGGTGCACAGCGCGAGAGTTACCGCGAACGGTAACTTACCGGCACAGGCTTCATCGACACCAGCGGCTTCCGGTAACACGGTAAACGGTAAAGAAAACGTGTCGGAAGGACCCTTTAAACCTAGTAGAGTTAGAGTCAATAGGCAGTTTTAGCATATCGTTACCGCGTTTACGTTACCGTTTACCGTGTTTGCGGGAGTCGACTGCGCAGCGCGAGAGTTATCGCGAACGGTAACTTACCGGCACAGGCTTCACCGTCGCCAGCGGCTTCCGGTAACACAGTAAACGGTAACGCAAACACGGTAACGATATGCTAAAACTGCCTAGATATTCGTCGATCTCACGTGGTCGTTGGCCAGGGAGAGGGCGAGGTGCGTCGACGGAAAAAAAACCACGCAGTCCGAGTCTCTTGTATGGGCAGCGACGGTAGATGTGGTCGGCCTCTCCGCAGTGGTAGCACAGAGGACGATTATCGGGAGTTCGCCATACGTCCGTCTTCCTCGGCGTCTGGTTTCGGGCTACCGGGGGTCGGGCGGGTGACAGTGGGCGTTGGTACGGCGGGGCCTCTTGACGGTGTGTTGGAGCAGGGCGGGGTCGACGAACAGCCGCAGAGTAGGTCATAGCCTCGGGCTCGCGGGGTGCTTCGGACGGCACAGAAGTTCCCAAAGCCTGCTGTACTTCTTCCCGGATCACGTCGGTCAGTGAAGTGACTTGAGGTTGTGGTGTCGTCATCGGGAAAAGTTTCCGCAGCTCCACCCTTACCACTGCGCGGATAGTGTCGCGTAGTGAGTCGGAGTTAATAGCGCTGGCACCAATCATCTCCGAAACCAGCGCATTGATTGTGCGGTCGTACTGCCTCGTTCGGATTTCGAGCGTCTTCTCCATCGCGGCGGCCTCAGACGCGAATTCGGACACGGTCTTCGGGGGGTTGCGGACAAGGCACGCGAAGAGCTCTTGCTTCACACCTCGCATCAGAAACCGTAGTTTCTTTTCCTCCGTCATTCCTGGGTCCGCACGGCGGAAAAGTCGCTTTATTTCCTCGACGAAGATTACGACTCCTTCGTTCGGGTGTTGCGTTCGAGTTTCCAGTAAAATCGCAGCTCGTTCTTTTCTCACCACGGTCGTGAAGTTCTTAAGGAACTCGCTTTTGAATTGCGTCCAGTCGGTCAAGGCGCTCTCGTGGTTTTCAAACCAAGTTCGAGCTGCATCCTCCAAGTAAAAGAAAACATGCCGGAAGGTTTCTTCATCGTCCCACCTGTTGCAGATCCGCACGCGCTCCAGCTTCTCCAACCATTCCTCTGGGTCTTCAGCGGGGGCTCCCCGGAACGATGGCGGTTCCCGGGGCTGCTGCAGCATGATTGGCGACGTTGTTTCTTGTACCATGGTGTTGGTTGCAGCGTTCCTTCTCTTGGGCCCTTCGGGCATCAAACCGAACTCGGGTGGTAAATCTTGCAGGCGGAGGCTGGCTCTTGTTGGACTGGCTTGGCGGCTTCCCGAGGTTGTAGTGGGCATGAAGGGTGCGTACCCCGCACCTCCACCAGATGTCACGAAGCCAAGGACGACGCAGTTGTCTTGCAGGAGAAACAAGTTTATTGGAGCGAACTTGTGCTCCCCTAACAACTCAAAAGAATACAGAGGCGGCGAAGCAGCGGTCAACAAAGTGACTTGCGTCAGCGAGCGTCACAGAATCGAGTGCCCCGGCGTCTGCTCTGCAGGCTTTTTAAGTGCGAATGCACTTTATAAGCGACCCCAAACCATCCACCGCCGGCGGCGGCGTCGGCGTCCGCAGTGCTCCTCTATATTTAAAAAAGAAACAGCATCCGGCGCCAGGTTTCGATCCGAGGACTTTGCGGCCGCAGCGCGACGCTCAGACCACAGTCTGAGCGTCGTTCAGACCACAGTCGGTGACAGAATAGGCGTGCGCGGACGCTAAACTGTAATCGTCAGTACAGGGTGGCCAATGACTTCTTGTCCAAAAAGATTTATCTGGATGTCTTTGCATGAAGCTAGGCAAACTAGAGGCTCTCAGTTGTCTTATATACAAAAGGGGAAACATTATCATCGCTATTTTGCAGCCTCACGGTTCGATCATGTAAGCACATGGAGGAAAGAAAAGGTTAGGAGAGGCACTGACGTCACATTTGTGAAGCCGAGTCCCGCCATGACTTGAGCCCACTGAGCCCAGCACTCTTTCCCATCATCCTTTGCTGTTTCCGGTTTGATAACAGCTTCGCGGTACGGGGGCGACTCGCGAAAGCGAACGCAGACGACGGGAGCAGTGTTTGGGTCCGCACAGCACGGCGGTGTGCGCTACGTCTCTGCTGCGAAGAATTTCGCTTCGCTTTACAATGAAGAAATGCACAGCAAGCAAAGCACCGACTGTGGCTCTCGCCAACGCTAAGCGAGGAGGCTTTTTCCTGCAGCGGCAGCCGGCGGCGGCGGCGGCTGCTTGCCCCGCCGATCTCGAGGTGACGCCAGCGTCGCTCGCTACGGCCGTTATACGAGTTGGGGCCGCCTCCAACGGTGAAGTTTTCAAACTGACCTAATGTAAAAACGCTTGCCGTAGTGACTGCGCTGTGTTGCAAGCGTGGCGAGTCAGCTAGAGTCAAAGCGTGGTAAAAAAATGTTCGTGCCATTTTGCCAAATTTAGCCGCAGCTGCCGTAAAAAACTGGGCGACGCTGTTTGTGGGCTCAAGAAAAATGACGTCACTTCCTCCACACTTTCGCAATGCATTGGGATGCTAGGGGCCTCTCCTGAGTATTCTTACCTCCATGTCTAAACAGGTCTGATGGTAAACCTTTTTTAGATGCAAAGCATCTCTTGCTCTCGGCTCCGTCATCCGTCGTCCGTCGTCCATCTATCCGCCGGCCCAGGAAGACACCGACAACACTGTCGCTCCATCATCTCATGGTCGGGGCTATGTCCCTCCCTTGTTGTGGCGCCATCCACACCCCCAATGCGCATGCTCGGCTCATCTCGGGCCGGCCAAGGAAGACACCGGTAACACTGTCCCTCCAGGAGCTAATAAAGGGTAAGACACCACCGGGCGTTCAGCAAGCCGAGCATGCGCAGTGGGGGTGAGGACGGCGCAACAACGACAAGGGAGGGACATAGCCCCGTCGCATCTAATAAGATTACACCATCTTCCCGTAGGGGAACCCTGAGTAGTATGCGAAACAGCCATGGGCTCAACGACGAACTGCAAAGCTAATGGGCACTTGAATCGACCCCATGGCTGCTTTGCATATTACTCAGGATTCCCCTACGGGAAGATGGTGTAATTTTTTTCCGCGATATTAAAAATACTGACACAAAATTTTGAAGGCAGAATAACTTGGGGCATAGATTGGTGTGAACATACATACATCATCTACAAAATATCAGCGGCAAATACAGCCTTGAACATAGTTAAAATCAATTTTCAAGTAGGTGTAACGCAACCGAGCAGCCAGCGGAGCTCCCGCGAAATCGGCACCTAGTGAGATGTGGAATAAATAAACAACATCCGAACACGTCACGAGTTTGTGTTGGCCGCTTCCGCACTGCCGGCGTTTCTCGCGGGCTCGTGCTCCGATCGGAGGTTGGTGCTTCCGATCGTTGGCCGCGAACGCGCCGGGATTTCGTTGGCTAATCGGGCAGCTGGCCGCGACCAAAGTTCTTTAGCGATTCCAGGCACTCTATTTTTTTATTGCCTTTTATTATACTGGACGCGAAAACGCGCCGGGCACACGACAGGCGCATGGAGGCAGCCCCGTGTACCACAAAGACGGTCACTGTGCGAGCGGCGGCCGCGAAGTGGCGCAGGCAGGCGCAGCAGCTCGAGCGATGGCTTGCTACCGCTGCCCTGTATGGGACTCAAGGCTCAAACAAAGCTGCATATACGAGAAAGGAGGTAATGATGTGATGGTGAATTGCATTAAAAATCACGATAGCGCCAGTCGAATATCCGCCGCAGTGTTAAGCCTAACGTCTGTAGACGGACCTGTAGGCAGACCGACTGGCCTCAGACCCCAGCGCGCGTCTCCCTACCCACTGCCTCGAGCTTCGCGCGTCGTTCTCTAGCTGCGGCAGCAATTTGCACTCGCAGCGCCTGCATTACGTCCGCGCTCGCTTTTTAATTGAGCGGCTGACGAGATCAGTACGTAGGGGCATTAGCAGAAACTGCCGCCGACGCGGAATCGGCAGCGGTACGGCAGCTCTGCTCTGTGATATCCGTCCGACAGTCACGTGGACAGCTTTGTTTATACAAAATCCAACGTTTCGCGGCGCCCGCCGAAACGGAAACTGAGACAGGCTGCATTAAAAAAAGTCTCTAATTAAACAACCATATAGCGCACTGAAGCAAATGAGATTTCCACACGTGATAAATAGGTTATTAGCTACTTATCGCTGCAACGAAAAAAAAACAAGATGGGAAATTTTTGTGTCAGTGGCCCTTTAACATTAGGGGGACATCTACACAGCCTTCTCGAGAAAGTTAGTTCTCAGATTGAAGAGCCCATGGAGACAAAGTACAAGCTTTGTGCGTAAAATAGACAGCTATATTCCGATAACAATGATACCGATTTTATCGCAAAACTCAAACAAATAATATGTTAAAGAAAACATATGAAGAAGTGGCGACTCCCTAGCGCTTTCCGGCAGCTCTTCTATGACGTTACACAATGTTGTTTTTGCGATTTGACGGCCCCCGACATAAACCATCGCAAAGACACGTGACTGCGTGATTGTTGTGGGCCTGTGGTTCCGTTTGATCCGCTTGGGCACATGCAGTTAACACACTGAAAACTATGTTTTCAGTTCTGAATCATGTGACGTCACTTTTGCTTATAAAACGTCACTGCAGCGCGAAATTTGAAAGTTTTTAAATAATTCTGGCATTTTTCTCGGTTACAAAACGTCGTTTTTGGCTGGCTGGAATGGAGCTGAGGGAGATAACGGAGTCTAGTTGTTTCGAATAAGAAAAGTTTTTTGTCTTCATGGCCGATATAAACTGGAGACGGATCATGACATGAAGAAAAACAAAAGAGTGAGCCGTATATAGCTTTGTTCCAAAAAAAGTAAAAAAATGAAAAAAAACACTTCAGAGAGGAAAAAATTCACTTCTTCACCACAGTATTAAAAAGATAAAATGTAATTTTTTTAGGTCACAGCCAAAATTGAGGCTTCCGAATTTTCCCACGTTCCCCGTCAGGAGTACGACTTAAAAATGCCCAGTTCAAATCCGTCTACAGGCGGTGGTCCCCTTTCTCAACGTTGATTGACCCAGCAAAAATATCCCAAAGCTTTAAAAATGCAAAAGGCACGTGCCGTTGACCGTAAGGCACTTTCTTATTTTCGGAAATAACGAAATTTATTCTTAGGGTTAGCTCATGTAACCCCTCATAAGAACATGGTTTATATTTCGAGAAGAAATACTGGCGAGGTAAAACGCGCAGTCAATTCGTTGTTGGTGAGCATCACGTGGAAAGGTAATAATGTGCTGTTGTGTTTTAGAAGGTACGTGAGGGCGTCGGGTGGCATCGAAAAGTTTCTCAAAACAGGTAAAAATGTTATGTTGCCAGGAACGCGTAAGTAGACGTGTAAATTCTATTCAACAACAATAATAAATTCTAGTCAAGCTAAAAAAATTGGCTCCAATCCACGCTCTGAAGGTGGTTGGACTGCGAAGCTCTAAATGACACCCACGACGATTACCCATTGGATGTCAATTGTAGTCCCACACGTGGCTCTACAAAGAGTGAAACTAGAGGCTCCGGCAGCCGTTACCTCGGTTTTGCGGGGACGGCGTCGGCGTAACCGAGTGAGCGAACGCAGAAGTGACGGCAAAAAGAAAATGATGAGCAGTGTCTGGCGAAGGCTGCGCATGAGGGCGGCGCGCGTGGCTACAGCTCACTCACTGCGTCCCCCTCACTCTTGTTTCATGCATCGCCGCCGAGGAGTGCCCTATCCGCCCTCCCCGTCCCCAGACGCTGTTCCGTACGCCGCTAATCCAAACTACGTGAACGCCGTTGTCATGCATTATGCGGTTTGCACTTCACACGAAGGCTTTGAATGAGCGCAGGTGGTAGACCCGCCACTGTGCTCGTTGAGTGCACCGTCTGTCTCCCCGTCTCCTCGTGTGGGCGTAGCTTAGTCGATAAAACGACGGGCTGTTGTTCCGTTTCTCTATTCGGGTCCATGTTCGATTCCTGACGCTGCCAGTAATTTTTTTCATTTAGCCTGGCGTTTTCTGCTGACGTGGACACGAAAATTTTTGTGGCTCAGTTACAGGGATACTGTTACAGGTATAGGTATACAGTTACAGGTATACTGTTTCGCAGTTACAGGTTACTGTTTACTGTTTTTACAGTTACAGGTATACTGTTTCTCAGTAAAAAAAACGAGAGCATGAGTTCATGTATTGTTCTCCCGGTGTTATTTTCGTTCAAATCTGACATATTTAATGCGGACAATCCTCCCGTGACGTTATTTTTGAATTATAGTTCTCATGGCAAGACGCCATGTTTCTTTTTCTGGGTCCCGTGGTGCTCAGTTGAGACATATACGGAATTCAAAACTAGCTTCCTTTGTTTAGAAAGAAGCGCAGTTTAAAAAAAACACGATCCATGCTATTTTGATGGTCATTAGCTCACTGCTTTCTCAGGAAAACATCGCGGCAATTTTCGCTGTTTTTATTTTCGTTTCCAGTTATTTAATGTCGCGCTTCTGAGTGTTCTCCCACGGGTGTGCGTACAGAATGGTGACAGAGTGGTGACAGAATGGTGACAGAATGTGCGTACAGAATTTGACTGACCATTTCTACATGTAGTACATGTGTTCGTCCCCAAAAATGCCGAGCTGCCGAAGAAAGCGACTTCGTTTTTTTTTTCACATTTCATACCCGTCTTTTTGATTCGGTATAAACCCGTAATACACACCGCACATTAGGTGTAGCCGCTATAAAAACGCCCCTTTGATTGATTGATTAATTGATTGCTATTAATATCCCTTTTGAAATTGGGTGATGACGTGTCATCTTACCTAGAAAAAAACTAATATATCAATGTTTTGCATTCTTCGTTTAATACTAGCGCAGCTCTGAGGGCAAGCACAAAATACCTTTTTTTTCTGTTACAGGTGGTAACTGTCCCAGGCAATATTCCCCTCTTTGCTTGTCGTCAACCAGAATTCTAATCCTCTTTTGGTCGCCCTGATAGCCTTCAAGTTTACTCCGATCTACTACCGTTAAATTATAGAGTTTCGGGGGCCGAATATTTCCCTTATATAGCTTCGGATGAATACATTTCAACTACGTGCAGGAGACAGTGTCTCGATACAGCCCAGAAACTATGTGCCCCATAGTTTCTGTTTTTTTTTTGTCCGCATACCACGCATACCCCGCCATTTTGTGTACACTTCCCCACAAAGCTCTTAATTCTCAAACAACGTGCTCTAGACTAAACAAGCAAATGATTATCGTAGAAATTTTCCTTTCTGGTGTCCAGCTCCTCAGCCCTGTACATCTCTAACAAGGTTTAAGCTTACCTTTTTAGCTTCCCTCTTTCTTCACCCCCTTCCCACTCCTCCCTCGCCGTCCCGACTTCGCTCCACCTCCCACTTTTGCTGGCTGTTGGCGCATGAGTTACGAGGCATAAATTACAATGCGGAGTTGATATTACGGCCGTGATAGTACCAGAAAGACAAGTAGCGTCTACCTATGCGCGCCATACAGACCGTGGAAGCAAACACGAAATGGGGAGCCAGACACGCTTGGCTTCGCTGTGCAAGTGATCGATCTCACGTTAATATTCAAATGCGTTAATTTTATGAAGCCGAGGGCCGGTCATAAATCAGGGGACGAACTCGAGCAGTAAGATCGCTTCCTGACATTGGATAGAAGTTTCCGCTTGCATTTCACTCTCCGTGAAGAGCTTCGTATAAGAGGAAAAAAAATGTATAGCCTGCGTTTTTTTCCTGAAGGTTAGTGGGGCCCAAAATATGCATGGATTAATTTCACTAAATGACCAACTGGAGCTATTTCTTTTATGTATACACCACCGCTATACAGTACCATAAGAGGATCATGAAGCACTATTCGTTCTTTCGACACTGTTCATAAGTGCTGGCATGCCAGGATCACAAGAAATAGGCTATTTATCTAGGCAGCTAGCCTTTCAGATCAAAACATGCTAGAATATAATAAATGCGACAACAAAAATCAAATTTCTCGGGAAAACGAGGGGGGCGGGGCGGAACGTTTTCGTTCAGAAAAGCTCGACGGCGATACAAAAAATCGTGACGGAGGCACCTAGAGACGTTCATATCCAGAGCGTTAAGTTCATTTCTACCAGAAGACTACAAAACGGACGACTCTGCTCGAAGCAGCCGTCGTGACTGACCAGAATCCCGGGAAGTAAAATAATGAATGATAGGGAAAGTAAGAGTTGGCGGACGCATCGCTGCGAATGACAGAACTCCCCCGCCGGGGAGATCGGATGGGTGGCGGAAGGCTTCGGGGCTCGCCGGTGAAAAGCCACGATGCAGAAAAGCTGGAGGGGCACTTCACTCCTGACCGGCGCAAGAACTCGTCTAATTGCGAAGGCACCAAAGCCGATCCGATGGCCGCCGCTGCTGCTCCTATTTGCGAAGCTCCTCTTTGCTCGACCGCGTCCGTTTTTCCCTCCGCCACGCGGACTCGCCCGCGAGCCTTTCGCGCATTTTAAGTTTCTCCCCCGTTCTCCGTCCCTCTCGAAGTCCGGGCCCTCATTGTGCGGACGGGAAAAACACCGCCGGCAGGGCTAAAAGAGAGCACGCACCGGTAACCGTATACCGAGAGCCGCGCGGGCAGGACTCGGGAATTAAAGTTTGGCTTCAAACCCGCCTCCGGGGTTCGCCGGCTTGTTTCCGAAATCCGTCTTTACGCTGCCCAGTTTCTATTTAGCTTTGTTAAGCGTCCCTTTAGCCCCTCGTATTTACGCGTTTCCTCGACTAGTTGGTGGCGGGTATAGTGAAAACCCTTTCCGTTGCATCCGCTCGGCTGTTTTCAGCCTCGAGTGGTTCCCTGGAGGGATTTGCAAACTTTACTTCTAAGCAACTTATATGTTCGATTATGTTGGGTCTGAAGCCCAAAGCCTTTGCTAAATCTCCCTTGCGGTTGTCGGCTAAGCAGTCTTGGAGGATGGCGTATGCATTTAAAGGTTTTAGAGCTAATGAAAATATGTTTCTCGAAATGCTGACGGGTTGTTTAGCCCTTATGGTGAGCCACATACTGGTTTGGCAAGCTTTGTTTTTATAGAAGGCAATGACTCTACGATCAATAAAGTCGGCGTAAGAGTCATAACCAACGTATTTTTAAAAGAAACATAAAGAGTCGCACCCAGCAGAACGTAGACTTTGAGGGCATGTAAAAACTATATAAAATGAGTTTTTCCATATGGAGTCATTTACAAAGGTTGAATCGACAGACAGACAGACAGACAGACAGACAGACAGACAGACAGACAGACAGACAGACAGACAGACAGACAGACAGTTGATTCCGTAGCATTCTTTAATTGCTCCCGCCACCGAGCCATTCCCGAGGCGCCTGTAAAGGATGCACCACCGTAGAAAGTGTGTTATAGCGGGGAAGCAAACTTTAGTGTATGCGCCGTCACACTTCTCGGACAAATGATTCATTTGTAGTAAATTTCAAAAGATCTTTATTTGTGGATGCCTGTGGGGTGATGACACGTTTACAAAGCAAAATATACCTTTGAGTGTAAAGGCTATCATGGGACACGAGTTCTGCCTACAATATTTTCCGCTATTTTCGTGACAGCTTTCGCTTCCCAAACTTTTACTTTTTCTGCAGTAGCGCAGAATTTCTCACGGTGCTAATAGAGTCAAACTCTGAATCGGCGATTTTAGAAAAAAGATTATAAAAATAAATTGACTTTCGAAAACAAAAACTTCTCAACCGGTAAAAAATTGCAACCTTTAAAAAGTAAACATCAGTAACACGACTTACACGATTGAAAGCCAGCTCACTGCAATTACTTAACAAACGCCTTTGCCTGTAAGGTATAAAATTAGCAGATAGAGCATAACTAAACCATCGCACCAGTTGTGAACCGCGCGGGACTCCATGGAACGCGTTGAAGACGACTGTCTCGACTGACTTCAGACGTAGCATTTGAAGAACTAGGCAACAGGTTGCGGGGAAGCTAAATAAAGCAAACAGGGTCCTTTTCCGCTTCAAGGCCGAATAAACACACCTTCCTTAACGGTGGCGGGAGGGTGAGAAAAACAGACAATATAAGCCCGGAAACGACATTCTGCGAAGACCAGCAATCCAAGAGGGAGAAAAAAGGATCGATAGAAAGCTTGGCTCCGCAAACGATGCGGACTGGGGAAACCACCCAAGGAACGAAGAACCGCCAAACACTCGCATAGGAGTGATGGCCCTTGGGGGAAACAGCATGGGAAGAAGGAAAAGAGTAAAGCACAGAATAAGTTATCGATAAAAAGGTCATAACAGCCCCGAGATTAGGTCGTTTGCTCAAGGGGAGGGCGCGAAGGAGGCCATAAGTGAACCTAAAAAAAAGTGGCGGTTCTCGGAAAGAACAAAGCGAAATGTGGGGGACGAGGGCGAGAGAATAAGGCAGCCTCCTTGCATCTATTGTTGGAGCCGCCTCAAGGACCTCCCAAGGTCGACGAGGCAGGCGCTTGAGTCGCTGCTTTGCTAGGGTGGAAAAGCGGTCGATACGAATCCCCGGCGGCTCCTTCGCGCCAATTTTTCTTTTGTCTTGTAGTAGTTTTTGTATGCTGCAGATATTGTACGGAATGGGATGATCATTGCCTCTCTTCTCGCTTTTTCTTTTTGGCTCCTTTTTATGAGCTCTAGCGGTAGTACTGTAAATTCGCAAAAAAAAAAAAAATAAAAACACGACGGCATTCTTACTTGTGCGAAGCCTCGTCGGAAGAAAACAGGAAAGAGTGGGTTCAAAAATGGAGGGAGGAGGGGTAGGAATAGAAGAAAGGGGTGGGTTAGTGGGAATGGAAATTAATTTAGTTGATCAACACAAATAAATTGTATTTACTTTGACACATGCATTCCAGAATTTTTGCGGAACGGGTTTTTGTATTCATTGCTGCCCCGGATTTCATTAGACGCATAAAAAGGCTAAAACAATTGTCGGAGTCCCATTTTTTAAAGCGAAGCTTTCTATGACTATCGGATGGCGCTCGATGTCGCTACATAGCGCTCGGCAGGAAAAACAAATTTGGGGAATGGGTTTCAGAAAGCGACGACGACGACGACGATGATGATGATGATAAGCGGAGCACATCCAGCGCCTCAAGAAAAAAAAAACCCTTTCTATTGTTCGAATGGAACCTGCGTCCGACGTATATCCTTTTGCGCCATTCCAACGTGGCCGAAGCAGCCTCACGTGTTAACCCTATTTCTGTTAAGATATGGGCTTAAACTTTTCTTGTTACTCGGAGTGCTTTCCCGGCTGTGATTAACCATAATTCTCGCGAGTCTAGCTGAACTGCCAGATTGCTTCGTCGTAAACAGCGTTTGTGGAATCACGCTGCGTTGAAATGGAGACTACCTTTGCATCTATTTCCTCTTGAGGGTGCCAGGTAGCGTTTTGCTGATTTAGGGTTGGCAGCCACCTTTTTGTGTTGCTGTTAGAGTTATTGGTTGGTGGAATAACTCCGCAGAAACAAGCAAGACAGAAGATGTTATTATTATATATTTCAATTATTCTGTAGCTTCTTATATGCGTGACGGTTACAACCGCCTAAATTAAAGGTATACTTCCGGATGTTCACGGCAACTCCTATTCTTTCGAAATTACTTGTTTCCGGAAAAAATTTTCTGCCAATGACAGAACACTGAGGTGGTGCCATCGGGTCGGTCATTGCATTACGAGAGGAGTCCTGCAGGTGCCGAAAGTACAGACGTCATACCGGCGTCGACTTTGTAACAGCACTAGTAGCGTGATTAATGGCGCTATTTGAATAGTATTGAAGGGAATTAATACGAATACTCTGACAGAGAATAAAAACGGTCAATATCGTATCAAACATAGGATATTGTTCAGCTGTGCTTTATTTTTTAAAAAATGTTTTTCTTACACACAGATTCAAAAATACGTGCTGCAATACCATAGGCTTTTACACGGCAAATCATGATAATGGAGTGGTTTTAAGAGTGCACTGACCGCGCCTCATTTACTTCTCGGGATAGATCGTAGGCAGGCTTGGTTGGTAGAACATGAGCCCCGTTAGAGTGGCTACCGGAACGGCAACTAGCCGCGTGAGACACGATATATTATGCCGGTAACAGTAGTTGCGGGACCTGGAGAAAAGCGTAGTGCGTGAGGTTCTTACGACACTGCGACAGGGCTACGCGGGAAATTAGGGTTGCCTTACAGCCAGCAGCGAGCCATGGTCTTTCGACCGTTTCTGTCAGATCAACCGCTTTGACCTGTACAACCTTGGTGAAACAAACACTACGGAATGGAGTAGTCACCATTTATGCGTTGAGATACCCACAAACTGCACATGAAGATTTCGAAGTTACTTCCATTTGAAAAAAAACAAATTACTGCGCACATTTTTCTCGTGCAGCTGCAATTCTGTTTAAAAAATATCAGTTCCACACATGGGCTTTTTGGCTAACCTAATGCATAATATTAACTGATATCCGGCTTAACATCTGGTATAATCTCGAGAAGGCGGTTGCACATTCTGGGTCGGGACTCACCCAACGCTTACATTTTCAGTATATAGGGTAGCCTCTACCAATGTGTGAATATCTTTATTTTATTATCTTAAGAATGATTGCGAAGTACACCCGCTTTGCACTGCGCCCGATACTCTGTTATTTTTCCTCACCCTTGTATCGTGTTCGGATCATGTCGTACGAATTCACCGCGAGTGTTTATTGCTCTCGAACCAACAAAAGCTACCATCTCTCAAGAACTGCCCATAAATGTCACGCTGAATATAAATGTCGGTTTGGAGTTATTCAATTTGAAATAGCTCAATGTCTGTTTGAAGTAATGCATCTGGAGTAATTCTTAGTACGTTCGTTTTGCCGCATACTTTTTGTTCAAAACATGCTAAGAATAGGGCAAAAAATTTTAAGACGTCATGCGGCATCATGCAGTACACATATTTATTTTTTCAATAATGGTTTTGCGCCTAAAAAGTACTAATGCTAATGACAAAAATGGCCCAGCTTTACCACTTCTAAACGTGGTTATAGAAGCGAAAGCAAAAACTATACCCAAAGTGTTTCATGAAAGTTTGTCTTTGCTAAAGATTTCAAACTCTCCCATCCAGGTACATCTAAAGGATGGTTGCATTATACCTATCGCTTGTGCTGAAATCACGCACAGACAGTCCAGCCAGCGTGCCATAAATGGCGAGACTTTGAAGCAAGCGCCTGCCCATTCACCGGCAAAGGAGCGTTTTCGTGCGTGGGCATCGCATGTTTCTCCAGTCATCATTCCTCTAAACTCTGTCAGCGCAGTGTTTTCATATACCGGTCGTTAAACCCTCGCGTATTCACGTGGATCCCTTGAGCTTAACCGCGCGCACCGACGGCGCAGCCGCCCAGCTGGGCGATAAGGAAGAGACGATGCAACCGTTTCTCCCTCGCATGGTCACGTGGTACCGCAGTGGCCAGGCTCCGAGTAAGCGAAGCGATAATAACGGCGCAGCCTTCCCGCTTGCGTCTGAAGGTAGTTGCGACACAGTGAATGACCTTCAAAGATGTAGGGTATTCCCGGCCGCGGCGGCCGCTTTTCTGATGGCGACGAAAAACAAAAATGCCCGTGTGTACGAGATTTCGGCGCACTTTGAAGATCCCCAGAAGGTCAAAATTAATCCGGAGCCCTCCACTACGGCGCGACACATCGTGTGCATTTCGTCGGCGCGTTAAAACCCTACAATCAATGAATGAATCAATCAAAGATGTATTGTAGTAGAGCTTTTGCTCTAAAGCAAATTCCCGCATATTGCGAAATTTCATTCTTTATGACGTCAAATGAACAGCATAATTAAACGAGTTTTTCGAACCTCAGTTTCTAAGATATTACCTCAGTTTCTAAAGATATCGAATTTGCCTTCATATTTTAGAGAGAACTGATGCAAATATATCACAACAGGTTCCATTATTTCGGGGAATTTTTCTCGTGGCGATGTTAGAGGAGTAATGATTGGTTCAAAGTACTGTCACAACTTCCACGTAATTTCACACGCAAGCAGAGTTATAGCATTAGTTCTTGTGTCTAAGTATTACCCGAGGAAACTTCTTACAACTAGAGGAATTTTATAGATGTTGTCCCTAAATGTGTAAATAAATGTCTTGTTAAGTGAGTTCCGGAGAAACCTCAAATGTCGCTTGAATATCTGGGGTATTAGGATAATCTTGGTGACTTAAGGATAGTTTCACAAATACCTGAGAACGAACTTCACGATTGCAGAAATAACTTCACTAACGTGGTTCAAACTGTTAAACGAATTTTTGAAAACACCTATCTACTGCTTAAACTTGTAAAATACTTATTTCAGTTTTATAACTAAAGTCTAGAGTTTTGCATTGCTTAAGGCAGCATACTAAATTCTTATAACTCATTTTTTCCCGCGATGTTCGATCTTTCTTCGATGTTTTTGTCTGGTGAAAACAGCCGAATAGCTGCTACTCATGCTTCCAGCGGGTTAACTTTTCCAGAATGTTCATCCACCGCAGATTGGAAGTGCGAGTTCTCAATAAACGCGAGAAATTCCTATTAAAAAGACGTAGCTGCACTTATCTATCTTCATTCGTACTATGTGACCTTCCTCTTGTAAATCTAATCTTCATACATTCTATTATGTGTCATCGAGAAACTGAAATCAGAGGGGGTGGAGACAGGTGTTGTAATAATAAACTACTATTATTTTCTTTGGCGTCTGATTGTTATTCTTTCAGTTCGAAATCTAGAAATGCGAGTTCCAACTGATATTAGTCATTTCCTGAATGTTGCTGCACAAATTCCACACGAAAATTCCTGCAGTGTTGCAGCAAAATACCCAGGGATATTCATTCATGTATTTTTATCGCGGAGGTTCCACAAAAGAGTTGTAGGATTGCCCTGTGCCGCATCATACAAAAAAGCAACCCCCGATAATAATTTGGTGTACACCAAGACAAAACTGACTTACAACTGAGCGTGCATTGTTTGCTTTTAATGGGAAGGCCAGATTTTCTGAATCTCCCCCGTTATTTTCACCACAGGCCGCCGGATGCAAAGCAAACGGGTCGACTGGTGGGGGCGAGGGGTGGGGGGTTGAAAGCGGCCGGCCAAAGGTATCAAAGAGGGGGTTAGTGGTCCTGCAAAGGTCGCTAATAAAAAGGAGTTCAGTAAAAGGGGAGATGGCAGAAGAAGAGAAAGAAATACATTCATTGGCGAGCATTGCAGTTAGGTTTCCCCTTCCGAAGATAGCACCTCCCACCGAAGATAGCATCCGAAGATAGCACCTCCTTGTGTTGAGAACTGGCCGTAAAAAATGGCGTCTACCTGGAAGTGGGACCAGAGATTGAGCTCGAAAGGAGCGGTCACTGTCAGGGTACTACAAACTTTGAAGTTTAGCCCTGGTTCCCTTTCAACAACCACACTACTCAGCCACCTCCCTTTCCACGACTTCGTTGTTGCACCTCAAGAAATATCTCACCGAGCTTCACTCCTTCGGGTGTTTAATAACAAGTGACTTCTCGAACATCCATTCTTCGGTTTCCATTATTTTAAATCCTTAAAAGATCTCCCTGTAAAGCACATGAGGTACCTGATATGCGGGGTTAACAAAAAATTAAAATATGCATTGTGATAAGTTTGAACTGTACCGTAGGTCTGTAGACAAAGCGTTCTAAAGATCTCGCGAATATTTGAGTGAAGCAGTCAATATAAGAAAGCCGTAAACCCGCGAAAAACTGAGCTACCTCGGATGGGGTGGTGTGACATCACTTACGTGATACTAGCAGCATCCCTTTACCAGATGCATAGCCAGCAGGTAGCAGCTTACTATAGAAACAGGATCGGTTCATTGTACAAAGCTCCCGTTTCCTATTTTTCAGCTATTGGCACTTTTTTTCGTATTCTCAAAGCCTCCATAGGGATGTCACGATAATCAGCATAGCAACAACAAAACAACAAGTACAACTACGACAGCAGCGCCTATTTAAATCTACTGCTGGACGAAGGCCTTTCGCATTGACCTCCAACCACTCCTGCCCTGCGCTACTCGAGTCCATTCTTTAACCGCGAAGTTTCTCATTTCATCCATCCATCCTGTTACTGGCCTTCTCCTTCTTCTAGACCCGTTCCTTGGTATCCACTGTGTTACCGTAGTGGTCGAGTGAAACAATTTATTTCTTTCGTCCGTAAAGATTTGCTTGAAAAGTGCCAAAACGATGGGGCCCAACTACAAAATTGGCCGCGTATCTGCTCCTTTCGTTGTAAATATCGTCAAAATACGATAGTCTTTATCGACTTTTGCCAAGTAAATGCCTCCCTTCGCTTTCCCGCTCACCTCTCATGTTGTCCCTCTTGCGTCACGCTCCTCCCAAGGTAAAGACGCCAAAGGTTTGCTTAAATCATTTTAAATTTCTCGCGTTCCACTGCTCCAAACCGTGTGTCTCGATGCCGACGCTGCCGTACGGCAAAGACGCGCGTCAATCGAGGCGACCTAATTCAACGTTTATAGAAACGCGTTTCCCTACTCCACGTGCATTGCAAGCAGAACGTGGGACCTATCTAGTGGAACCTTGCGTAACTATTGCCGGTTGGTTTCTTAAAATGGCGCCAGGATCTGTAGCGGCTCGGGCGACAGCAGGCGACGGCGGAGTGATTTTTTTATCGGCAGTTGATGAAGTACTTAATTTCGCAAAACTCAAGCATGTATGATTTTTTATAAAGGAACACTGCAAATATCACTTCTGTATTAATTTGTTGTCTTATATTTGCGTAATGTCTTGTTCTTATTCGACAATGTTGACAAGTATGAACATTACACCGGACTTAGACGGGTAGATTTCGCTGTGACTATATAAGACTATTGCGCAGGCATGGTTTTACTTTGGCCGGGTGACCGAATCGAGTCACAGACAGACAGACATGCAGACAGACCAAAATTTTTGGGTTTAAGTAGCCCAAGAAAGACTATCGTCTTTAAAATGTTGCCGCGCGTCGATACTAGACGGGCAAGGGTGAGCCTCCATCTCGTGGCTGCTGGCGGAGCCCGGGTCGAGGCTATGAGGGAGCCCCGGCTTCGCATCGATCTCCTCCTAGCAGCCGCCCATGCGCCCCTCGAAGCGTCTTCACGGCGCAGTCTCAAACCTCTCGCCCCGGAGTCTAAGGAGAGCGCCTGGGACCTCCCCTAAGAAACCAGCGGGGCGCCTTGGCCAATAGCAGTCGCGGTTCATCTCCTCTACGAGCTCATTGGCAGGCCCGCGTCTTGAGACCCGGGCCAGTCTCCTTCGGCGATCGGTCCAGCTGCTGATAACATTGGTCTGTATGCTGACTCTTGCAAGAAATCCCACATGAGCGGGCTGGAAGTCTGGCGTGCCCGCTGACGTATTATATATGGTTGATTGATTGATTGTGGGGTTTAACGCACCGACGCTGCGCAGGCGATGAGGCGCGCCGTAGTGGAGGGCTCCGGATTAATTTCGAACACCTGGGAATCTTTAACGTGCGCCCAAATCTCGAACACACGGGCGTTTTCGCTTTTCTTCTCCACCAGAAAAGCGGCTTCCGCGTGTTACGCAATGGTGAGGATGATGGTCGGTTAACGGTTTTACCTTTCTAATGGGGTAGTGTTGCACTGGGACCTTAGTTGTGACGTCGGTGTACATTCACCTCGCCTTAAAAAGTTTACCCCTGATGGTACTTTAGGGCTAGTCTCGAGGCCGTTCTACATGGTGCGAATTTCGCTGGCGAATTCGCAGCGGCGGCGCCGCTCATGCGGGAAAACCACATATTTTTAAATTTTCACGACTGCGACAAATTTACAGATGCCAAGCGGTATTCACAGAAGTCCGACTGGACTTGCACTAAGGGGCGCAGGGCTTGGACCATAGTGGCGCTGCGGGATTTGTTTTTACGTGAGCGCTGAAGGGCACATCGCCACGCATTTGGGTATTTATACAAGTTTGAAATTGTTGATATACATGTTCCACCGTTGCTTTGCACTGTGCTATAGCAGTCATCGTCATATTCATCGATATCGTCGTGTTCCTCATGCCAAGCATTGTATGCGCGGTAGCGCTTGACTGGGGTGCAGCAGTGGCGGTTCGCATGCACACGACGCATGCGCGGACTTCCTGGAATCGCGTCGAGATTCCGTGCAGCAAGTGTTGCGCCAGCTGGGGCGTCATTGGTTGCTAGGCACCACGAGGCACTCCTCTGGGTTTTCGCCAGTTTTTTTTTCTTTTGCTAAAGCCACTGCGCGTGCCTTGGACGCTCGGCATTTTCTGTGTATTTTCAACGCGTTTCGGGTTAGGCGTCACACTTTACGGCCAGCTACAACAGGTCTGCTGTTAAAAGACATTTCGGAGACTGCGTAGCAGTCCTGACAAGTTTTTGCCTGCTGTCGGGAATCCGACTGACGTGATAGTGAAACATTGACTGGGTACTTCTGCTTCAGACGTATCTAGCCATCGGGTTTCAAAGTGAAGGTTTTCAATAAGACCTACTTTTTACTATGCGTGCAGAATAGTTGTTGCCTTTTACCAGTGGTTGCTTTGCAGCAAGCCTGCTCCCGTCGTTGGAGTTCATACCGTCTCGAATGGACCTCGTATCCTCCTGACACTCGATCTTGCGCATCGTCGCATATCCGCACCATCTCGCATCTGACTTATCGACTCATCGACTCAGTTCTTTCACAGGAATATTTACCTAAGTAATTCTGAATCAAGATGCCATCTGGTTCACCGTCCGTGAAGAATGTGTGAATCCGTGAAGAAGAACAATCCGTGAAGAATGCGTGCTGCATTTCTCCAAAGGCAGCTTTGCCTCAAGCACACCCGTAAGAAGGTAAAGCCGACTTAAAAAAATAAAGAAGGGACGTGTAATACGCAATCTCACTTTCGATTTGACATCGCTGTGGCTACACATAGAATTATTGTTATAAAGCGGGAAACGACGTACACCTTAAACCATCATGAAACTTCGACTATCGAGATTCCACGTATGTTTCACCGCACACCGATTTCCTACTGTAATTCTACCAACCAATCATTAGCAATCAGTGTTCAGCTTACACCACAAAATTGTCTCCTTTTTTTTCTCCGCATTTTTGTGGCAGCTATTGGTTCACTGTTATGTTGTTCTTTCTATGTAGATTTGTATTGTGGTACCGGGGTTCTTGCACCCGGCCGCGGTTCCCCAGAAAGACACTGAGCCCCCTCGATCACACCTTTATTTGGAGTCCCGCTCCGCCAAGGTCCACTGCTCAGCCGATCCGGCTGCACACACGTAGCCCAGCCGAGTCCGCCATGTTCCATCCTATCTCATCTCGCGCCACATCTTCATACCCCGCCGGAACATGTCCATCGCGCGGGATTGTCCACCGCCACTATTGCCGGATTACCACAGTATGTTATCATCAGACGGCATGCACAAGAGAAACTGGTATAAAATTCGAGCGTGCATGAAAATGAACTACGAATTAAAGGTAGAAAATGAATAAGTTGTGCATTGTGAAGGTTTATTCCTCAGCAACTGCTGTTGCGACTACTTTCGTTGCTCAAAATGTTAGGGCGAGCATTCCGCGGAACGTATATAGCCGCCCCACCTCAGAAAAAGAGAATGCAACTACCTCAACAACAACAACAAAAAAGAAAAACGTAGTTTCCTCATCGCTACCTTGTTCCTCAAGTTCGCAACATTCAGGTGAAACATTTTAATTTTGCTAATATATTTTACTCTAGTTTGGTTGGAACTCGCACGAGGACAGCATTCACAGTATGCGTGGACGCCCAGTTAACTGCAGTTGTATACCGCATGTCTACGAGGACACCTAATCAGAAAGTGCACGACCGACTACAATGTAGCAAAGCTGGGTCGCGCGTCTTCAGTGAACCGGCTCAAGCACGTCTGTGGCGGCCGGCCATCACGGCCCGGCGACCGAGGCCCCAGGCTCCTAGACGTTCCCATAGTGACCGTGCTGGCTTTGCCGTGTTTTGTACCTTGTCGCACTCGCCAGAGTAGCGGAAGAAAATTGTACTATCCGGGCACCTGTGCGGCCTCTCACCGAACCACCACTGGGCAGCGGCAAAGGGTGGGAGAGGAAAACTAAAATCATACCCCTGAATTGGCTATTCCTAAGGGTTCCTTCGGTTTTTGTTTTAAGCCACGTAATTTGGAGGAGAAAAGCTGCCGAGCCGTAAACAACCACGAGGTAGTCTCCATCGGCTAATGGCGTAAAAGGTTATCAAGGCGCAAAAGGGTTTCCAGCGTGGCTAGTTGGTACATTGCCTGAATTCAACAGCGTTAAGGCAGCCCAAACTCAACAGTAATAAACAAACGGAAGAAACAGCGTTTGTGTTTATTGCTCTTCACTTTGTACCGTTGTAGCGCTGTTCAATTTATTAAGGCGATTAATGTCCCATGAAACATGAAAAGTGGCTGTCATCGCCAACAGAAAGGGTATCAAAATGACCGACACTGTAAACAGAGCATGAATAACTGGAAAAATAGTCTGGTTTGATTAGGATTTGAACCCGGGTTGCTAGAGATGGACCAAAGTGCGCTAACTACTGCGCTAAGTACTGCGCTAATTCTGCAGCCTGCCAGAATTGAGCCTGAATTAGCCGGATACACTTCCCGCGACAGGCTAACTGGACAGCCCGTGAGTAGAACACGTGCACGCTCTAATTTAGCCTTCGGATAACATAAGCAGGCTTAAGGGCCCGGCTCAATTTTAAGTTATGTACGACCATCGCAGCTGCTCGAAGGCGTTGTGCGGCTGAACTCCAGCACTGGGTTCGATACCGGCAACAGCGGGCGTTTTTGTCGTGGATGCAAAAAACGGAAAAAGAGGACGTCATATCTATGTCGTCTCCACTTTGGTGAACCATGAAGTTCAGGGCAATAAGTTTACGAGAAAGCGCCCTTTTCATCTAACTGGTTCTGGAAACGTGTTAACGCACCCAAATGTTTCCCTTAATTAGTTGTGTGAATACGCGATTTTCTTTTCTCTCTTTTCTCACCTTTTGTCTCAACGTACCCGTCATGGTTGCTCAGTGGCTAAGGCATTGTGCGGCTAAGCCCAAGGACGCGGGTTCGATTCCCGGCCGTGGCTGCCGCTTTTCTGATGGAGGCGAAAAGCGAAAACGCCCGTGTGTTCGAAATTTCGACGCACGTTAAAGGTCCCGAGGTGGTCAAGATTAAT
This sequence comes from Haemaphysalis longicornis, assembly GCF_048455015.1. Taxonomy (NCBI): domain Eukaryota; kingdom Metazoa; phylum Arthropoda; class Arachnida; order Ixodida; family Ixodidae; genus Haemaphysalis; species Haemaphysalis longicornis. The sequence continues at coordinate 163,086,093 of NW_027526445.1, forward strand.
CAGGAGCGCTCCACTTGGGCAAGCCTTATCGTCTGTGTAGTGTCGGTGCGTTAAACCTCGTTATTAATCTCAACTTGAAGTGCTTTGAGATCGTTGTCAAAAAGCGCATCTAATACTTAAAATAGGGGATAACAAAGTATCACAGACATTACTGCTCTACCCTCATCGGATAGCTTAAAAATTTGTCCGATATATCTTTCTAGGTCTGTGCATTGTTTACGCCCTCGAATGGCATCATTCGAGGGATGGAGTGGCTACTGGCCTGCTTCATTTCAGTGGCAGCAATAAGCGGGTTCCAGAGCCACTATGAATAAAGAAAATCGCAACAGCTGCAACGCAGAAACTGGAAGGCGAGTCTGCGGCGATGAGCAAATCACGCAGTGCCGTTCAGTGCTGGCGATAACTACTCCTTTCGCAGTGCTCACAGGCCCCAAGGAAAGCGTGGAAGCGTTTATCAGCAGTGCAGCATTGTCCCTTTAAAGGGACGCTGCAAAATTTTAGATGCGAAGCATCTCATGGTCGGGGCTATGTCCTGCGTGCACTGTCCGCACTCCACTGCGCATGCGCGTCTCTCCTTCATTCTCCTCTACTCCAGCTGCATAACACTGCGCATGCGCGCCTCTCCTCCGTTCTCCTCTCCCCAGCTGTATAAAAGCAGGTGCGCGTGCTTCGCGGCGTTCAGTCTGCTCTGAGGCACCGCCTGAGCCGGTTCTGCTCCGGTGCTTTAGGATGAGTTCAGATGGAACCAACAGCCCCGAACCAACGGCACCCACAAATGGGATATTGAGTGAGCCCCCATGCTGCTTCGCATCCTACTCATGGTTCCCCTATGGGAAGAAGGTGTAATTTTTTTCTTAGCTTTTTTTTCTAAATTCTACATGCTTTCAGAACGTAGTCAACAATCCCAACTAGTACTTAAAATAGGAGGTCACAAAATACCCCAGACAAAAATTACTGCTCTATGCCGTTGTGGTTTTTCCAGGTGTTTCCGTTCTTCGAGCGCTCACGTACGCTACTACAGGGGTGTGGCAGCTAATTGCCACCTGATTTAAGTTGCAGCAGTAAACTCATTCGACGGCCACTTTAGAAAAATGCCACGAAACAAAACGGGTAACGGTAGACAGAGAGTTCTGCTGCGCCGAGCAAATCACGCAGCGCCGTTCGGTACTGGCGATAACTGTACCTTTCTCAATGCTTGCAGACGCGAAGGAAAGAGTGAAATTTTTATTGACAATGTAACACTGTGCGTTTAAAATTATGCGAGTGGCTGCGTCCGTATCAGGACGCCCTCGCGTAGGCCATTCATTTTCCGTGTAATGTGATGTACACATGCCTCCGAGCAAACAGTAGTTCGCTGTTACGTACAGTCACGGCCAGCGTAAGCTGAAACAACAAAGCGGAGAAATGGACATGCATTACTTTGTGGACGGGCAAGAAAAAGTAGTAATCAAGAAAAAAATAAATGGGAAAAGAATAAGTGCGGGAAAATAACATAACGGGCGAATGAGAGTTGGAAGACAGACAGCGCTGTGTCTGTTCGTGCTGCCGTTCTTGCATCGGGCTGTTTTTGCGCTGTTTATTTTTGTAAAACGGGCCAACTTGCCCAATTCTCCGTTTTAGCAAAATAACACTTCGTGCTCAGAACAGCAAAATAACACCTCGTGCATAGAACACTTCGTGCTTGAAAGACACGAGACTTTTCCAGCAAATCTGTACACCTCTACCCCCCAACGGTTTCATCTCCGTGGGCAAAAACGCCGAGGCGTCAAGAACACACTTATACATTGCATGCTTCGCCCCTCCCCAGGTTTCACGTTAGTAGAGATGGCCAGGGATTTTGGGCGATGCCTTTGGGGCTTCTACATGTATATTTTTTAAAACGTGACAACTTGCCCAATTCCCCGTTTTATCCAAATTTGCCGTAGTTATCAGGGCTACGGAAGGGCATTTATTTTGTTTTTTTTATATATTTGTTCCTCCCAATGACTAAATAAAATATTTCTTGAAGCAGTGGGAAGACCAGCTCATGCTCTCAAGACCAGCAACGCCTGGTGGACAGGGCCCGCCGGGCAGCCCAGCACCAAGGCTTCATGGACTAAGGAGGCCTCTCACAACGGAACTCATATATAGTTGAATAAATGTTTATTCCTCCTCCTCCTCGGCAACCGTTTCTTTGTTTCAGCTTAGGCTGTTCATGACTGTACTTGTCCTAAATTATGCACCTTGTTCGCATAAACCTGTGCAGAATCCTGCGGAGAATGGGGCGACAGCGGAGATGCGCCTGGGAAGGAGGCTCCGCGCGAGGGCGCCTCCTCCTTGTCAGCGCGGGCTTTCTTTGGCTGAACCGCAAGCGTGACCCAGTTCTGGGCCTCGAGGAATATCGACCAGCCACCCCAAGCAGCGGCCGGCAAGGCGCTGCGGCTGACGTCAGAGGGGTAGTGGCAGCAGCAGCAGCAGCAGAACAGGCAGCGCCGCCAGCGCTGCCGAGAGCAAACGATGATTGGCTGGCGGCTCTAGAACAAAGTGACACGTCCCGGGCCCCGTTTATCGAACTTCAGGCCGTGAATTCGCGGCAATTTCGACCATTGGGACAGATAACAACAGCAAATTAATGAGTTCTCCTGGTTTCTCCGCGTTATTTCTTGGTAGATAGAGGGAAATCCGCTTGAAGGAAATAGGGTAGTCCGCAATTTGAACACGAGTACCGAGTTTAATTAATTAAGTGAAATAGAACTCCTTGACAGAGAAAGCTACATCCAGTACAATCCTACCCAGCTTTCTCGCTCAATATTCCAACCTTTCAGAAACCTAGAAAAACCACTTCATGAATGTGATATTTGGCATAAAGCAAGACGTCAACGGGAAGACGAAAACACTAAAATAAGTTTCCAGGATGCTGAATATTTTTTGTGTAATTCGCTGTCAAATCTTGCTCCCTGTGCATTTCTATGGGATAGTTTCCATGGCTCAGGAACTTAGTCACGCAACGTGCAAGACTTGAAACTGTGCACAAAGCACGTTTTCATCCCCAATGTTAGTTGCGCAAAATCTTTACATTTCGTTAAATAACTACCGAGTCATCACTGTTTAAATGACTTGAATGAGTGGGAAAGCTGCACATGAGTTGTTACTTTTAACCAGTCGGCCTCCCCAAAGATGCGTTTAAGTTTTGTTAGGCATCCAGGTCAAAACGATAATGTCGGCCCCTAAATATTTGTTTTACCGCGCATTCAGGGCTAACGACCTATTTAAAACCAAACAAAATTTTATTTCACGCTTTCTTGCAAGGCTGTAATCGCGAGGAAAAGCTGCAACAATATTTTCAAGAAGTTTAAGGGACGAAAAGCGCTCGTGCAATCAACGTCCAAACAAATTTGGCATGCAATGTGTGGTACATTGGTGCTAATTTAAGAAAAAAATAAAACCTCCCTTGAATAGGAAAACTAAGCACGTAAATACAATATCAGAAAGAAAGTCGTAACGGCACACGAAGATGGAATATTCCTATTAACATAGGCATAAGTAGTTTTGGCGGCGTCGAAACATCTCAAGTATATTAGGTGAAACATGGTGTGGTCTGGGGGTAGACACATTGCCGCGCGTGCTGCGTTGTGGGGAAGACTACTCCGCTTTCATCTTATCTACGTTCAAATAACCGTGACATTCTGCCAAGGCGGACGAATCCAAGCGTTTCCACGTGGACATAAAGAGGGGGGGGGGGGGGGACTGACCAGAAAGGGACTTCAAAGGCCCCAGCGCCGATCGTTGCTTTCTTTGAGCAGGCCGATGTAGTAGGTCACGGTGGATTAGCCGGAGTTTCTGGGAGCTGCGTATAGTCTTCACACTGCGTGGCGTAGCTGCTAAAAAAAAAAGAAAACATTGTCAGCACCTGGAACGGCCTCCCCCTGGTTCTTTTAACCACTTTCATTCTCAACCAAGGTCACATCTCTGCATCTTCAGGAGCATCTTGGCAACACTCCAAGGAGGAACGAGGCAAAAAAGTTTGTTGGTAAATAATGGATACGGGCAACGCAGGAAGGAGCAGTGAAATTAGTGGACGAGGCGATGAGGCGCGCCGTAGTGGAGGACTCCGGATTAATTTTAACCACCTGGGGATCTTTAACGTGCGCCGAAATCTCGTACACACGGGCGTTTTTGCTTTTCGCCTCCACCAGAAAAGCGCCAGCCGCGGCCGGGAATCGAATTTGCATCCTCGTGCTCAACAGCACAACAACCTAGCCACTGAGCCACCGCAGCGGGTCGGATACGAATCCCTGGATCCCGCGGGGAAAGTAATCAAGTAGTGTGCAGAGCTTCTAACGCTTACAGGGCTCCGTGCGAGACTAGATACTTTGCAAAATACCGAAACGTGGGTGAAGTAGCCAACCGACGCTTTGCATGTACGAGTATAACGAAAAAAGTGAGTAATCATAGCCTGGGAATGATCCGGTGCGCTACAATTTCATTCGGAGTCACGCTGGTGTCATGTTGGTATTTTTGGAAAAATACTCCGGCTAGGACAGAGACTCTCCCATCCTGGAAAGAGATACACGGAAGCATGAATCTCCGTGGGCGAGGAAACAGAACCAGGTGACATTCAAGGTCTAATGACTATAGTTCATACCACAAGCTAGGTGCAGCACAGTGACGGCTACATTGTTGTCAACACTGGGCCCATTGAGGGCGCCTAATTACTATGAACGGGGCCCTGGCAGGGCATTCCCTTCTCCCCTCTCGGCAAGTGGCACCGCAAGAACCCGGCGCCTTTTGTCGCTTCCTTCGCGGTGAGTTACGCGACCTGAGGGGGCGGGCTGTTGACAACAATGTAGCCTCCACAGTGCTGCACCTAGCTTGTGGAATGAGCCATAAGTGCGTGCGGGAGTGCGGCGAGGGCACGCATGATGTCACATGTGCTCGCCCTGTAAGCGATAAACAAGCACAACAGTACGTCATTTCAAGTTCACTAGGTCGACGACACTTCGTCTTTCGTCGTTGTGAGGAACGTGCAACTATAAGGATGGAGGTCCAACTGTCCCCCACCCCCTGTGTTCCTGATAAAGTTCATGTTTGTCGCTGCTCTCGAAAAGTGAGTTGACGTCATTAGAGGGTGAGCGCATGCATCGGGCTTTGCTGCCACAGAAGCCGAGCGCGAGCGACAAGCCCGTCGAGACGGCAAGAAACCCTTCAGACCTCCCCCGCTAGCATGGGCAGTGGTTTAAAACAGCTTTGCTGGGCATACACTTTCGCAGGGCGGGATGGCGGCCATTGTTTATATGATTGGGAGGTTTAACGTGCCCACGCTCCAAAGGCGATGAGGCGGGTCGTAGTGGAGCCCTCCGAATTAATTTTGACCACGTGGAGATTGTAACGTGCACCGAAATCTCGAACAGACGGACGCTTTCACATTTCGCTTCCACAACGCCTTAGCCACTGACCCACTGCGGTGGGTCATTTTTTATGTACAACCGCGTAGAAGACAACCGCTGCCCCGAGAGGGCCGATAGAAACTAAACACGCGTGCCGAATCGACATGCCTTTCCCCCCGGGTGCAAAGCAGACAAGCGTGACGTACCCGATAACAACAGAGATTCGGAGATGGTGGGGCTAAGATGCACGTATAGATATATATGAGTACAAAGACACCAGGTTACCAGCCGCAATAGCTAATCCATTGCGCTGCTGAGCCCGAGGACGAGGGTTTGTTCCTAACCGGGATGGTTCCTTTTCAGACCCTCCACTACGGTGTGCCTTACGGACTAGGTGTAGCTGCGGCGCGTTGAACGCCACAATAAATAAATCAACAAAGACACCATGTGACGTTCTGTCGAAGTTGGGTTTCTAGCGGAAAGGGACAACGTTATGGTGATCCGGAAAACGTAATAAAATAAATAAGGGTAACTCTGGTGAGGTAAAAAGGTTAAAGGTAGTGGTGGGGGTATGGTATTTCGGAGAAGTCTGCACGAAAGGAAACTAGACACACAATTGCGCTTGGAACAACGAGAAAGACAGGTTGGTAGGAACCTAGACATGGCCGCCGGTAGCTTGTGATGAACAGGCAAATCTCGCAGGAACATTTCGTGTTGTAGCTCTTCGAAATGCTACAACATTAAGGCCAATGCATCCGTTGGCCTTAGTGTAAAGGCAAATCCGAGTAAGCAGATGTGAGAGACAACTAAATGAACAAAAAATTGACCCGCCGAAGGGTAACTGCGAAATATTTGTTATTGTCGTTCGTTTAGGAAGCAGTACATGGAAAGCAAAATTTGTCTTTGTCTGTTCTGTTCTGCTCGAGAGTATGAAAAATAACATATTGAACACACCAGGGGTTCTATTGAAAAATAAAGAAAAAAATGGCTGGATACGTTATCACAGATCTTTTTTTTTTTTTGCATGAAACAAATATTTGTGTGCTGAATTCGTTACCTCTTGCGAACTGTACAAGGCAAAAAATAAAATTGTGAAACCAAGTTCAGTAACGTGCTGACTTTTTGCCATCCACCTTCGTTCCTTGACCTCACTCCCCCCCTCCTCCTGACATTTAAGCATGAAGTCTGAGATGAACACGGAAATGCACCGGTAAGTAAAGAATACGACTGAATGTGGTGTGTCACTTTCCAAAAACGCAGTGTAGGTTCGAGCATGCTGCCTGCGTCCTCAAAACGATCGCAGAACTGGCTTCTCGAATGGGCACCCTCGAAGCCAAGTTGCTCAAGCCACTGTGAACACTTCGCAGCTCTCAGGTAAACCACGTCCAACAAACCGCGACATTTTACCACGGCCGGTGCATTGGGGCCTATTGGGGTGGTTTCACCTGTACAGCGAAAGGGGGGTGGAGGGGAGGGTGCCGAAATCCCTTTCTAAGGCCCCAACGCCTATGTCGGATTTCTTCAGCTGGCCGTCATAGATTATCAAGGAGAGTTAGAGATGCATTTGTGAAAGCCGAGTTTATTGACAGTGTCGCACGCAGCTTGTAAAATGAAGTATAATCAGCATGCCTGATTGCCTGACTTCTAGTTCCTTTAACCTCTTCATGATAAACCCAGGTGCATTCTGCATATTAGCTGCACTTATTATTCGTCTAATTAAAAAGCTAAAAGCCTAATCTAAAAAAACTAATTAAAAAGCGTTCTACATAACGGAAATATCTGGGCGTAACAATCTACACTAACCGTAAAATTAATGAACATGTCAAAATATTTGCGGATCTGCTTAACGCAGACTTGGTGTGTTATGGCGTAAATTAAGGGATGCTGCTCCAGACATTAAACTGAAAGCGTACACCACTTTTGTTCGGCCAAATCTGTAGTACGCTAGTATAATTTGGGACCCACATCAGCAATACATAATCGATAAATTAGAACGAATACACCGAATAGCGGTCAGGTTGATTTTTTGTGACTACGATAAAACACACTCGGTAAATACCATGATTGCCAGGGCTGGTCTCACTACATTGGCTGGCCGCAGGAAAATTGCGCGCCTTAATTTTCTATATCAACTTTATAACAATAAGCTGAATGTATGTCCTAGTTTGCACTTCAAGCCTCGTGGAAGAGTTGCGACGTGAACTAATCACTCTTATCTTATTACGCCTTGATATCTTTAAGCACTCTTTCATTGTCAAAACAATTGTTGAGCGGAACAACTTGAACTCATGTGGACTTCCTATCAACAATATGGTTGATGCTTTCGTAAAAAAATTGAACGAATTATTTGTGTGAACCTACAGTATTCCCACCCTGTAACTGCCCCGAAGGGCTCACAGTATTGAAAATAAATAAACACGAGGAATGGTTTTAAAGTTCGGAGGACGGACTGCTGAACCCACAAAAAACAAAACTGAGGTTAACTGGAAGGGTGGCCCTTCAAATTTCCTCTGGAGGTGCAAGAATGCGTGAAAATCACCTCTTCTCCAGCTGGTGAAACGGGTATTCCAGACGTCGCACGTATGAATCAGCCGAGTCATTTTGATATTTTCGGGAAAACTCCCTTCCAGGTCGTACTCCATTCACATACTGGCACCAAAAAAGGGCCACAGGCTTTCCCGGAAGAGAGATGGGGGGAGATTACATTGTAGCAGTGAGGGAACGCAGCCGAGCAGCATTCAAGTCCGCATGACTAACCTGGCAGGAAAGGTGGTGCCAGGGCGCGGGTGTGCCCTGACGTCACATATCCTCTCCCTCTAACTGATAAACAGGTGCGAAGGCACGTCCCTTGACGTTCACTAGGACGACGGCATTTCGCCTTCGTCCTTGTAAGGAACGTGCAGCCATGACGTCGGAGGCCCAGCTGTCCGCCAACCTCGGCAACTGCCCGCCGACCTCGTTAAAGCGAAGTTGCCTGCGTTCGAGCAGAAGCAACCCTTCAAGACTGGCACGGCGAGTGCGCTTCCTGCTTCCCAAAGCGTCGAGGGGAGGTAAGAAATCTTTCGTTTAAAACTCACCCTGCTACCACATGTGTGTTAATTTTATCATGGAAATAGGTACTTCCCGTGTAATGACATTCAGCTAGGATGTTTTCGTGAAGTTTATTCCTATTTGTGTAAAAACATGACCTGAAATACAAGTGCTCCTGCCCGCTATGCTGTAGAGCTCATATATAGCGCGCATATCGTAAAGAATTTGTCAGCAGTATCGACAGTAAACGCTGCTAAAAAATTGTTACCATAACTTTGACACCACAGAGCCACTGCGTTTTCTTTTAAGACTGATTGATTGATTGATTGTAGGGTTTAACGCGCCGACGCAACGCAGGCGATGAGGCGCGTAGTGGAGGGCTCCGGATTAATGTTGACCACCTGGGGATCTTTAACGTGCGCCAAAATCTCGTACACACGGGCGTTTTTGCTTTTCGCCTAAGCCTTAGCCACTGAGCCACCGCGGCGGGTTTCTTTTAAGACTGCCTCCTGCTACTGCATATCGTTTATTCCCCCCGCTTGAGCAACGTGTTTTGCAAACCTTTTTTTTCGCGCAATGTTTTTGCGTATAGTGAGGATATTTGCACTGATATTTACAATTGTAGGTGTCTTTGCGCAAATGTACTGTGTTAAAAAAAGCCCCAGGAGCTTGGTTGGGCGCAGGTGAGTGCTAACCCTGCCGTCTCCCATTGACCGCAGGTGTCGAGCTGAAGCGGCACAAGCGGTGCCATTTCCTGTCCTCGGAACCTGCGCTTTCCCCGGCTGGTGTTGCAAGCTCGGGTGTGGCGTGTGAAGGTGTCGTTGGCGATGAACGCTTCGAATCTCGTCCGAATTCCGAGAGTGGCGGCCAAGACAAGCCCCAAGCGGAGTTCCCCTCTGTCAGCAGCCTGGACGGATTTATGGAGGAACTCATGAACGAGGCTGACATCGAACTCTGACGTGCGCGCTGTGCCGCCATGATGGCAATACGACCAAGTGCAAGTGACCTCACCTTGTGGGCTCCGGCTGCTTGAGGCCGCCGTGGTTTTTTTGAGCCCGGTATTAGGACGTCGTGCTCTGTTGAAAGTGTGATTGCTGTGCTGCCATTTTTTATCATATTCCGCTGTGTCTTGAAAAAAAAAAATGTCTCGATTTGTGTGATCTGTGTTTGCTCACAAGTATTATGATTTATATGCGGCTTGTTGTTCGTGTGATTAGTTGCTTAGTCTCCTGGGCTGTGCATTGCAATATCTAAGAACCTACCCGCCGAAAAAATGTTTGGTGGGCGTGTGTACGTCATATCTCTTATATAGCATGACTACGTATCTCCTTCCTTCCTCGTCAAAGTCTAAAACTGAGTAAAACACTTCTCTGGGCTAGTTGGTTCATGTAATACTTGGGCTACATTATTACGCTGCTTAGAGGAACAACACTCGCACGCCGACCAAGAAATAGACAACACGAACGGGACAACCCAACTTGCGCTTTCCGTTCGGGTTGTGTTACTTCATCTACGTGCAAGTATAGTAACGCCAGTTTTCTGCCGTCTCTGCCAAGTAACTCTCGTCTCCCCCATTGCAATTTAACACTGATCCCGTCTCGCTCTTCTTCTCAAGGATGCAATGAAGGCTTGCTAATTCAATTTCCCCGCGTTCACACTTGCCGTTACGTGTGTTTTGACAGCGAGCGTCTCTTTCTCCACCCTTTTTTTACTCCTGTTTGAACAGCACCATGCGCCCAAAATTATTTTAGTGCTTGCCCTTACAAAAATGGTTATTGAGATTGAATTGAAAGTCAATTGACTTTACTCAGTACATTGTGTTGACAGTCAATTGACTTTGAATAGAAATTTTGTATTGAGTTCTCGTTGAAAATTGGCCGCCGCGTTTCAATTGAAACTCAACGCTGAGTTTCAATTGAAAGTCTATTGACTATAGTCACCATGTCTGTTGATTTTCAATTGACTTTCTGTTGAGTCTCAATACACTTTTCCTGTTGAGTTCCTGTTGTGACGTGTCAATTGAAAGTCTATTGAGAAAAGTCTGTTGAGTTCCAGTTGAGTCTGTGTTGACTCTCTATTTATTCTCCTGTTGAGTTCCTGTTGAGAAATGTGAAATGAAAACCTACTGAGCATATTCAAGACAGCCCGTTTGATTTCCTGTTAGTTTTTTGTCAAGTTATTTCAACAATTGCATAGTAAAGTTCAGTTAACTGTACTAAAAATACACTAAGTCTGCTTCAATATTGCAAAAACAATCTAAAAACTGTCGTCAAGGTGTCCAATGAGCAGGCGAAATAGTGAGGTGTTGCATGGCAAAGCTTGCTTTATTGCTCACGAAAGCATCACGGGAGGGCTGGAGCCTCGCAGGGTCCACTTGCCTACTTGACTGTGTAGCCTGCAAAATACAAGAAACAGACTTGTTTGTTTGCACCAGTCAAGTACGAAATGATGATTGCATCCCTTTTCATTAAGCATGCTGGTTTGTGTACCTGGCTATTTTAAAACTTACCTGGCTTGTATGTTTGGAAAGCAGGGAGATAGCAGTTCAACAAATGTATAAGCTTTCCTCAGATTTTAATGCCGTAAGCCAAGCTAGCCGCATCAATTAATTCTACAATTGGTAGGGAGTGGAATGCCTTTAGTTGAATGCCTTCCGCATTAAGGCGCCTGAAATATACAGGAACGACTATGTTTCAAGGCGGCAGGGAGCCAAAAAATCACCCGCATGGGTCCGTAATCGTGTCTTCCACATCTTTCAGGCCCAAAAGAAATCCAAATAGGCCTATAAAGACTGGTAGAGCCACTACCTGACAGGAGAAACCCCAAACCTGTGCAAAAGCATACCTGTCAACCTGTGGATTTTGTTTTTTGAAATTTTAATGCTTGAAATATCGTAAAACAAAATAAGAAAATTGTCAACTTGCATGAACTTGTTTACAAAACAAGCCTTGATTAAAAAAAACTAGGATCAGATGGTACTGTAATCTAAAGTTACTACATCAGGCAATCATCGCAAATGGCTTTATGAATGGATGAGCACATAATACTTTGTGCTTACCGACTAGTGGAAAAAAATACATGAACCGTGATGGAAAAAAAACGTGGCAAAAAGAACGTGACAGGAAAAATACATAACTTGAATTTCGCAGTCTTTTACACTCTTGTAACGCTGAAGTATGGTGTGTGCCTTGCAGTACGTTTACCAAACAAGTAGCACTAAGCAGCAGCTTAAAGCGATCATATGAGACATGGGTATATCCACATTTTTGCCTTCATCATAACAATGCCAGAGGGGTATACCAGTATAACAAGGCCATCTAATGCCAGTTTACACACAAGGAGAACACGAAACAGTTTTGTTTGGTGAGGGGAAAAACATCAGTTTCTGTAAATGAGAAATAATTTAAAAGCTTGTATCCCTTTGCTTGGCGAGATTTTCTATACACTAGCAGCACTAAAACAGTATAGTGATACCATGCCGACCAATCATTTGGGTAATTCCTAGAGGCTGAACATCTGTCAAAACAGATTGACTAATTCCTCGCGCAATGCCGGTGTAGCATCAGTCAGTGGCACGTCTGATGCCACATTCAGCCAAAATGTTATTCAGTGATTTTGCTATTACTCACACCACATTCAGCCCAACTTATTCAAAACTGCTCCGAGAAAGGCAGTCAGCAGGTTGTGATTAGAAGCAATGGCAAATTTCAATTTACGCTAGCAAGTCGAGCAAGTGCTTAAGTCAAAACTGGTATTCATCAGTTTGAAAGTTTGACGCCTGTGCATGTTCTAGCGCAAGCTGCCTAGCACCTGTGACAAAAATTGGCAAATGAGAAATTCACGGAAAGATACATGGAGAGAATTGGCACTTAGTGGTAAAAGACTAATATATGACAACAGTGTGCAGTCTGTTTCCAACTACTACTAACGCAGCAGGTTTTTTTCTGCATTGGTTTTAAAGCCAAAGTTTCTGCTTGCCTTTAGGGAGCCGAGGTAACATCAGACTTGTGTAAAGATGTTTTGGGTTTAAACCCTACCTTCTGCGGATACATAGTCTCTATTTTCCAAAAGCAATCAATGAATTTGTTATATTCTTGGGCATTATTTTTTTAGCTGGGATGAAATACGGTTTAGGCCACATTCGTCACTGCTCTGCACTCAGGGAACGCTCTTTCTCCAAGCAATCGTTCAAATTAATACGCAAATATATTGCTGGCTGCCAGCACTTTAGCTTGCAAGTATATTTTACCGCCATGTCTCCTAACTGGTTGAACACACTATCCTGTTTGTGACTGGTAGATCTGCCTCTCAGCCTAGCGCTGTCAGGTGTGCTTGCATGGCACAGTATTCGTGCGTTTGTTATTGATCCGACAGGCACTTGTTCGATTCAACCTCTTTCATTTTTTTTTTTCATTTTCGTTAACTTCGTTCGTCAAACATTTTATTTATCTTCATCATGGTGTTCTTTCTTTTTTTATGACACTTCGTACTAGGTAATTCATGGCTGCTGCTCCGTTCTGTAGCGGCACTGCATCTGGGATTTTATTCATTCGTCAATTGCCTTCAAAGGTTTTGTTAGATCTTTAGCTTAAGATACATACAAATATAGAACACGCGAAAGCAATACAGCAGCGCGGAAGACAATAAAACACTGATTGATGTCAAAATGTTGTGTGCCGGTACAATAGCCTCCCCCTTCAATTTGTTATACCCCTGCTACACTGGGGTCCAAATGTCATTTGAACCAAATGTCATTTGACTCAAATGGGTTGCTTCAAATGCCATTCAGAATCCGCCGTGCTACACTACAATTTCGATGGCATTTGAAAGCTTTCACAACTGTTCGCTGTGCTGTAGTGGCGCTGTTGTTGCCCCGTTCCGTTTTCGTACACTAATACAACAATCAAACTTAGGAGCAGTCCAAGGCAGTAAAATGATATCAAATTAGAAGAGACACCAGTTTTGACTCTAAATATGGCTGTCTTGCGTTGTTTTTGTTTGTGTTTTTGCAACTGACCCACTGGTTTTGAGAGTATGAAAATTAATTATGTTGATTTCGTATTTTAAGTAAACAAACAGTGAACAAAGTTTTACAAACAACAATATTTTGTTTGTTTTACATACGGAAGTATTATATTTTTTATTGCCGATCGAAGACGCTGCATCCGAGAGTGCTGGAAATGGCATTTGAAATCTTAAATGTCTCTCTTGGTGCTCATTTGGCTCAAATGTCATTTGAGCCAAATGGCATTTAAAAACCTAGTGTAGCAGCACAACTTGGCATTTGAGCCAAATGACATTTGGTTCAAATGACATTTAGACCCCAGTGTAGCAGGGGTATTACACTTACGTACAGTATTTTTGCAAGGCTGAAGTGAAATCATACCCTTTAGGTCGATCTGGAGACGGCGGGAATAAAAACACTGTACATATACCGACAAATAACCAAGTCGTGAGTATCGCCATTCAGGAAGGTCTGCACAGCATTTGTCATGATGAAATGTACAGTGTGCGTCAGGCTTTTCTAGGGCAAGCGAGCGCACGGCTCCGGAGCGTGCTGGCGACATCTGCTGATAACTGCTGGGTTAGAGATAGCTTGCCATTGCGCGTGCGCGGATCTCGGACAGGGTCGGGCCGGTCGTCATTTCGCATGGGCCACTGTTATTTGCAGACGCCACCACCCACGAGGGGCACTGGTCTTCCCCAGTGCCAGCCATGAGCGGTGACAGGCCAGATAGACGCGCCGTTTGACGCGTTTATCGCAGGCAGTTACGTAATCGCATAAAGCAACGAGCGCCAATATTCTGCATCTCAAGCGCACCAAACGGAAAGCACGCAACAAGAATTCACTGCAGAGATTTCGGTCGAACCTGTTGTGCGATTACGTAAGTCCCTGGGGTGATAATGCACCGCGTCAAATAACGCACTGATCTCCGGCGTCACCGCTCACGGCTGGCACGAAGAAAAGAAGCACCCGTTGCGGGTGGTGGTGTCTCCAAATTTTAGAGGCCAAAGCTGAACGACGACCGGCCAGGGCCTGTCCGAGATCCACGCACGCGCAATGGCAAGCTATCTCTAACCCAGCAGCTATCAGCAGATGTCGCCAGCATGCTCCGAAGCCGCGTGCTCGCTTGCCCTTGACAAGCCTGACGCGCACTGCACAAGAGCGCTCGGAAAGAATGAACTTACCTTATAACAACGTCGCTCCCAGCGGGGCTCCCAGCGTGGTGAAATTGACGGATTCCAAAGCGTGGCTAACAGGGATGGTAACACCTCACTTCGCAAGCTTCTTCACCGTACGATCACAGCGCACAAACACAACACGACACACAAAGGATGTTCACCGGCGGTAGAAGAGCGCATACGATGGCTTTTCCTTCAATAAATTCGATGTATCGCCAGCTGCACTGCAATGTCTGACCTTCGATGCTGGTTGAAAAGATTCGCACACGGCACATAAATCGCCAACAACACGAGGAAAGCTATAAATTTGCACAGAACAGCGAGCACGACCGCACCACGCCGGACACCGCACATCCGGGATTGCGACCAAGCGACCTTGGCTTGGTTTCAAGTCGGTTTGCGATGGCTATGCCACAGCTACGCATTCTTGTGAAAACTGAGCGTGAAAACATTGACACGAGATATCAAAAAAACCTACGGCGGCTTGTGAGTCCTATGTTAATATTTACAATAATCTTTTATAGAATTATTACCAACCCCTCTAGCAGCAGTAATAATATTATATTGCAGATAACCGAACTCCACCGAGGTCGCAATGTTGGCTGTCAGCGCCACTGGCGGCAGTGGCAACGCCGCGTACTAGACATTCGTGACAGCGCGGTCACTTCAGCTTAGCGTGGGAGGGTGCCAGAGGAACCAAAAGAACTGGTTATCGCCGGGTGTGGAGGTGGATGGCACGTCTTTTGTGTCCGGGCGCCCGCTTCGGCGAACTGCAGCAGGAGAGAGGACGGAAGAATTCTGGAAAGTCCAATCTTTGAAAACAGCTTCAAAGTTCTTGATCTGCTTGCGGACGCAAGATATTTGCTAGGCGCTTGTGTTTGAAAAACGTAGTCCGCGGACGTGTTGACATCGTTAGCGAGAGAGCGGTTCGGAGTGTAACAAGCGGCACGCCAGCCCACTAATTTGTTCGGTTTCTCTTTTTTTTTTTTTTTTTGTAGTGGCGTGAAGCAGTGTCAGGCTCGTTCTTTCTTTTTGTGACCCTGTGCAGTAAAGATGAGTTGTTAATCAGCGCTTCAGTTTGTCTTTCTTCATTGTTTTCTTCGTTTGTTCGTTCGTTCAGTTCGTGTGAGCGGCGGCGCCTTGGACTGGCGTACGGAGTTCTTTTGCAGTGAAAGAACTGTTTTCACCTGTTTTAATAGAGCGTAGATGCGCGTTTGCTCCTTGTG
Source organism: Haemaphysalis longicornis (assembly GCF_048455015.1). Lineage (NCBI taxonomy): Eukaryota > Metazoa > Arthropoda > Arachnida > Ixodida > Ixodidae > Haemaphysalis > Haemaphysalis longicornis. The sequence goes on from NW_027526445.1 coordinate 163,101,898, forward strand.
GAATTCTCTGCATTCCACATTGCTGTTCTACTGTTGTTATCATAGACAGTTCATGGTATCCTCAAGGAAAGTTATGTATGACGGGGAATAGAACTCGCGTCCTTGGGCTCAGACCACGGCGGGGTGCGCGAGTGATAACTGGAGTAATGAAGTTCACGAGTGAACGACGATGAGGCCAAGCCTGCGTTCGCTTGTTTTAAAAGTTCGCTGTGTACAAAAATTTAATTGTTCTTTTTTCGAAGTTTAGGGATTTACACCAAAGTTTTGCTGTTTTTTTTTCTGAGTGTTTATAGGCACAATTTCGTCACTGGAATATTCTTGTGCGTTTGGGTTTGTGAGATAAGTATTCATTTCTGCAAAACAGCGCTGTTAGTATCGTGCCTCCACAGAAAAACACTGAATCATCGCACTAGGATGCGATGTCACATATGCCTTTTGTAGATGTAGCAGATTGAATCGCGTTTTAAATGTACCACCTCCCCACCTACCTTCCCGGAACACAAGGTATCACAGCATTGTATGTGTGAAAAGAGGTAGGGGGAGTGACGACTTTTTTTTTGTCCCCAGAACTGGGACCCGAGATGTGTAGCCTCCCCCCCCGCCTTTCCGTTTTTTCCCGGCGAGATATGCATGCTTCATGATTCCGCTCCAACTTTCCCGGAAGACTGACTTCGAATATGTCCACTGCCGCTAAAGCGGAAGCTTAGCAGCAGTAGTGGAGATTGCTCACTCATTATGTCAATGCGTGCTAAGGTATAAAGAAGAAAATGCGCTGCTATAGCAAGAAAACGATTCCGCGGGAGTCACGTGCCAGAAGAGATGAGTCACTAGAGTTTTGTCAATGTTTATTTCCATTGTTTTGTGCAAAGCATGTTGCGGCAGTATTTGAGGAAATGCAGTCAAAAATTGTCCAATATAATTGATTTCCCCACTTAGCAGGTATAATTATTATTTGGGCGAAGATGCTGCCAGGCGTTGCGCTGCTGAGCACGAGGTCGCGGGTTCGATTCCTGGCCGCGGCGGCCGCTTTTCTGATGGAGGCGAAAAGCAAAAACGCCCGTGTGTGCGAGATTTCGGCGCACGTTAAAGATCCCCAGGTGGTCAAAATTAATCCGGAGCCCTCCACTACGGCGCGCCTCATCGTCTGCGTTGCGTCGGCGCGTTAAACCCTACAATCAATCAATCAATCGAAGATGCTGCTGGTAAAGGCTACTGGCCTAAGGAGTTTTATCAGCTTTGAAAATTAAGCTCGAACCATAAAACATGGACAAAAAAGAAGGACACTGGTATATATTTAAACAACGTAGCACCAACTAGCTCGACTCTCAATTTTACTTTATTTTTGTCAGTAGAAACTCTATTGAGTTTCAATTAAACGAAGTCATTTGATATTCTGTTGAGTTTTGTCCATTGAAACCTTGTTGACTTTTTATTGACTGCGCTCAATAGAAATGTCAATGTATAATAAAAAAACATAAAAGTAACCTAGTAGTCTTAATTCAGCAGACACAGTGGGCAGCGCTGAAAAAAATAGCCCTTCAAAGTGTATGTTTCAGCCTGATGAGTTTTGTCAATTGGTTCTCCAAAGAGTTTCAATAGACTGGTGTCAATTATTTTTGTATTGCGTTTTCTCAATACAAATCCTTTTGAGTTTCTACTGACACATCTCAATAGCCAATTGAGTTTGAATTAAGTTTCTGTTGATTCAATTAAAACTCAACAGGAAAAGAATTGAAACTCAAAATCCATTTTTGTAAGGGTGCTTTTCCATGCCTCTCTTCGACACCGCTTTTGACGCGCAGTTCTGTAATTTTCTGTGGTAAAATATAATCGAACGTGTGTTCTCGTAACTAATAGAACACTGCTACTCCCAGGTATGTGCTCAAATTTTCCTTCAACTGTGTTTGGGACTTCCTTTGCGCTGAATGGTAAGAACTAAGAAATTTCCAAGAAATTTTTACCATCGCTTTTAACCATATATGCAGCATTTCTATACTTAACCCATGACGTTGTTGCAAGGGTAAATGTTTTCCTCTTTCACGGTGCTGTATTTCTAGCTTCCTATTTTTCGAAACCCTGTTTACTGTGTATTTGAGTACTGTTTATAGTCTCACTGTATATATTGTATGACCTTTCGTTTTATGTTTGTGTTGATGTTCGTTACGATTGGCCAGTGTCGCTCCGGGGGGTGGGGCTAGTCAAGTGGTTCTGCGGCTTTTTTCCCGGTTCTCTTTGTGTCAATTTGCTTTGTTTTTCTTGCGCAAGAATAAATAAATAAAACAGGTTTGACCCATTCCAGGTCTACCTTTACGGTTCTACCCTTACGTACTTTGTGTTCAAACATGCTTCCGTTAAATCAGCGCAAGGAGTCTTGTGACACACAGACTCATGTTTTCCTTTCTAGGTAGTCCAAGGAGGACTGACGTCTCCAAAACATATTAGCCATTCCACACTGCTATGGAGCTTGACCTGTGAATCTCAGGTATCACCGAAAGTTGAACAAAGATAGGAACTAACTTATTATTTGAATCGATGGTCACTGGGCCACAAAGTTATGCAGGCACATTTATTGCCAATGTACTTTGTATTTACGCGTGTGAATTCAAGTAGGCGACTATGCCCCGAGGAACCTGATGAGAACGGACACGCGTGACACACCCGTTACTATTGGAAAGAGGAAGGGAAGGAAACAAGGCACGCAAGCGCTTGATACAACTACCCCGAGAGGGTGGTGAGAGCGAAAACATGGCCGACGCCGATCGCACAGAGGCGAATATTTGAGAAATATTTAAAATTAAAGGAAGTCTAAACCAAAGTAAACGCAAGCAAATCGACATACAAACGTGAATGCTCCGTGATAAGAAACTATGACAAAAGTCATGAGGAAACTCGAGTACTTTGGTTTACGCCCACTAAAAATTCCCGGTACCATAGCGATAAACAGCTTCGCTGCAGAACTCCGTGGACTATCTGGACACGTACGAGGTATACGTAGAATCCCCTTCACCGAAACTTCATGGGTGAGGGCTTTGTCATAACGACAGTAGTTTCGGCTTGTTAATGTGGAAAGCGCCATGTTCGTCCAAGCATTTACTGGCACAGAAAGCGTTGCAACTATGAAGGAGCGTCTTAAACAACTTCTACTGAGCAAACCACTGCTTGGTTCCTTCTGAAGCTGAATTCTGAATCTTATGCACTTTTTTTGCGAAGTACATATTAGCCAAATTGTAGACATCACACACGTCGTTAGAGAATGCTCACGTACTTACTCTTCTCATCATTCGATAGAAGTTGTGAAAACATTTATTATTACGCAGTTGCCATTGGTGGGGCTCGAATTTTAGCAGACAAACATGTGGTGTCCGGTTCCCTCTAGGAAATGCCCGTGTACTGACTCCAGACGGAAATGTTCTATAGTTTACAGCTTGAGTGTGAAATAACTTATTGGGACCAATACGAATAATAACGTAATCATAGAGTCGTCCTAGTGACCAATAGCCTTGAAATTGTTTAGGGGAAGTTTCGGACAAAACGAGTGTTCCCGCCGCCTTCAGCTGAGTATTCGCGAAAATTTTTGCTTTGCTTCAAGGCTTTTTGGTTACGCCGATTGATTGAAGGGCACAAAAATTCATGGAACCTTAGCCATAAACAGCTTCCCTGTCAAAAAAATGAGGGTGATATTTCTTTTTTGAGTCCTTAAAGCTGCTAGCTATCGCCACTCCTCGGGTCTGTTCGATGAGGTGTTTGTGACCTTGAGCTGGCCATCTAGCCCTCCCACTGGCCACCACCTTTAGTAGTGGCTGGTAGGGTGTAAATTAGTAGTACAAAGTAGCATCACAAAGTAGTAGCTGATAGGGTGTAAATTTCATCAAACCTTCTTAACAATTCTAACTGGGAATTCCCTCATCATTAACTTATCGCAAAGTGTGGCTGACACCACATAAAAAGCAGCAGTATATATTAAGAGTTCACATATGTGCGTGGCCAAAGCCGTGATTGTCCTAAGTTCAGAGCTCTTTAGGCGCTCTCCTTGTCTTCGTAGCTCGTTCGCAGGCTAGAGCAACAGGGCGTTCCATTGCAGCGCTGTCGTTGCGCCGTACCACGTAGGCTTGGAAAGCCAAACGGTTTATATAGCCATAAGCTTTCGAAACTCGTGAACCGCTGGCACTTGCCCTACATCTCCTCATTGTTTAGCGAAAAGAAAGGTATAGGTTCATTTGCGGCTAAACAAACGTAATTAACTAGCAGCGCCCGCGTTCATTTAGTTAGGAACGCTTGTTGGGTTGTTTTTTACGATAGTAAGCGAAAAAAGCGCCAGCGCAAGAAAACAATGACGCGTTAGAAATGGCGCAGAAAGGCTCCAGCCGCGCAAGAAAAAAATAGTGCGTTCGAAATTACGCAGAAAGGCTCCAGCTGCGCAAGAAAAAAATTACGTGTTCGAAATGCAAAATAGCTCCAGCATTCGAAGGTCACCAAGACGCACAACTCGCCTAACAACAAGTTATTCTGAACGATGTGCACTTGTTTCGACGAAGTCGCTTCCTTTGCAAGTTGCCGATACCTCGGGTGTCTGCAGAACAGCCGGCCGGCCCCCATTTGCCGCCTTTAGGGTTTGCCGATGCCTACGCTGCGTGGAGGCGGCAGCGTCAGCATATGCCGACACGTGTTGGGTTAGTGTGGCTTCCCTGTGTCCCACTGGACTGCCGGCCGCGCGCTTCCACACCGGCCGCCTCCTTCCCGGCTTCTCCTTTCCGAGTCCTCCTTTTGAGTTCGTTTCCGGCGGTCTCCTTTCCAGACATATGTACATACATGGATATATTTTTGTATAAAAACATTCACCGTAAGCCACCTTGCAAAAGGGGAGAGTACTCTGTAAATGAAAGAAAAGTATACCGAACCTTTGTACCTTTGTTTGCTCTGGCAGCGTTTACATAGCTGTAATCGCAAGTGCTCGGTACCGTTCTGTAACGTGTATAAGTAATTATTGCTGAAATAAACTGTTCCAGTGATGTGCAATCATTTATGCCAAAGTGTTTAATTTTCTCTCGGCCTCTAAGAACAATGGTTGATAAATAGGAGAAATAAATTTTCATATGTTCATATACAATTTAGGCCTTTGTACAGTTGTTTATTTAGGAGTATATATGAGTTATTAAGTGCTCATAATTCATCTGTACGTTTACGCACAATACGGTTTTATCGGTTTCAAAATTTGCCCCCCCCCCCCCCCTCATAAACCAATCTCTGGAACCGCTACTGGCTGAAAGGGTAGACTTCTAACGTGATAATGGATGGTTCTGTGAAGATAGTGTATCCTCAAAGCGATGGGGAAGCGGGGATTTTTTGAAGGAAGATAAGAAAAGGTTAAGGCCCCTGCATTTTTCAAAGGTAGCGCAAACCATTGTACAAAAAGGAGAGGAAAATCTCTTCCCCGCCGTCTACGTCTCCCCTCAGCACTAGCGTCACTAAATAAGCCTTTATTTAGTGACGCTAAGTTCACCTAGGACCGGGTTTCCTAGTACGAGTTGGCTGCGACAGGTGGGCCTCTTCGGTTTGGGGACAGTTCATCGAACGCTGTTTTATCGAATGACATTTCATCAAACGCATGCCCGTTTCATCGAAGCCGTTGCGTCGAACCCCATTTTATCGAATCGGCGCGGCCCGTTTCATCAAAACGCAAACACCTGCCATTGGTGCCTCAAAATGTTTGACATTTTTTTTTCCCGGCTATTAGCGGGTACTTTGAGATGATGGTGGTTTCATACCTCGCCTACACTGGCGTACGCAAGGGAGGGGTCTGGGGCGCGGCCCTTTGCGAAATTTCTGAATTCGCGATGGCAGGAGGATGTGACAGTGGAACTAACTCGGTTCACTGCGCAATTAATAAAACTAAAAATTATTGTTCCTTCGCAAGCCACAACCCCACAAACTTGCGCAAATGGGAAGTCTGCTCTCAACCTGTTCAGCCATTTAGCGATGCCATTAACAATAAAAATTTTGTTCCAAAATCACCCATACTACTGCACCCCCAGTGAATGCAGAGATTTTTTATTGATTTTCAGCCGTTTGTTCGCGTTGTGTTCCTTTTTACCTTTTCTCCGGGTTCCGGCCGCCTCTGAAACAAATCTCTGCGTACGCCATTGCTCGCATACTCTGCCAGTTCAAATAATTATGCCAATTGGTTCTTAATAATAACCATGGTGTCCTGCCAACACGATTTAGCACGGGAACAAACGAAGGTGACAACGAAGCATAAAATAAATTGGGTTTATTAAAACGAAGGAAGGAAGGAACACTACAGGAAAGACAGGGAGGTTAACCAGGATACTGTCCGGTTCGCTACCCCACTCAGGGGGAAGGGGATACGGGAAACGAAACGGAAAGAAAGGACCGCGTTACATATTAAAGGAGAAAATGAAAGGGAAAAACATGAGGAAAAACACCAGGCGTAACCAGGGCAACTACAAAGGCAGTGCAAAAAACGTACACAAAACTAGAAAATGCACAAAACTAAGGCGGTACACTGATAAAATTGGCGAACTAAGCGCACTGCACTGTAGTAATGTCCCTCCCATCGTTCAGACAGGCCCGTGTGCTTCAAAAAGCGAAGTAAGGCTTTTGTAGCCTTTTCGGCCTGTGACGGACAGCGCCTATGACACAAACTTGTCTGTGCTGTAAAGGGGTGGTCGTCGAGTGGGCGAAGTGTGGTGGAGAGCACTTGCCTCGGCGTTATGAATCGGTCACAATGGCACAGAAGGTGTTCAATCGTCTCGTCGGTGGGGCACACATCACAAGCAGGGCTGTTGGCCATTCCAATGGTGTAGGAGTAAGCACCGGTGAAGGCAACACCTAGACACAGGCGACAAATTATGGTGACGTCCGAGCGTGGCACGTTATTAGGCAGGTGGCGCTGGAAACCGGGGTCGAGCGACTAAAGACGAGCGTTCGAGAACTCTGGTGTGTTCCACTTAGCGAGAGTGACTTGGCGGGCAATGGACCGCAGCGACCTTGCTGCATTAGTGCGTGATTGCGGGATGCAGGCCAATCTTGCACTTTTGTGGGCGCCTTGAGCCGCTCTATCCGCATGTTCGTTTCCAGTAATCGGGAGCAACCAAATCATGTTCCAATGGCAGATCGCGAGCGCAGTCGCAGCCGATATCCCTCCGTGGAGCCAGAAAAGTTGCTCCGCCGATATCGGCGGAGTCGGCCGGGACTCAATAGGGCGCTTACATTTGCCGCGTGACGTCGCCAACGTCGCCGCCGTCTGCGCTTCCGGCCACTGCCAAGGAGGTAATGCCACTGCTCGCCTCCCCTGCCTTCTCCAGCCGCGCAGCACGAAATGAACGCGCCGCGGGAACCAAGCAACTTCGGGAAGGCGTGACGCAAAGGGTGCTGGGGATTTCCTATTCCCGTCACAGTTCGGAATTTGCTCCGGTGGGAGCGGCTGCGTTTCTAAAGGCAGCTTCGAAGGACGTGCTCTTCGCGGAATCGGCGCGCTCAGCGGTGGAGCACGCTGACCGCTCCGTATCTGCCATTGGAATTCTTCATTACATGCCTAGAGTAGATGTCTTTAAGTACAATTCCACTGTCAACACAAATGGTGAGTGGAATAACTTGAACCCATGTGGATTTTCTACCAACAATATCGTTGACGCTTCCCCCCAAAAAATAATGAAAGCATTATTTGTGTGCAACCCGCTGCGATAGCTCAGTGGCTAAGGCGTTGTGCTGCTGAGCACAAGGATTCGGGTTCGATTCCCGGCGCGGCGGCCGCTTTTCTGATGGAGGTGAAAAGCAAAAATAAAAACAAAAAAACATCCGTGTGTAGGAGATTTAGGCGCATGTTAAAGATCCTCAGGTGGTAAAAATTAATCCTGAGCCCTCCACCTGCGTTGTGTCGGCGCGTTAAACACTACAATCAACCAATTATTTGTGTGAACCTTGCATAATATTCCCACTCTGTAACAGCCCGGAAGGGCTCACAGTATTGAAAATTAATAAACTGATATGAGGAATATTTCTAAATTTCGAATGACCGGCTGCTGGACCCAGCAAACACAAAATTGAAGCTAACCGGCAGGATGGCCATTAAAAATGTCCTCTCGTGGCGAGGGAATGCGTGAGAATCCCCTGTTTTTCAACTTGGTGAGACGGGTATCCAGACGTCCCGCCTGTGAATCAGCCAAGGCTGGTCATTTTGATATTTAAGGGAAAACTCCCCTCCAGGTCGTACTCCATTCCCATACTGGCACCAAAAAAAGGGCCACACGCTTTCCCGGAAGAGATATGGGGGGAGATAATGTTGTAGCAGTGAGGGAACGCAGCCGGGTAGCATTCAAGGCCGGATGACTAACGTGGCGCGAGAGTGGGGTGCGAAGGCGAGGGTGTGGCCTGACGTCCCATATCCTTGCCCTCTAACTGATAAACAAGTGCGAAGGCACGTCTCCTGAAGTTGACTAGACCAACGACACTTCACCTTCGTCGTCGTAAGGAACGTGCAGCCATGACGTCCGAGGTCCAGCTGTCCGCCAACCTCGGCAACTGTCCGCCAACCTCTTTCAAGCGAAGTTGCCTTCGCTCGAATGGAGGCAACTCTTCAAGACCCGCACGGCGAGTGCGCTTCCTACTTCCCGAAGCGCCGGAGAAGAGACCCTGGCAGGAACATCGGCTGCTTGCATCAGGCAAGAAATGTGGAGCGGACGATGCGCCTATCGACGACGACCCGCCGTGTTCCCGCAAGCGACTTGGCCCGAGGGGAGGTAAGAGATGTTACGTTTTAAACTCATCCTGCTCCCACGTGTATATTAATTTTATCATGGAAATCAGTACTTCCTGTGTAATGACATTCAGCTAGGATGCTTTCGTAAAGTTCATTCCTATTTGTGCGAAAACATGACCTGAGATACAAATGTTCCTGCCCGCTGTGCTGTAGTGCTCATATACAGGGTGTCACAGCTGTCATGCACCAAGGTTTAAAAAAGGACCAATGGCGTAACTCAAAGAAAACCTAGTGCATGATGTTTGCAGTACTGTAAAGAAGCGAACAATAATTTTTCTGTTAATGAGACCTAACTAATTAATCGTAATAATTATCTAACTCGGGAATTACTGTTATAATCACTCAAGTGTCAATGAGGCACTTGTAGGTACCCACTAGGGGCATCTAACCGCGGTATTTTCAGCTACGAACTAATTGCGTACTCATTTATTCTGACGGAAAAAGAAAACCCGCGAAATATGAAAAATACCACGTGACGGCGCCTCCGCGCGCATTGTAAAGCAGCGTCCCCAAACAAGCTGATTGAAAGCAACTGCTTCGCGTGTTACCCGCCTGAAGAGACAGCACATCACCTTGATAATGGAATGCATGGAAGGTGCAGCAACAGCAAGATTCGCGGGGCGCGTGTGCAGATAAGGCACAAACTCGGTAGCGATTTCTTCTTTCTTTCTTATGTTTATTTCATTGTGGCTAACTCAGGGGCTGTTTGAGGGCATTGCTTTACGATGCGCGCGGAGGGACCGTCACCAGGTATTTTTTTATATTTCGCGGGTTTTCTTTATCAGTCAGGAAAAATGTGTACGGAATTAGTTCTTCGCTGAATATACTGCAGTTAGATACCCCTCGTGGGTACCTACAAGTGCTTCATTGACACTTTAGTGATTAGGACAATACTTCTCGAGTTAGTTGATTAATGAAGTCTCATAACGAAAAAATACTGTCCGCTTCTCCATAGTACTGCAAACATTATGCACTAGGTTTTCGTCGTGTTACGCCATTACTCTTTTTTTAAATCTTGGTGCATGATAGCTGGGACACCCTGTATAGCGCGCATACCGCAAATTATTTGTTAAGTTCTGTACGCAGTATCGACAGCAAAAGCTGCAAAATATATGTTACCCATATCTTTGACACTACAGAGTCACTGCGTTTTCTTTTAGGACTGCATCTTCCTATGGCATTTCCTTTATTCCCTCCGCTTGATCAACGTGTTTTTGAAACCTTATTTTTCGCGCAATATTTTTGTGTCTAACATAGTGAGGATTTTTGTACTGATACTCACAAGTGTAGGTTTCTTTGCGCAAACGTACTGTGCTAAATAAAGCAGCATGACCTTGGTTTGCGCGGAGGTGAGTGCTAACCCCGCCGTCTCCCATTGTCCGCAGGATTTGAGCTGAAGCGATACAAGCGGTGCCATATCCTGTCCTCGGAACCTGCGCCTTCCCCGGCTGGTCTTGCAAGCTCGGGCGTGGCGTGTAAAGGTGTCGTTGGCGATGACGGCTTCGAACCTCGTCCGAACTCCAAGAGCGGCGGCCAAGACAAGCCACAAGCGGAGTTTCCCTCTGTCGGCACCCTGGACGGATTTATGGCGGAAGTCTTGAACGCGACTGACATCGAACTGTGACGTGCGCTCTGCGCACCCGTGACTGCAATACAGGAAAGTGCGAGCGACCTCGCCTTGTGGGCTCCGGCTGCTTGAGGCCGCCGGGTTTTTTTTTGTGCCCGGTCTTAAGACGTCGTGCTCTGTTGAAAGTGTTATCTCTGTGCTGCCCTGTATTATCCCATCACGCTCTTCATTGAAATAAATTGTCTCGTTTTGTGTAACCTGTGTTTTCTCACAAGTATTATGATTTACATGCGGCTGGTTATATTGGCCGGTTAGGTTGGATTGTTCGGGTGTTTAGTAGTTTAGTCTCTTTCCAGGGTGCATGGATGGGCATGGCAGAATTGCAATAACTAGAAACCTACCCGTTGTAAAAATGTTTGCTGGCCGTCTGCCCGTCATTACTCATACATAATGACCACGTATCTACTCTCTTCCTCGCCGAAGTCTAGAACTCAGTAAAACACTTCTCTGGGCTAGTTGGTTCAGTTAAGACTTAGGCTGCATTAATTACGCTGGTTAGTGTAACTACTCGGATGCAGAGCAAAAAACAAACAACACGAAAACCCAACTTGCGATTTACGGTCGCGTTCTGTGTTTCTTCGTCTCCGTCAGGTAATCGCCTTTGCACAGCAAATAATTTGACCTGGGGCCATGGTCTAAAGTCTAAAACGGAGTAAAACACTTCTCTAGGCTAATTAGTTCATTTAATACTTGTGCTACATTATTACGCTGCTTAGAGTAACAACACTCGGACGCCGACCAAGAAGTAGACAACACGAACCTCGCAACCCAACTTGCGCTTTCCGTTCGGTTTATGTTTCTTTGTCTCCGTCCGAGTATAGTAAGCCGATTATAGAGTGTAGTAACGCCAGTCTTCCGCCGTCCGTGTGAAGTAACTCTCCACTCCCCCATCGAACTTTAACGCTGATCCCGTCTCGCTCTTCTAAAGGATGCAATGAAGGCTTGCTTAATTCAATTTTCCCGCGTTCACACTTCTTGTCGTTACGCGTGTTTTGACAGCGAGCGTCTCTTTCTCCGCCTGTTTCTTTACTGCTGTTTGCACAGCCCCACCCAAAATTTTTTAGTGCTTTCTTTTTCATCCCTCTATTGGACACCATTTTTTGACGCGGAGTTCTATATTTTTCTGTGGTAAAATATTTTCGAACGCGAGTGCTCAAAACTAATAGAACACTGCTACTCCCAGGTATATGTGCCCAAGTTTTGCTTCAACGGTGTTTGGGACTTCCTTTCCGCTGAATGATAAGAACTAATTAATTTTCAAGAAATTTCTACCATTGCTTTTAACCATACATGGAGCATCTTTATAGTGAACTCATGATGTTGTTAAACAATAAATATTTTCTTGTTTGTCGGTACTGTATTCGTTGGTTCCTTATTTTTTCCAACCTTGTTTACTGTGTATTTCAGTACTGTTTATAGTCTCACTATATATTGTATGACCTTACGTTTTTTGTTTGTGTCGTTTTTTGTTAATATTTGCCAATGCCGCCTGTCGCAACGGGGGCTGGGGCTAGTCAAGCTGTTCTGCGGGTTTTTTTCCCGGCTCCTTTGCGTGAACGTGCTTGTGGTTTTGAGCAAGAATAAATAAATAAAACATGTTTGACCCATTTCAGAAGATTTAGTATTTTAGAACGGTCCTGTCCTTACGTAATTTGTGTCCAAACATGCCTCCGTTAAGGCAGGGCGAGGAATCTTGTGAAATACAGACCCATGGTTTCGCTTATAGGTGGTCCAAGAAGGGCTGTCGTCTCTAAAAAACACATCAGTCATTCCACTCTGCGGAGGAAAATGACCTGTGAATCTGAGGTGATATGAACTAACCTGGTCTGCTTCCGGCGGTTCTGAGATCCTTTCCGTATACCCAGCGGCGGGTCAATAAACACCCTCTCATCCTTTCGCTCCAAAAATTCCACGAATATCAACCACCAGCTGACTTCCGTGTGACCTACTTCGCGGCTTAAACAAGACAACCTTCTTGGCCCCTCAATCTCTCCCCCGACATACTCCCAAACCAATCAGCTTGCTCAATTTCCCTTGCATCTTTCCCTCTCCTTTCACCTGGGGTCTTACCCCTATATAAACCGTGCCTGCCAGGCCAGAGATTGCCCTGAGGAAAGCAAGTTCTCTTTGCTACCTTGTTCGAAGTTTTTCTTCTCTTATATATATATATATATATATATATATATATATATATATATATATATATATATATATATATATATATATATATATATATATATGTATGTATATATATGTATGTATATATATATATATATATATACTCCACTTTGAAGGCCCACGTGGCTTCATATCTTGTCATCCGCGATTACATCACAAGTAAAGCATTGTCAGACTGCGCGTGCCAAATTCTTCACAATGCCCACTGCGACCAGACAGTAAAACAAATTCACACTATCACCTTGGCAAACGCGATTACAACACTGACAAAATGTACGTGCCAAGGACGTACACGTACCAATGCACGTACACGCTTGTCCTTCTGTTTAGCGATTACTACAGTGTCTTGAGAGACAGGGGCACACCCACACTTCGCACATTGCTGAGCAACACGAGAATACTTGCCTCCTTGCAACGTGCGCTTGTGCTCCAAGAGTCTCAGGTTTAGGCAGCGGCCCGTTTGCCCGATACACACTTTTCGGTAGCACGGAAACGGTATCAAATACACTACTGCCACGCTGCAAGGAACGAATGACGAAACGTGTTTGGCTTCGCAGCGTGTATGCTTGGCGGCTCCTGATATCTTCTTGTCAACGGTGTTGCACACCCGCCTTAATTTGTTTGGCGCAGAGAACAATACGTTTATTCCGCACCTTGCAGGTACATTTTTAAATCCATGTGACAATATGTGTACATAGAGCATAACAGAGACGTTTATCTGGTTGGATTCCAGCTGACGGTTTCCTCGCGTCAAGGACCCACATTTCACCCATTTTTGAACTTTTCCTACCGCAAGACGCATAACTTGCTTATCATAACCAGCCTTCCTCAACCTTTCCATTTGCGCTCTAAAACTGTTGATACTTATGCCCACAGGACTCTCGAAAAAAACGTTGCGGTGATAGGAGACAGCTATGCCTGTCTTCACAATTTTAGAGTGCCCAGTCCAGTCCAGGCTTTTGGGTCCAAGCTTTTCCAGGCCCACTCCAGGCTTTTCAGTCCAGGCTTTTGTGACCTAGGGCTATACTCCCAGCATACATGATTAGCCTGAAGAACCAGGTTAAGATCCAGGAACTGGATTTGGTTTCCTTCTGGAAGTTCAAACGTGAGCTTAGGCCCTTGGCCACACTCCTTGAAAACGTTAAGGACATCAGACACCCTACTAACAACGTGACATGGTTGCGTAACAATAAGGAAATCATCCACGTACCTAAACATCTTAGTGCACATGCCGGGCAGGTTACGTTCAAGAGCCCTGTCCACTTTGGATAGAAAAATGTCACTCAGGTCCGGTGCTACCTCGGAACGTATGCAGATTCCGATTTTCAGCGTGTACAATTTATTGCGGCACTCCACAAAAGTGGAATTAAAATAAAAGGTCAGATTCTCCAGAAAACTGCTTACTAGCACACCGCTAGTATTGACAAACTTAAACTCATGATTTTCTTCTATGATGCATGCTTTTACGGTTGCCAGTAACTCATTGTGTGGAATGGCATAATATAAATCCGGCACATCCACACTAAATACTCTGCAAGTGCTTGTATTTGTGAATCCTTGTAAGTACTTGTGACTGCAGGCAGTGCTTGTAAGTATTTGTGAAGGCAGGCATAGCTGTCTCCTATCTCCGCAACGTTTTTGCAAAGTCCTGTGCGCATAAGTATAACAACAGGTTTAGAGCGCAAATGGAAAGGTTGAGGAAGGCTGGCTATGATGAGAAAGTTATGCGGCTAGGTAGCATTCAAGGCCGAATGACTACCGGGGTGCGAGAGGGTGGTATCAGGGCGAGGGGGAGCACTGACGTTTCATACCCTTGTCCTCTAAGTGATAAAAAAGCGGGGAAACCAGGGTTACCCCATTGGGTGAGAAAGTGCCACTGGGGCGACTTTCGCTTCCGTTTGGATAGAAAAATTGTTTTTGGCGGATGCGCGAGTTTTAGGTTCGGGAACGTGCACCAAATTCAGGCAATATTTCAAGTTCAAGCGAGATATCTATTCGCGTTATAGGTGTCCCTAGGGATATTTGGTTCACCGATTCCGCGTTAATATCATTGCAACTGCGAATTATAATCTCGAAATAGCAACTCGGTGGTGTCTGTACGGATGAAACCTATTTCACGACACCGAGTTAGTGATTTGCCAATACACGAAAACAGATAATCGCTTTCCGCCTGCATGTATATCGCCTTCTGCGTGCAAATTCTGATAGCCTGCAGAACGTAGGCGTGACAAAATTCCGGAAAACGTAAAAAGTGCCACAAACTGCGGATAAAATTTGATGTTCCTTCTCGTCTCTGAGCTTGCTGTCTCCCTTTTATCTTTGCCAATATCAAATGCCACTGTGAAACGTGTGTTCAGTCATGTGTCTTTGACAAAAAATGACGTAAGAAACCGTATGTCTACACTTCACTTCCCGTTAAGAACATTTAAGAAAGTACACCTCACGTTAAGCTTGCTTTGGCAAGAAGCGGAGATTGCTGTAAAAGTTCTGAACTAAGTGAACAGTTCTTTTCCCGTTTCAAATCTCTTGTTCTGTATGGCCAAGTGGTGTAGCTGAGGGATGTACAGTGCTCACGGATTGAAACGCGACACTGCGAGCGCGTGGCCTGCGGTACATGCAGCGCCGCCCGTGGACGCCCATGGAAGCTAGGTGTTGCATTGTGGTATACCACGAGGGTGAGGGCGTTTTAACCGTAGGCTTGCTGCTTCCGGTTGCCAATAATGGGGGCTGTGGTTCCACGCAGTGACAGCGGTGCGCTGCGAGCCTGGAGCGCGTTTGTGCGCTGGTGGTAGCCGGCCGGCGGTCCGCGCAGCCAATTTCGCGACATCGTCTGCTCGGGCGCTCTTCTTACGCGTGCCCTTCCGATGCGACACAGATAATGTGCATGTAAGGCACGGTCACGCTTATCTGAATAAAACGAGCGTCTGTACGAAGGAACAGCCAACTTTATTCCACTAAAAAACGAGGAGAGCCGACGAAGTACAAATGCACCGCACCACACGCGAACGTGCCTGCAAAGGCGTCTTTCCTTTTAAATGCAGAGCATTTCTTAGCCTCGCCTGTTTCTGCGTCGGACGGTGTCAACAGTTCCGCGTCCGCAGCAGGTGCGCCTCTCCTTCCCTCCTCTCTCTCAACAGCAGCTGGCGCGCGCATGCGTCGTAGTCAGCCCGTTCGCTCCGTCGCGGTCTCGGCGTAACAGGTGCGTGATAGCAGCGCGGTGGGGCGTGGAAGGGCGCGCGCTGCTTGCGCGTGCGCGCTCTCCCCCTCGTACTGCTCTCCCTCTACTGCGCGCGCTGCAAATATAGCGGCTAGTGGTCGCTCGTGTTTCAGTCACTGCGTTGCTTCTTCCTTCCTTGGTTGACGCTCGTGCCCACGTTTACTCGTGTCTACTACTCCAGCATCACGGAAGAAGCGATGGAAGCAACACTGCCTTCAATCAGTACTGAGGCCCCAATGCTCTGCATTTACTCGGGTTCCCCTCGCGGGAAGGCGTGGGAATTTTTTTTTTTAGTTTGCATCCTGGAAGAAAGTTTGCTGTTCCTTCGTACAGAAGTTTCTTTTATTCATATGAGCGTGACTGTGCATTACATGAACATTACTGCGCCGCATTGGAAGGGCACGCATAACAAGAGCGCGCGCACACGATGTCGCGAAATCGGATGCGCCCACAGCCGGGCTACTACCGTCGGCGCACAAACGCGTTCCAGCGCTCCAGGCTCGCAACGCCCCGCTGTCGCTGCGGGGAACCAGAGTCCCGCTCATTGGCAACCGGAAGCACTAAGCCTACGGTCAACACGCTCTCACCCTCGCGGTATACCACAATGCAACACCTAGCTTCCACGGGCGTCCATGAGCGGCACTGCATGTACCGGCGGCCACGCGCTCGCAGTGTCGCGTTTCAATCCGTGAGCACTGTACTTACCTTGATCGGTGCTGTTTTCGACGTTTGCCGTTGCACCCTTTTGGCCCCCTTGGATCTACTGTGTTTTGTGAAGAGTCGTGGTGAAGGTGTGTCCGATTCCAGGTGCTGCTGCTTTTTTTTTGTGGGCTGATTGATTGATTATGCGGTTTAATGCAGCGACGCTACACAGGCGATGAGGCGCGCCGTAGTGAAGGGCTCCGGATTAATTTTGACCACCTGGGGATCGTTTACGTGCGCCGAAATCTGGAACACACGGGCGTTTTTGCTTTTAGATGGAGGCGAAATATGAATGTCCGTGTGAACGAGCTCTGTATTACAGCGTGCCACATGGCCCAGGTGTTTTAGTTTTCTGGATCGTTGCCTGTTACGTAACTACAAGGTTATCTCCTTTAATTCCTAAAAAGTTTGACCTTAAATGTACCTTTTAAAGTGTTCAAAAATTTGCGCGACTTTTTGTCCGAACTTGGCGGGATTTTTTTTTTTTTTTGCGTCGGACGAGATTTGGGTGAATTCCACTTGGTGATTGGGCGGGTTTTGGTCGGGCCATCTGGTAACCCTGGCGGTGGCTGTCCCTTGAAGTTCACTGGGTCGGTAACACTTCGCCTTCATTGTTGTAAGAAACGTTCCAGCATGTTTACGGAGGTTCTACTGTGCGCCAACCTCGAAAAGCTGCGCTTGAACGAAGGCAACCCTTCTGGATTGGCACGGCGCGGGCTCTTCCGACTTCCCGAACAGCGGGAGCCACAAACTGAGACGAGACCCCGTGCGGGACATCGGCTGCTTCCATCGCCCAGGAGGCAGAAACGTGCAGCGGACGATGCATCAACCGTGGACGACTGGTCGTGCTCCCGGAAGCGCCAGCCATGTGGTCTGAAGGGAGGTAAGAAATGTATTGTTTTAAACTCACCGTGCTCCCACATGTGTCTTAATTTTATCGTAAAAATCTGTATTTCGTGTGTAATGACATTCAGTTTGGATGTTTCCCTGAAGTTCATTACTATTTGTGCCCGAATATGGCCTAAAATAGAAGTGCTCATGCCAAGTGCGCAATAGTACTAATATACCAAAAACATCGTAAGGTTACTACTAAGTACTGTAAAAATATTGACAGAAAAATCTGTAAAAAGTTTGTGGACGATATCTTTGACACTGCAAAGTAAGCATATTTTTTAGTGACTGCCTCCTCCTACTGCATTTTCTTTGTTTCTAACACTCGGACAAAGTATTTCTTAACCCTTTTTACTTGCGTATAATTTATATATTTATTTAAAAATTTCTTACAGGCCCTTATTGCAGGGCATTGTGTAAGGGGGGTAACAAAGGGTGAGTGTCGCGACAAAATTGTAAGGTAACATCAAACTTCGATGAACTAATAGCGGAGCAACAAATAATACGTAATATGTCAGTAAAAAGAAAAAGACGAGAACGTACAAAAAAATTGACCGCGTATCTGCTTCTTTCGTTGCAAATGTCGACAAAAGACAATAGTCTTTATAGGCTTTTGCCAAGTAAATGCCTCCCTTGGCTTTCCCGCTCACTTCTTATGTCGTTCTTCTTGCATCGCGCTCCTCCCAAGGTAAATACGCCAAAGGTTAGCTTAAATCATTTTAAATTTTCCGCGTTCCACTGCTCCAGGCTGGGTGTCTCGATGACAACGCTGCCGTACTGCGGAGACGCGCGTGAGTCAAGGCATCCTACTTCAACGTTTACAGAACAGCGTTGCCCTAGTCCACGTGCGTTCCAAGCAGACAGTGGAACCTTTTGTAACTGTTGCCGCTTGAATTCTTAAAATGGCGCTAGAACCTATAGTGGCGCGGGCGAAAGCAGGCGACGGCGGAGTGAATTTTTTTTTTGCAGTTGATGAAGTATTTAATTTCTCAAAAATCAAGCATGTATGATTTTTCATAAAGGAACACTGCAAATATCACTTCTTTATTAATTTGTTGTGTTATATTTGCGTAATGTCTTGTTCTTCTTCAAAAATGTTGACAAGTATGAACATGTAAACCTGGCTAAGACGGGTAGATTTGGCTGTGACTATATAAGACTATTGCGCAGGCCTTGTTTTACTTTGGCCGGGTGGCTGAATCGAGTCACAGACAGACAGACACAGACCAAAATTTCGGGGCTTAAGTAGCCCAAGAAAGACTCGTCTTTAAAAGAAGGGCATTTGAAGTTGCACATGTTAACATTGCTGGTGGGAAGAAATACAGATATGCGCAATACAACTTAATAGAAAACATCTTGTACACACGTAGCCAAAATTATCTTCAACAAAGCGCAGAAAGCAAGTTGTTGTTCTTTTGAAAACTCAGGATTGTAAAGGGCGATAAGAGAGTTTTATCTCGCCCGTATAAGGACATTATACACTACAAAAATGCAGGCGGTCACAAAATTATGAAGCTGTAAAAAAAAAAAAAAAAAAACAGAAACAGTAAAATAATATAGTAAGGATTGTTTCCCCTTTATTTCCAAGTGTAGGCTTATATGCATAAATTCGTTGTGTTAAGACTGCACGGCTAAGCATCATCAGCGGAGGTTTGTGCTGAAAATAGCGCCTCCCATCTGTCCGCAGGTGTTCCTCTTAAGCGACACAACCGGTGCCACTCCCTGCCCGCAGAACCTGAAGAAACTACAACCGATGGCGTTGGGACCTCGACCTTGGCTTGTGCAGGTGCCCTCGGCGATGACGGCTTCGAGCTTTTTCCCGTCTCCGAGAGTGGCGGCCAGGACTCGCCCGAAGTGAAGTCTCCATCTCCCTGCAACCTGGACGGTTTTATGGCTGAAATCTTGAACGCGACTGAGCTCGAGCTCTGACGTGCTTACTGTGCCACAGCAACCACAACACGACAATGTGCGAAAGAACTTGCCCTGTGATCCCCGGCTATTGGTAGCCGCCGTGGATTCTTTGAACCAGGTCTTAAAGGGACCCTGCAACACTTTTTCAACTTTTTTGAAATCTTAAATGCTTGCAGAACGAAGTCACCCAAAACATCCAGTACTTTGATTAGGCCAAAAATTACTGCTCTATGCTCATCAGATAACTTTTAAACTCCCTCAAACGATTTTTCTCCCTTTCCCTGTCTTGGCGTTCTTCGACTGCTCAAAATACGTCACTGAGACCATGTAGCGGCTGTTGGCCGGTATTCCTTCAGTTGCAGCAATGAACGCTTTTCGATACCAACTTTAAAAATATAGCCACAAAAACAAAGCAGAAATGGAAGGCGTATCTGGTGCGGCGAGCAAATCACGCAGTGCCGCTCCGTGCTCGCGATAACTATAGCTTTCGCGGTAGTTCCAGACGCCAAGGAAAGAGTGAAAGCGCTCATCGAAAGTGTTGCAGGGTCCCTTTAAGCATTCTGGCCCTGTCGGAAGTTTTATCCCTGTGATACCCTTTTAACGTTGTCATGTCACGCTGTTTGTGGAAATAAATAGTTCTGTTTTGGGGAGCCTGTGTTTCGTTACACATGCAGGTTGTTACGTTGGCCGGTTAGGTTGGCTTGTTCTTTTTCTGGTCAGTTATCTATAGACTGCGACAGCTGTGCACGGCTGCGCATGCCCGAATTAGGAGGACTATAAACGTACCCGCTGAAAAAAAAAAAAAAAGTCGCTGGAGACCTGTGAGTGATATCTCTTCTTATAATCTACGATCCCGTATCTGCTTCGTTGCTTGCAAATATCCAAACGACAGACTTCTGCCGCCCCTGTCCCGTAACTTCCCTCTCTCCCATGAAACTCTTATAATTATACCGCTCTCGCTTTTCGCATAAAGGATGCAATTCAGGTTTGCTCAACTCAAATATCCTGCGTTCACGCTGCTTGCGGCCGCCTTTTTAACATCGGAGCTGTTGTACAATCTTTAAGTTCGGTGTTGCAGCACAAAAATACGAAGAAAATTCTAAGCGCTGGTGAGCGTGTGCCTCGTGGTTACCGGCGAGTCCCCGGCTCGCGTAGTGGCTTTAGCAAAAAGAAAAAAAATCTACCATGGTTGTCAAACGCGACCACGCATATAAAGAATAAACTCCAGCGCTAATGCTTCACGTAAGAAGACACTCTGCCTGGGAGAGGTCACCTCGGCCTCCGCATTAGTTAGGAGCAACAACGGATAATTGGAGACATGGCTACGGGTGTGCCAATCCTCCCCGATACGACTTTCAGATCCCTCCAGTATTTTGGCGCTGTGCGGCCCTGACACACCTCGTGTTCAAAATACGCTTCCTCTTATTCCGGGCGGCTGAATCGTCTGACAGAGAGACCAAAGTTCTCGCTTCTATGTAGTAGAAGGAGGACTATCGTAATTAATGAAATATTAGCCATTCGGTGAGGGTGGGTGACCAGCGGAGACTCTGTGATTCGAACAAAGGTGTGAACTCGTATATTGTGCTGATCGGGGGTCGCCCTGGTTGTGGAGGGTAAGCGCACACATTTATTGTTCAGTCAGTTTGGTTGAGTGTGCGCGCATTCGCGTGCATGACTATCGCCGCCCTGAGTAGCAAGAAAAAAACGGACAGCGCGACGTACCAGTCATCACAGAGAAGCGGAAGGGCAGGAAACCATGCGTGCAAGCACTTGGTCCAACGGGAAAGCGAGGGCGGGGAGAACGTCGACACGGCCGACGCTGGCTACAGAGGCAAGTCTTTGAGAAAGCATGTAAGTGATAGCGATCATGATAATAACTTGATTTTGCCAAAAAAAAAAAAACTGGGTGAAAGAGGGACAGGGAAGTGGGAGTCATCCGATATTCCTCCCACTTAGATGGCGGCCTGCATCCCATGAGCGCGAGTGGCCCATTTGGCTGCAGTTGGACGACCCTGATTTGTATGTCGGTTTCAGAGCTAAGAAAAAAAAATAGAAGTGGCTTAGCTCGGCTATGCCAGAATATCCGTATAATGAGCTAAGGTTCAGCTGGTTATTCTTAGCTTTCCTGGTTGTCTAGGATTAGCTTGATTATTATGCTTACTGCTGCTTCAATGACACACACACGGTATACGCATTATGTGACACATGTATATTTATCAAGCGGCTCTGGCGCAGCGTCACCAATCACCCCAGAGCTAAGCTGGTTCCACAGGCGCACGCCGGTGTTGATGCGACGCACGAGCCATCGGTTGCACACCTGGCCACCCCTCACATGAACATCAAGTGGACCGGGATGCCACGTGCGGTACGGAGGTCCGCGAACACGCTGGGAACAGGCAGTGTGTGAGAGACGCCGGGAAGCGAGCAACGTTCTGTGGGTCGTGTGACATCACTGCTCCTCGTGCATGCGCAGCACAACTCTCCGGGTGCCACGCGAAACTGCTCAACCTCGGCCAGTGCACACTGTAAACACAATCCGTAATTTTACGGACAAATTACGGACCAGATGGCCGTAATAAAACAGATACGTGTTCCGTTTGATGAAGAACAAAGAAAACACCCGTAAATTAATGGAAGTGCGCTCCGTCCCTCAGTATACGGATGCTCTCTCCATTACACGTCAAACGGAATCTTTTTCTGCTTTGCAAAATACGGGCGTTTCCTCTGTATGATACAGAACAGAAACAGATCAGTTTATTAATAACTGCAAGAGATATATTGTCGTGTCGATCGTCGGGAATAGATTGACAAGCGAAAACTGCGCCCCGACAACATTCGTGGCGTAATGAATGCGGCTCTGTTTTGTTAGTCTCTAAAGTGTAGTAAATTTAGTGAGGACCATGAGGCCCATACCACTCAATACGAGCGCTGAATCTTGTCTTTACGACGCTCCGGCGACGTCGCTGCCCTGGACCTGGAAACTGCACATGCGTGTGTGACCGGCTACAGCCACTGCCGGGCAAAGGCCTCTCCCATTAATCTCCAATTGTCCCGGTCATGTGCTAACTGCAACGAATTTATCCCCGCAAACTTCCTGATCTCGTCTGCCCGTCTAACTTTCTGCCGCCCCCTGCAAGGCTTGCCTTCTCTAGGGATCCACTCTGTTACCCTTAAAGACCAACGGTTATCTTGCCTTCGCAATGCATGCCCTGCCCTGCCCACGTCCATGTATTCTTAATTGCTGCTAATATGTACTGAACACGCGCTTTTCCCTGCCCACTCCGCTCTCTTCTTGTCCCTGAATGTTACACCTATCATCTTCTGTTCCATTGCGCGCTGAGTCGTCCTCACTTTAAGTTGAACCCTCTTAGTGAGCCTCCAAGTTTCTGCCCCGTAGGTGAGTACCGGTTAGAGAGAACCGGTTTACCCTTTACTGTGAATTAAACAATTGATACCAATAGATGAAACTCGACGTAATGATAGTCGCCCTAGCGACAAATTGTCCAGCGATTGCTCAGGGAAAATGTGTGATACAGCCGCGTTCTGGCGAGCTTTTGAGACAATGGGTTTGTCGCAGGGATTTTGGTGCAGCAGATTTGTTGAAGGACACAAAAAATTTATGGAATCATTGGCACATTCAGCTTGGCCGTCAAAAGGGAGGCTCACCTTTTCTGATTCCAGAAAGCCGTGACCTATCGCTGCTTTATTCTCGACCTTGGGCTGGTCACTTCACCCTCCCACTAACTCCTAGAATGGAAAAGAAAGGGCGGTGAGGGGGTGCACTTTAAATATTTGCCACCCCGTTCTATCAAATTCCAACTTCTACGCCTGTGATTAAGCCGGACAGTATGTCTGCAATTCTGGCGGCTTAGCACACCGTAGAAAGCTGAGCCCCGTAGAAAGCTGAGAAAGGAATCGGGATGATGACACTAGATTGGGTGTGGGCCGCGCAAGCTGTTGCGTCGGGCGCCACATTCCCATTCACCCCACAATGTCCAACTAGCCACTGTAACATGACCTGGTGAAGCATATTGCAGCCTGTGTATGCAGGGTGTGTATTTCGTGGGCCAGATGTTTGCGCGGAAATGATGCTGTAGTTGCAATGGAAAGTAGCCGATTTGATTCAACTTTCCACCAACTTTATAGATACTTTATCTGGTAATTTTTTTGTTTCCTGATCGCAAATTTGCTATAAAAGTTGGCGTAAATATTAGGGTTAATAAATGTGCGTGACCAAGGCGTCATGGTTCTACCTAATTTTATGTACAGTTGTAAGCAACTAATAAAACAGCCACATTAGAACATAGAGCACGCTAATTATGACGAAACAGTGGAGTTATGAAAGCCAAACATTGCAAAACTGTCACTTCAATGTTTGTTTGCCCATGGTCATTATATTTCTATACGAGTGCTTTAAGCACCCATTTGCCTCTATGTTGAAGCAAAATACGAGAAAGCAGGAGTGAAGGACTACAGGCAAAAAAGATGGGCTTCTAAAATGGTAAACAAGAAATATTTGTTTTATTGTCCGCCATATGCAAAGTATTACGTGGACAGTGATAATCACATCCGCTGCCGTTCCGTTCGGCTCGGCAGTACGTAGTATTAATTAGATCTTGACACATTAATTGAGAAATATAACAAAAGAAAAGGTTGGCGAAGATTGCACCAAGTCGCTCAAGGCTTGAACCATTTCGAAGCTGCAATATTTCGGTTACCTTCCTTCCTCCGCGTCTTCCTCGAGGACCTCGGTTACCTTGCATTTCGTGAAAATCCCGCCTTAGTGAGACCCTACGCTATATCACAAATGTACTCGCGAAATTTAAAGTGTCATGACCCCGCAGTCTTGGCTGGGCGTGGATGAGTCAGTCAGTCGGGCACTTCTCTTTGTAGGTATAAATTTCACCTAAACAATTATCGGGCAATTGGTAGCTAGGGCGACTCAGTGATTATGCCGAGTTTCATTTATTGGTACCAATGAGTTGCTTCACAGTCGAGGTGTTAACTTCAGAAAATCTTCATCTGGTGTCAGTACACCGGCTTCGTCGAGAGGGTAGCGGACACGGCATGTTTATCTGCTAATATAAGACTCAAGCCCCACCAATGGCAACTACGCAACAATAAATGTTTTAACAACTTCTATCAAATGATGAGAAAAGTAAGTACGTGCACATTCTCTAACGACGCGTGTGATGTGCATTTACACAATTTGGCTATTATGTATCTTCGCAAAGGAAAAATGGCATAAAATTCAGAATTCAGGTG
Organism: Haemaphysalis longicornis; assembly: GCF_048455015.1. Classification (NCBI taxonomy): domain Eukaryota; kingdom Metazoa; phylum Arthropoda; class Arachnida; order Ixodida; family Ixodidae; genus Haemaphysalis; species Haemaphysalis longicornis. The sequence continues at coordinate 163,126,468 of NW_027526445.1, forward strand.
TAATTCTTCACAAAGAGCGAAGACGCGGTTTGCTCAGCCGAAGTTGTTGTTAAGGGCCGCATTCATAGTTGTAACGCTTTGTGCGCCGGCAAATGCTTCGACGAACTGGGCGCTTTCCCACATTAACACGCTGCGATTAGTATCGTAATGACAAATCACTCACGAGTGCAGTGATTGTAGCAATACCTTACATTTGTTCACTGATAGTCCATGACTTTTTGCAGCGAAGCTGTTCATCGCAACGGTACTGGGAATTTTTAATGCGGATGCAAAAGCACTCGAATGCAAAAGCACTCCAGTTTCCTTCGGACTTTTGTCATATAGTTTCATAGCACGAAGCAATCGTGTGTGTGTACGGGTTTGCTTGCTTTTACTTTGGTCTATAACTGCTTTAATTCCAAAGATTTGTCTCCATGCGATCGGAGTCAGCCATTTTTCGCTCTCACCACCCTCTCTGGGTCCTTGTTGCAAGCGTTTGCATGCCTTATTTCCTCCCCGTCCGCTTTCCCACAATTACGGGCAAGTTACGCGTATCCGGTTTCGTCCGACTCCTCGGGCAGAAGCAGTCGCCTGCCTGAATTCACATGCATGAACACAAAGACAATAGATATGTCTGCATACCTCTTTTCCCAGGTTACCACCGATCAAAATAATAAGTAGGCTCGTATCTTGGTGCAACGTACTCTGTCACCTCAGATTCACAAGTCATTCTTCATCGCGGAGTGCAATGGCGAATGTTTTTTGGAGACGACACTCCTTCTTGGACTACCTACAAGGGAAAAACGTGCGTCTGTTTGTCACAAGATTTTTCACCCTGCCTTAACGAAGGAATGTTTAATCACAAAATACGTAAAGGGAGGACCGTTCCAAAATATTGAATCTGCTGGAATGGGTCAAGCAGGTTCTTATTATTCAGCGTAAACCAAGCTCCAAACATATTTGAAGCAAAATTGGAGCACATACGCGGCACATACAAAATTTGAGCACATACGAGCGTTCTACTATTTGCTAGCACACACGTTCGATTATGCTTTAGCGCAGAAAATGATAGAACTGCGCCGAAAAAAAAACGGTGTTGAAGAGAGGGATGAAAAAACAAGCACTTAAAGATTTCGGGTGGGGCTGTTCAAACAGGAAGAAAATTAAGAAGCGGAGAAAGGGACGCTCGTTGTCAAAACACGTGACGGCAAGAAGTGTAAACGCGGGAAAATTGAACCAAGCAAGCCTTCATTGCATCCTTCAGGGGAAGAGCGGGAGAGGATCAGCGTTTAAATTCGATAGGGGATATGATAGTTACTTGACAGGGACGGCAGAAGAATGGCGGTTTTGACATTGGCCTTAGGTTAAATTGTTTGCTCTGGTAAGGCTTACGATTACCGGACGGAGACGAAGAAACACACAACGCGAACGGAAACTGCGAGTCGCGTTTTCCCGTTCGAGTTGTCTGTTTCTTGGTCGGCGTCCGAAAATCGTTAGCCTAATCAGCGTAATGAGTGTAGCGTAAGTCTTAAATGAACTAACTAGCCCAGAGAAGTGCTTTACTGAGTTTTAGACATTGGCGAGGAAGGGAGCCGACACGTGGCCATGCTGTATAAGAGATATTACGTGCAGACGCCCAGCAAACCTTTTTCACCGGAGCAAACATTTTAGATGCAACGCATCTCTTTAACTCGCGTTGTCCCGCGTCGTTGTCGTGGCGTAGTCCGCATCCCTCCCCCATTCTCATCGCCGCGGCAGCTGCGCGCTCCGCCGCTCTCACCGCAGCGCCATCTGTGCGTCAGCGCGCAGCTTGCGCTCGCTCCCGTCGCCGTGCCAGCTGTGCGTTAGCGCGCAGCTTGCGCTTGGTTAAAAATTTACACCATCTGGCCGCGAGGGGAACCATGGGGTAGATGCGACGCATCGGGGGTGAACATGCTGCGTAAATAGGATACACAACAGCAATCCACACGCTGACATCGCTAACATAACGGAAACGCAACGGCAACCCCCGATGAGTTGGATCTACCCCATGGTTCCCCTCGCGGGAAGATGGTGTAAATTTTTTTCAGCGGGGAGGTTTCGAGTTATTCCAATTCTTCATGCCCAGCCATGCACCATTGAAGGAGACTAAACTACCAATCACACGAACAAGCCAACCGAATCGGCCAGTATAACAAGCCGCATGTAAATCATAATGGTTGTGAGCAAACACGGGTTACACAAATCGAGACAATTCATTTCAATGAAGAGTGTGATATGACAATAAATAGCAGCACAGCGATTAAACTTTCAACAGAGCACGACGCCATAATACCAGGCAAAAAAAAAAAAAATCCCCGGCGGCCCCCCCCAAGGCGTGGTCTCTCGCACTGTCGCCATCGGCATAGGGGGTCGCGGCACACTCCAGGGAGCGGTCATATCACCACTTCTGTTTAATCTGGTCATTCTACCACTCACACAAAAACTTAGCCAAATCCATTTATTTTACCATAGCCTATACGCTGATGACATTACGCTCTGGGCAAACAGAGGCAGGGACGAGCATATGGAGGAAGTCCTCCAGCAAGGCATACAGGTAGTGGTCGAAGAGGTCGCCAAAGCAGGACTTTCATGCTCACCTTCTAAGTCAGAGTTACTTTTGCTATCACCACAAACCGTAAACCGCAGAAGCCAAACATTAAGCTACACGTTCAAGAACACCCTATCCCAGAGGTCTTGCGCGTCCGGGTACTTGGTTTACTTATTCAAAATGTCCTAAAAAATAGAGAGTTCCTAAACATAATGGAAAGAAACGCCACCCAAACAGCCAAAATAATTCGAGGAATCACAAATTGTCACCAAGGCGTGAAAGAAAATTAAAAGGTCCGCATTCTACAGGCGTTCGTTTTAAGTAGACTTATGTACTCACTCCCTCTTTCTCTCGCACTGTGTCGTATTCACTTGTTCAGCGTGTAGGTTTCGAGTTATTCCAATTCCGGCATGTCCAGCCATGCACCACGTAAGGATACTAAACAACTAATCAGACGAACAAGCCAGCCTAACCAGACAATATAACAAGCCGCTTGTAGATAATAATACTTGTGAGCAAACACAGTTTACACATAAGGAGACAATGTATTTCAATAAAGAGCGTGATATGCTAATGCGGGGCGGCACAGAGATAAAACTTTCAACAAATCCCGACGCCCTAAGACCGGGCTCAAAAAACCCCGGCGGCCTTAAGCAGCCGGTGCCCACAAGGCGAGGTCGGTCGAACTTTGCCGTATTGCAGTCACGCGGCACAGCGCGCAGGTCAGAGTTCGATGTCAGTCGCGTTCTTGATTTCGGCCATAAATCCGTCCAGGTTGCTGACAGAGGAAAACTCCGCTTGTGGCTTGTTCGGGAAGCCGCTCTCGGACTTCAGACGAGGTTCGAAGCCGTCATTGCCGACGACCCCTTCACACGCCACACCCGAGCTTGCAACACCAGCCGGGGAAAGCGCAGGTTCCGAGGGCTGGAAGTGGCACCGCTTGAATCGCTTTAGCTCGACACCTGCGTACAATGGGAGAAGGCAGGGTTAGCACTCACCTTCACCAAACCAAACTCATGCTGCTTTTTTTAACACAGTACATTCGCGCAAAGAAACCGACACTTGTAAATATCAGTGCAAGAATCCTCACTATATTAAACGCAAAAGTATTTCGCGAAAATAAGGTTTGAAAGACACGTTGATCAAGCGGAGGGAATAAAGGAAAGGCAGTAGGAGGAGACCGTCTTAAAGAAAAACGGATTGACTTTGTAGTGTCAAAGATATGGGTAACAATGTTTTTGCAGCTTTTGCTGTTGATACTGCTTGCAGTTCTTAACAAACACTTCACGATATGCGCGCTATATATGAGCACTACTGTATATCGGGCAGGAGTCCTTGCATTGGAGGTCATGTTTTCACACAAATAGCAATGAAATTCATGAAAGCATCCTAGCTGAATGTCATTACACAGCAAGTACCGATTTCCATGATAAAATTAATATACACGTGGGAGCAGGATGAGTTTAAAACGTAACATCTCTTACCTCCCCTCGGACCAAGTCGCTTGCGGAAACACGGCGTGTCGTCGTCGATAGGCGCTTCGCCCGCTCCACATTTCTTGCTTGATGCAAGCAGGCGATGTTCCGCCCAAGTTCTCTTCTCCGGCGCTTCGGGAAGTAGGAAGCGTACTCGCCGGGCCGGTCTTGAAGAGTTGCCTCCATTCGAGCGAAGGCAACTTCGCTTGAAAGAGGTTGGCGGACAGTCGCCGAGGTTGACGGACAGCTGGACCTGCGACGACATGGCTGCACGTTCCTTACAACAACGAAGGTGAAGTGTCGTTGGTCTAGTCAACTTCAGGAGACGTGCCTTAGCACTTGTTTATCAGTTAGAGGGCAAGGATATGTGACGTCACGGCACACCCTCGCCTTCGCACCACTCTCGCGCCACGTTAGTCATCCGACCTTGAATGCTACCCGGCTGCGTTCCCTGACTGCTACAATATTATCTCCCCCCACATCTCTTCCCGGAATGCGTGTGGTGCTTTTTTGGTGCCAGTATGTGAAAGGAGTACGACCTGGAGGGGAGTTTTCCCGAAAATATCCGAATGACTAGTGTCTTGGCTGATTCACAGGCCCGGCGTCTGGATACCCGTTTCACCAACTGGACAACAAGTTATGCTGACGCTTTCTCATGCGACGAGAGGACGAGAGGACGAGAGGGGCTCGCAGAAGCGAAAGGAAAATAGAAATCGCAAATATAGTAATCGACAATGCCGTATAAATAATCGGAAAATATAGGCTAAACGAGTGTTCGTATTCTCTAAACTTTCTTGAAGCTATAGAAGCTGCAGGTAAACTAACAAAGAGTTTTGGGACTCATCGGTGTCTGCTACGGAGAAAAACGGAAGTCTTTCGGACCCACGCGTGCGAACGTGTGGCCTTCATTATTCTTTACTGAATTACGGCTGCCACATTTAATAGTTATTTGCTGCGAGGACGCCTATTTTGTAGGCTTTTTGTATAACCTTGTGATCGTCCTTTTCGGGTACTATTTACATTTACTGCCGCATAAATTGTCTGCCGGTATTCGCTAATCTGTTGTTAAATTGGCTCAATTCCACTGCTTTCAAACATATAAGTAGCAAAGGCTGTCCAATCCCCTTGTGTTTGCACGCAAACAAATTAAACAAATTACAACTTTTTGCACGTACACGAACGCGAGAAGCGAATGTCGGGATGCGTTTATTGATTAATGACTAAATATATAAATAATTGTGACGGAGCAATATGTTTCAGGAATGACAATATTGTAAATGGGTCTGGTAGGTCAAAAGCGAGCTCTTGAGTGCATTTGGTAGCTCCCGTTTTCGTTTTGGTAATAAGCATCGATGCACTTAAAAATCTTACCCGCCGTCAAGTCAACATAACGTAATTTCAGCCAGGAGATTTCTCTTAAATTAATTATCACAAGCCAGAAACGCACCTGTAAAGCACTGCCTGTATTTTAACAGTGTACACTTCAATGTCACACGCCAGTCTATGCTCCCTGCACGCGTAAATACGTGGGCGTACAATATTTTTTTTTTCATATAATGCTAACTGGTTCGTTTGTATACAACTTGATATGACGTAATGGGTGCCTCGTCTTCACCGTTTTACTGCTCAATGTCATAACTAGGTTTTACTACACCCAAGCCAAACACCGCGACACGCACATATCGCGCGCGCATGGTGCGCATTGGCTTCTGCTTAGTTTGTACACACGGAAACAAACGAACACGCCCAAAGTAAAACGTACACTGCGGTGACGTACACTGCAATAATGTCCCAAAACTTAGCGTTGCACATTCTGTACCACGTTCTTCGCCCAATGAGGTGGGGTTGTGCTCAAACTACTTCCGTGCGGTCGAGCCATGCCCAGCGGATTGCCTCACACAACGCTTTTTCCACCGCAGCGGACACCTTGGAACAAATAGAATGTTTTCTCGCGATCAGCAACGCATGCATGGGTTTATTTTTCAAGAAAGTAGTCGTTTCAAGCGGAGCAATGGGCTTTCAGGCCGCTACTGATGCTGGCACGCATGTTGCTACCGGGGCCCGATCACCGTCTCCTCCGCCATTGCCGTTTTTCGCAGCGCCACCTGTAGGGGCTGAAAAGAGCGGATACTTCATTTTACACGCTGCGTGTGGCACTGTCAATAAACTTGGCTTTCAGAAATTCATCTCTAACTCTCCTTGACAATCTATGACGGCCAGCTGAAGAAACCCGACTTAGGCGTTGGGGTCTTCGAAAAAGATTTCGGAACCCTCCCTTCCACCCCCCTTTCGCTGTACAGGTGAAACCGCCCCAATAGGCCCCAATGCACCGGCCGTGGTAAAATGTCGCGGTTTGTTGGACGTGGTTTACCTGAGAGCTGCTAAGCGTTCGCAGTGTCTTGACCAACTTGGCTTCGAGGGCGCCCATTCGAGAAGGCAGTTCTGCGATCGTTCTGAGGACACAGGCAGCATGCCCGAACCTGCACTGCGTTCTTGGAAAGTGACATGCCACATTCAGTCGTATTCTTTATTTATCGGTGTATTTCCGTTGTTACGAATCGGCCAACACCGCCGTATTTTCCCGCATCAGCCACCACGTGGGAATCGACCACGTGCGCCCGCGTGTCGGTGAATCGTACTTTCGTGTCTTGCCATGCCGGGTCTGTCACCTCGCTTTGCAACGCGCCTCCGGCGGCTGCCAGCGGCACGCCCAGCATTCTTCACGACGTTCGCCACACCCTTCAGGCACCTGCGGGTCGGTGAGTCCCCCCTTGACATCCCCGGCTCAGAGGTTTCGCTATCGGACGATCAACATTCGATAGCGCGACCCCGGCACCTTTCAAGGACACTCTCTCCCCCCTCTCGGACGCCACATGGGACGAAGCCATGGATGACTCACGAACTATGGAAAGAGCGTGTGGGTGTCTGTGATGTTCGTGGCGTGTTACTCTTGGGGGCATTTTTTTGGATATAGAAGCAGCACAAACGCTGAAATTCATTCCTGTCTGAGCAGCGAATCTATGCGGTCGCTCTGCTCGAGTCCTGTATTGTAACCTCGCCCGTCAGGGCATTGTATGTTTTTTTTTGGCTTCGGCTCACCTCTCGCTATGAAGTAAACAGTTACGTTATCCTACTGCTCTGGACTTCTCTTCACGGCTGCAACAGCGGCTGGCCGCTCGCACCATACACGCTTACACGCTACCCATCGTATGTTGGAGGCCACGGAGAACGGATCGGGTGCTCCCGCCCGGTTGCAACACCGTGTTCATCTCAGACTTCATGCTTAAATGACAAAGGGGGGGGGGGGGGGTTGGGCGGAGTGAGGTCAAGGAACGAAGGTGGACGGCAAAAAGTCAGCACGTTACTGTGCTTGATTTCTCAATTTTATTTTGTGCCTTGTACAGTTTGAAAGAGGCAACGAAATTCAGCACACAAATGATTGATTGATTGTGGGGTTTAACGCGCCGACGCAACGCAGGCGATGAGGCGCGCCGTAGTGGAGGGCTCCGGATTAATTTTGACCACCTGGGGATCTTTAACGTGCGCCGAAATCTCGTACGCACGGGCGTTTTTGCTTTTCGCCTCCATCAGAAAAGCGGCCGCCGCGATTCAGCACACAAATATTTGTTCATTGCCACAAGAAAAACGATGTGTGATAACGTATACAGCCTTCTTTTCTTTATTTTCAAATGATCACACGGTGTGTTCAAGATGTTATTTTTCATACTCTCGAGCAGAACAGAACAGACGCAGATAAATTTTGTTTTGAATGTACTGCTTCCTGAACGAACAACGATTAAAGAAATATTTCGCAGTTATCCTTCTGCGTGCCAATTTTTTGTTCATTTAGTTGTCTCTCACATCTGCTTTCTTGGTTTCGCTTTTACATAGAGGCCAATGGATGCAAACGCGTGTGTCTAAAACAACAAAACAAGCAGGGGTAGAAAGATTGGTCAGGTTATCAAACATGGTTAAATCAAAGAATATGCGCGTAATGTTTCGTGGAATTTTATCTTATCTCAAGGATTCGCAGCCTCCCGTTTAGCTACATCTACTCAATTATTGGATTCATCCTATCGCTTGCGCCTTAGGGCTCTCCCAGACAACGCAGTTCCGGAACGCGCTATCAGTGGCGATATTGAGGAAGCAGGCGCTAGCAAAGCAGCGCTTTTATGTGCGCGCGCGTCGTGTGTTTCTCTTGTCTTGGTTTCTTTAAACTCAGTCGGTACAACGTTTTCCTATATCAATTGCCTATACCCTATACCCTGCCTATACCCTTGCCTATTTCCTATACCCTCGCCTGGTCACGTGCTTCGCTTGCGCCGAACAGCAAGCACAAGTGGGCCGCTCGAAGCCGGACGATGAGGCGCAGTAAAGGCAGCCATTTCACCCTCGCCTAGTCACTTTTTTATCCCCGCGGCAAAGCTCTGAACAAGCGAAGCGATAAGAGAGGCGCAGCTTGTGCACCTGTGACTGAAGGTCATTGCGATGCGATGAATGACCTTCAGAGATATTGCGTAGTATATATTTCGCTCTATAACACTGAAGTACGTTTTGTCCTATTGTTGCCTTCAAACTTTGTATCCCACATTTCTTACAAATGTGAAAGTGCGGTAATTGGCCATGCAGCACACTTTCCTAAAACTTGCTAACCCTTTACATTCTCAAAAAAAAAAACTGGCGAAGCTTGCACTAAGTCGCGCAAGGCTTGAACCATAGCGAAGCTGCAGGATTTCTTTCTACGTGAGCGCTGAAGGACACATAACCACTTATTTGTACAAGCTTGAAACTGTTTATTTACATGTTCCGTCATCGCATTGTACTGTACTAGTAGTAGTCATCGTCGTATGCATCGAATCGTCGTGCTCCTCATGCCAAGCATTGCATGAGCTACAGCGCTTGACGACAGCTGAGGCGCAGCGGCGGCGCGCACGTACACGACGCATGCGTGGAGTTCCTGGAGTCGCGTCGAGGTTCCGTGAAGCAGGTGCTGTGCTAGCTGTGGCGTCGTTTGGTTGCTAGGGAACGCGAGGCACTTCTGCATATTTTCCCGATATTTCTTTTTGCTAAAGCCACTGCGCGAGCCGGGGACGCTTTGCGGTCGCCACAAGGCACGCACTCATGAGCGGTCGGCACTAGTTCGCTCCTCAAGTTCTCGCCATTTTTTTTATTTTTTTTTTGCTAGAGACACTGTGCGTGCCGGGGACGCTTGGCGGTTGCCACGAGGCGCGCGTACATGAGCAATCGGCATTTTCTTGGCACGTTTAATGCGTTACGCAGTACGCGTAACACATTATAACAGCTACCACAGCTCCGGTGTTAATCATAGTGCTTTGTATGTAACTGCACATCCTGTTTTGGCCCAAAGAACGCTGTGACTTATTTAGTTACCTGTTGTGAACTGTACAAGGCGAAAAATGTAGCCAAAAGTAAAGCACAGTGCAGGGCGCTTCTTGCATCCTCCTGTTCTTGCTTGCCAAGCTTTGCACGCCAAGAATAAACCCGCAAATCACCTAGAAATCCCAGTTAAGGTCAAATGCAGCGTTCAACGTCGTAGCACGAGGTGGAATCTCTCGTCTGCTGCCTTAGCAAAAATGCTCTACGCATTTTCCTGAAGACTGCATAGGTCTAAGCCAAACCGCGTCAAAGTAACCTGAACTTTGGTTCCGGAGACTTCATCGAGTGCCTTCCGTAAAATCAGGTTGGTCAAATATCTTGAAATGTAACGCCCTTTTCCCGAGCTCGCTGTAATCGAGGGGACGATAGGTTAAAGCCATACGAGATACGCTGTGAAAGGTGATTGGGAGAACAAAAAAACTCCCACCTCCCCTCGCGGGAACCCCTCTGTAGATGCGACGCATCGGCGGAGCGGCGAAGGGAACGCGTTTTATAGCGCGCATAACGTTGAGGGGACTGCGTAAGCTGGTCCCAGTCGATGACGACGTTGGCGTACTTGTAAAGCGGCGTGGACTCTAGGTGTTTGAGCCAAGCGTGGATGTTGCTTCGCCGGAGAACGGCACACCGGTTATATGCGCAGCGCGCCCGAAGGAGAGGAAACCGCGGAAGAGAGAGTACTGCACATGCGCCGGCCCCAGCGCGTCTGTCGCGGCTATGACGCAACACAATCCAACACAACCCACTTTAATCCAATCCAATCCAAATCCAATCCAACCGAATCCAAGCCAAGCCAGGCCAAGCCAATCCAATTCAATCCAATCCAATCCAATCCAATCCAATCCAATCCAATCCAATCCAATCCAATCCAATCAAATCAAATCCAATCCAATGCCCCTCGCGAGAGAGTGTTCGTTATCGGAGAGGAGAGGGGGTGAGCGGCGGAGAGCGCAGCTCGCGCGGCGAGGAGAATGGCAGAGGGGTGGACAACGCCGACAACAACGACGACGACGCCGGAGGGACAAGGCGAGTGAATCAGATGCTCTGCATCTAAAACAACTTCCAAAGTCGTTTGAACTAAGCAGCTTAGTTGCTGCCCATAGGTTCAAAATGGTCGGAGACATGTTCCTTCACCTCAAGAGATCATCGCCAGGCGGAATGGGATTGTGATGTTCACTTGCTCGAAAACTGTTTGATTGGTTGTAGGGCTTAACGCGCCGACGCAACGCAGGCGATGAGGCGCGTCGTAGTGGAGTGCTCCGGATTAATTTTGACCACCTGGGGATCTTTAACGTGCACCGAAATATCGCACACACGGGCGTTTTTGCTTTTCGCCTCCATCGAAAAGCGGCCGCCGCGGCCGGGAATCGAACCCGCGTCCTCGTGCTCAGCAGCGCAACGCCTTAGCCACTGAGCCACCGCGGCGGTTACTATGCTCGAAAACCGAGAGTACCTTGGAGACCAAGTTATTCATAACTACTTAGCTAATATGGCTTTTTGAATGATTGATTGTAGGGTTTAACGCGCCGAAGCAACGCAGGCGATGAGGCGCGCCGTATTGGAGGGCTCCGGAATAACTTTGACCACTTGGGAATGTGTAGCGTGCGCCGAAATATCGTACACACAGGCGTAATCGCTTTTCGCCTTCATCAGAAAAGAAGCCGCCGCGGCCGGGAATCGAACGCGCATCCTCGTGTACAGCAGCACAACGCCTTAGCCACTGAGCCACCACGGAGGGTTACTGAATTAATCTCAGTTTGTGATGTTTGTCCATGCGCGGTTTCTTTACAGTCACCGATTGTTATTCTACGGCACATTCACAACTGTGCCCCATGTTTACCAATTGTACAGCTCTCATTATGTGAAGCAGTTTGGGGACCGGCTGGTGTTTCTCTTACTTGCGTTCTGCACAGGACCCTAAAAAATGGAGGAAACATTTATTTGTTCAAGAAAAAGGTCCATCAATTTGATAATGTCCTTGGAAGAAATACTTCGGATCTTAGCGATGGTCCACCTTTTTTAGGTTCTATTTCCGGCGCAGGCTTTTGCGCATGAGTAGAATAACCAAGATTTTTATCTTTAAACCGGATGCACCCTCACTACGAAGATCCAGAGACGGAGTCCCTTCCAGGATTTTCCGCAATACGTGCAAGGAGGCTGTTTTCGCCACCAATATCAGAATATTGCCAAAACAATATGTTTAGGCGACATAAAAAAACGAACTGCAGACACTTTACGCAACTGACGCCGGTACCCGCCGTGGTGGTTCAGTGGCTAAGGCGTTGCGCTGCTGAGCACGAGATCGCGGGTTCGATTCCCGGCCGCGGCGGCCGCTTTTCTGATGGAGGCGAAAAGCAAAAACGCCCGTGTGTACGAGATTTCGGCGCACGATAAAGATCCCCAGGTGGTCAAAATTAATCCGGAGCCCTCCACTACGGCACGCCTCATCGCCTGCGTTGCGTCGGCGCGTTAAACCCCACAATCAATCAATCAACTGACGCCGGTATCTCGAGCTTGGTCAAATTACTTGAGGGATTGTGTTCCTGCCATATCGAAGAAGGCGTGAATTATGTCACCTAACCAAGGCTTTTTCGAAGTACCTAGTATTTGTGTGAGGGATTGTGTTCCTGACATATCGAAGAATGCGTGAAGTACGTCACCTAACCAAGGCTTTTTCCAAGTTCCAGGTATTTGTGTTTGTTTCCAGAGATCAGATGACCAACAATGACTTCCCACAGCGGTGTGGCGCCTAATTTTGCAATGTTCGAAAAGAATTACCAGCATTGTCGGTAAGACGCGCACGTCTGCAGCGTTGTGATTCGAACACCGCCACGATTTTCTCCGCAATTGTGGCTTGCCCCGCTATTGGTAGCTGCAGTGCAGCCACGAGGTAGCAAAGCCATAGGCACCTGGCAACAGTCGCTTTCTCATTGTTGTGGGCACGTCGCATCCAGGTGTGAGATGTGCCCTAAACCATGCGTAGCAAGTGCATGAAACTCCTAGAAACAAAATCGAGCACCTGCTACCAAACCAGAAGCCGAAAGGTGAAGAGTGGTGCCGGATATATTTGCAGTTTCTTTTAGTCAGCGAAGTTTCTTCCAATTAATTTCATTACGCCCAAAATGCATGGTCTGAAAGTAGCGACAAAGTGGTATTAGAACTCCTTGAAAATATTAAGGCACCCGAGCCAAATGATCCATTTTTGATAAAACGGGGCCCTGCCGATTTGATAAGGGTTCGACATTTCGGTTTAGAGACATTCCCTGGTCGAAACGGCGTTCCGTAAAACGGCGTTCGATAAACTGTCTGGGTGCCCCTGAACATTGTTCCGACGCCGGCGCGTCCAGGTGGTACCACCTACACAGGGAAAAGGGCGTAGGGGAGATGGGGAATTGAGGAAATGTCATTGAGATGTCCTTGAAATTCTTTAGCCGCAAGGATGACTAAAGAAAGCCGGCGTGTGTAAATTCTCAAGGTGAGTCAGGCACATGTTATTTGAAAGCTGTGTACCTGTGGATAGTAATTTTAAAAAAGCTAGAGTGAGTGAAATATTCATTGACAACAACAGAAATTTTTAGACAAATTACCGCGGGAAAGTGCCTCTGGACTTTACTAGATTACGTGTTAAAATTTACAATATTTTGAAAGATGTTACCATAACACTTCCCACAAAAAAGCAGAAATTATGTAATTCTTTGCCGTAAAATTATTACTGCCAACAGCACTTCGGAAACACTTAGGACTAGCTTTCACCAACTTGCTTTCAATACCTTTTATTAGCTGTCAACAACTCTTTCAATAGCTTGCAACAACTCTCGAACAACTTAGGACTAGCTTTCATTAAAGGCTTTGGTATTACGTAATGCATTATGTCGCATAATTACCAAGCTAAGATAAGAGACGGCTGGAGCCAGCAAAAACAAAACTAAAGTGAATTTTTAGGAGGCTCTTAAATTTACTCTTAAGGCATTAGGATGCGTGAGCATCAATTCTCGTTAGGTTGTGAAAGCGGGCGTTTTTACATTGCCGCCAATAAATATCAAGCAATTGGCCATGCTCCCGGTAGTTTCGGTAGTTTCAAAAAATCTGCCCCCATCACTGACTACTCTCACATACTGGTACGAAAAGAAGAAGACATGGCCTTTCTTAGAAAAGATGTGGGGGAGATAATATTGTAGCAGTCAGGGAACGCGGCTGGGTAGCGTTCAAGGCCGAATGACTAACTTGGAGCGAGGGTGTGCTACAAGGGTGAGTGTGGGCCCTGACGTCACATACCCTTACCCTCTAAGTGATAAACAAGCGCGGGTGAGAACCTTTGAAGTTCACAAGGTCGACGACACGTGGCCTTTGTCGTTTGAAGAAACGTGCAACCACGATGTCGGAGGTCCAGCTGTCCGCCAACCTCGCAAGGTCCGCTTGAACGAAGACAACCCTTCCGGAGTAGTACGGCGCGTGCGTTTCCCACTTCCCGAAGAGATGGAGACACAAATCGAGACGTTACCGCGTACGGAACATCGGTTGCTTGCATCACCCACGAGGAAGAAGCCTAGAGCGGACGACGCCCCTTAGCGTCGATTTGACGTCGTGTCCCCGCAACCGCCAACGACAGAGCCTACGTGGAGGTAAGAAAGGTTTTGCTTTAAACTCACCGTGCTCTCACATGCCTTTTCATTTTATCATAGATGTGTATTCCCCGTGTAATGACATTCAGTTAGAATGTTCTCGTGAAATTAATTTCTATTTCTGTCAAAACATGACCTAAAATACAAGGGCTCCGGCCCGCTACATAGTAATACTAATATATAAAAGACCGTATAGAATTTGCCAACAAGTATCGAGAGCAAAAGCTGTAAAAATTTCGTTAGCCATATCTTCCGCATTAGAAAGTCAGCCTTTTTTACTGACTGCCTCCTCCTGCTGCATTTTCTTTATTTCTTACACTTGACCGACGCGTTTTCCGACCTTCTCTACTTGCTCATTATATAAACTAATATCATAGTGATAATTGTTTTTCATTTATTTGACAAGTGTAGGGTTCTATGCGTGAATTGGTTTTGTTAACACAGCTCCGCTAAGCATCATCAGCGGTGATTTGGAATCAAAATGGCGTCTTATGTCATTCGCAGGTGTTCCTCTGACGCGACACAAGCGGTGCCACTCCCTGCCCTCAGAACCTGAAGAGATTACAAGTGGTGGCGTTGGCACCTCGAGCTTGGCCTGTTCGGGTGTTCTTGGCGATGACGTCTTCGAGCCTTTTCCCGTCTCCGAAAGTGTCGACCAGGACAAGCTGGAAGTGAAGTCTCCGTTTGCGTGCAACCTGGACGGTTTTATGGCTGAAATTTTGAACGAGGCTGAGCTCGAACTCTCACATGCGGGCTGTGCCACCGAAACCACAACACGACAATGTGCGACCGAACTTTCCCCGTGAGCGCCGGCTACTTGAGTTCGCCGTGGACTTTTCAAACTCGAACCTAGCATCTTACGTGCGATGCGCCCAGTTTTATCCCCGTGATACCCTTTTGTTGATAGTTTTTACAATGTTTATTCAAACACATTCATTTTGTAGTGGTTCTGTTTGATAGCATTTGCGATGTTCGTGAACGTTTCATGTTGGCCTGTTAACCTAGTGGCGGTTGGACTGGGCAGAAGTTTATAGTCAGCCAGTATGAAATACTACTGCGTAACATCTGGTGTGTGCGAAAACAGGAGAAGGAGAGAGAGAAATTTTATTGAGAGTTGAAGTGAGCATATTTGGGGTCGGATGGACATTTACCCACGAGGAAATATGAATGCTGCTTGCACGCAGGTCATATTTCGCGTAAAACTCAGAGTAGGAAGTGAGGCGAGGACACTTACCTGTTCATTCACTAATCGCATGAATACGATAATTGCTATGGTATGGTGTACAACCAAGTTGGAACGGCGGTGCCGTCTGGGATATACGGAGTGAAACACATGTTTATACACCGGACCGCGCAGACAAGTCTGCTGGCCTATACAAAATTTTCTTTCGTCTGTAGTTAGGGGGAGTAGAAAAGATACCTTCGAATGCAAACTGACTGGGATCGAAATAAGTACAGTCCTACAAAAAACTACGTGTGTTTTTGTTCGGTTTTGGTTGAGGCGGAGTCGCCGAACCCAGCTGAGCATTTTATCGCCATGGGCGCCGGGGCGAAACATCGTTTTTCGTTTTCCACATAAAGTATGAATTGTCGTTGACGTTTTTGCTAAAAAAAGACGCATGGTATTTGGTATAAAACACACATCCAGGCCACTTTATCGGCCCGGGATGCTTATTTCCGAACGTTTCGCTGTACAGAGCACCCACGTGACGTGTATGTTCGCACGATGCAGAACCGTAATTAAATGGTGTTATTGGCTGCGGCGCAAACTTAAAGCGACCTAAAACATACCAAATCAATATTAATAACTAAAACAACACGTAGATTTGAGTTTCTAAAAAATTTTAGAAAGAGATAAGCAATTACAAAAGCAAAAAAAAAAAAAGAGACATTACGAGATAGGCCTCCTGGGGCTCGAACCCAAGCAGTCAGCGCCAGTACCCTACATCGATGCCGGCGAACCCGAACGGTGGGCTCCTGTTAGCAGGCGCTCAAATGAATAGCGCAGTGACATCACACATGTCAGGTTGGTTCTCTGCCCGGCGAAGCGTTTCGATACACGTGCCCGCGATGGCGCCTATCTAATGTTATTGAGCGTCATAAGAGTCGAATTACGTGTAGCCACCTACGAGGATTGCCCAAAAAGAATGCTCTTTAGCCGTGAAAATCAATTAGGTAAGATAAAATAGGGGAACGGAAGAAATTATTAGCCAGCAAGTTCAAGAGAGAAAAACGATGAGGAGGAGCGGAAAACAAAATAAAGCTGATACGAGCACTTCTAGGACAGCGGACGAGGCATCTCTACAACGGATCAGTGGACGGCGTTACTTACGTCCCCACGGAAGTGGCCGGGCTACATTGAGCTCCTGAAAGACGAAAGAACTGGAAGGGACAATGGCAGCCCTACGCGTCATAGGCGAGTCTCCTGCAGCCTTCTCTGATGATTGCTGTTGTTCCTCGCTTAGCGGCGAATGCCCATGTGAGGGGTTACACCTTCCAAGTTGATTAAGAGAGATAAACAAAAGTAGAACACACAAAAAGAACAGCAAAAGCTCAATAAAGGAAAAAAACACCGGAAACATAAAAGCAAAATAGAAATAAACTGTAGATAAGAACAAGGTGCTCACAACAGTCACACAAGGGAAACACTGCCCTATTACTGTTCCGCACTTCCGACAGCTTTCCCGTTGAGTTGAACTTCCTCAGTTTCCGTATTGGAGGAAGGAGTGCCGGAAACTGCCCCGCGACAAAAACATGAGAAGGCTGTTTCGTCAGCTCGGTCTTGAAATCCTCAGTGAGACCAACTTTTCCAATTTGAGCCAACATTCCAACATTCAAATTAACAGAAACTAGAATTCCGAATAAGTGCTTCAGCCGGCATGCTATAAACCCTCTTTAAGGTAGCCCGGCAACAATACGCAAATAGTCCGCTGCGAAGAGATGTCTTCGGGTGCTACGTAAGTTCTCCGCAGAAAAATGGGAAAGCCTAGGGGCTTTGAAATGAATACCCATAGAAAATTGGCTCCAATCCATGCTGTGAAGGTGGTTGGAAAGCAAAGCTGTAAACGACAGCCACAACCATTGCCCGTGCGAGGTCACTTCCTTTCTGTGTTTATTTCATTTCAATAAAATTCCTCTCTCTCTCTCTCTCTTGAATTCACACACGTGGCCATACAAAGAGTGTAACCAGAGATTCTGAGAGCCGGTACCTGGAATTCGCAATGGCGGCATCCCGAAGGCAGCAGCATCGGCCACGACAGGGCTAGAGCAGCGGACGCCGCCGCGCATGCGCGGCAACTTCGTCGTCTCTCTCATTGTCTCCCCCTCACTGTTGTTTGATGTGTCGCCTCCGAAAAGCACCATCCCCCTTGACAGCCACCGAATCAAGACCAGCGTCTGTCTCCCCCCTCTGCACGTGTGGGCGTAGCTGTCGTTAAGACGACGAGCTCTTGCTCCGCTTCTCTTTGGTCCAAGGTTCGATCCCTGGCGGTGCCAGTAGTTTTATTCAGCCTGATTGGGAGTTTCTTGCGGTGGACGCCGCGACGAAACCGCTGGATAATAGATGTAGAAAGCTCTGCTTTAAAACCGTGGGCATGCTAAATGAGGCCTGTAAATCGATGCCTTCTACCTTGTGGGAACGCGACCTTAGCGCGTTCCCTTTCGTTTGACTTCGCCGCACTGCTTGCTCCTCACGGGAACTTGCTTGGCGAGACGTCGGCGAGGGGGATATACCTCCTCGCCGGAGGATGTCTTGTGGCCGGCGAGGGCGCGCGGGATGCAAGCAGCGGGAGGGTGGGAGCTCGGGAAGCGAGGCGGAAGAACGCGCCTGGTGATCTCCTTCCTTCGAGGATCGGGCAAAAAGGAGGGCGACAATGGCTGCCATCGGCGTCCCAGCGAGGCAAACGCGAGCGCGCTGAGGCGCCCCGGAGATTACTGTTGTCGCGGTGAGTCGAACCTCTCGATTCCCTTGAATTGCCCGGGCGAGGAACTAGATCCTCGCCGTCAACTAGCTAGCCCGCATGCTCTTTGTATGTTTATTATTCAGTAATAAATGTCAATGAGCGAAAACACTTGTCGCTTCTTTTGTTCCGTTGAGCCATGGCCCGCCGCGGCTGGCGCGGTACAGCGCGCAGTCGCGGGGTGGGAGAAAGCTTGCTAGCTGTGCGAAACAAGAAGGCAAGGACTGATTAGTGCCTCTCGTCACCGGATTTGGTATTACACGGGGAAAGTAACCAACCTACTTTTACCCCTTTGAATCCCACAACCTACAGACCTCCTAACCTACAGACTTCCTAACTACTATGTACAGATGCATTGCTGAGTATACATATAAGGGGCAATATATAAGGTCTGATATATATGTACGGGGGCCGAAAGCTGTATACAAATACCGTCATAAGACCCCAGGTATTTCTAAAGAGTGATATCCACGAGACCCCGTAAAGTCGACTTCAGTAATTCAGATATAAATATATATGAAGGCATTGCGCCTTTAATTATTGTCATTTGCGTACGCATTAAAGTGTGATAGATCTAGGGTTACTGACGCACAGACGGGTTTACTCTTCGAGAGTACATAGAAATGCTCATGTATTAAATGCAGAACAACAGTAGCCACATAATTGACTCGCTGGGTATAGCTCACCCCCACAGCGCTCCTACTAGTTTTGCGATTCCGTCAACTATAAAGGAAAACATTTACGTCTCTCCGCTCCCGCGTAACATGCATCCCATACATAACACAGAGGCCGTTCCCTGCAAAGACGCTATGCGAAAGTCGATAACGTTGTCTACGCGAACGCGGCCGATTACGCTTGTCGCTAAGCAATGGCCATTGCGGTGGTCAAAAATCAGGGCAACACCATCGCCTCCTGCTCTGTCCGCACGAGAGACGGTGGTTATAGTAGGGGCAGCCTTTGCTCTAGCCATGGTTGCCTTTACAAAAATGAAGACAATCATCAGCGACTACAAATTAGTGATTTTAAATTTCTCACAAGGATACATATCAAGGGAGCCGTCCACAATCGCAATTTCTGGTCTCCACCTCGAAAACCCGACAGTCAAGGTCAGCTTAATTTGCAGGGAACGAGTCTGCGCAGTAAGCTGCTGGAGGCTTTACTGACCGAGCGGACCGTACCTCCGATGTCAGGCAAGGGCAGGTTATTGTCAGACGGTGATACTACAGGTCATTATCGTTTAGGCCGGGCCCGCTTCCCACGCGCGCACCCACCCCTCAGTAAGCGGAATTTGGTGGTCTGGCGACTCCTACAGAACCACTCCTATCCAAATCTACTTGTGTATAGCTATTGCCACCCAGGGCGCTACTCCCCCGAGCGTCATAGATGACAGGAACGAGCGGACCTAACGCACACGTTATGGCAATGTCAGCAGGCGATCACAAATGGCCGCACGATCATTAACAGTGAGCATTGGGAGACCGTGCTGCTCAGCTCCTGCCCGGAAGTTCAACTCTGGGCCGCCCAGCTGGCTGAGGACGCTGCCAGAGCCCAAGAGATCACGTCCGA
Source organism: Haemaphysalis longicornis (assembly GCF_048455015.1). Taxonomy (NCBI): domain Eukaryota; kingdom Metazoa; phylum Arthropoda; class Arachnida; order Ixodida; family Ixodidae; genus Haemaphysalis; species Haemaphysalis longicornis. The sequence goes on from NW_027526445.1 coordinate 163,146,032, forward strand.
CGACTAAGCATCACAGTTGACAGACTGAGTAAAGTTTACTCTCTCTCCCTCGGGTCCGCACAATTCCTGAAAAGATTTATTATGTAACGATTATATCCCGCTAATGTCAAAGGTGCAGTGAAGCAAAGTTTTGACCCAATCATCGAAGCTTTGGCATAAGTATGCCGGCGAAGCCGCAAACTACGTACGCCATTCTAAGCGTAGCACGCGAAAGAAAACCTTAATGTAGCAACGCTTCCAAAAATTTTTTTCGTCGCCAGGTCGCTACCTGCGCAGACCCGCGCGGGACATCAGCTGCTTGCATCACCCACGAGGAAGAAGCGTGGAGCGGACGATGCCCCTAGCGTTGACTTCACGTCGTGTCGCCGCAAGCGCCAACGACAGAGCCTACGTGGAGGTAAGAAAGGTTCTGTTTTAAACTCACCCGGCTCCCACATGCATTTTAATTTTATCATAAAAATATGTATGTCCGGTGCAATGATATTCAGTCACGATGTTCTCGTCAAGTTCATTACTATTTCTGTGAAAACATGACGTGAATACCATTGCTCCCGCCCGCTACCTAATAATACTAATGTATAAAAGACCGCATAAAATTTCCTGAGTACTGTAAAAAGTATGGAGAGCGAGAGCTGTCAAAATTTTCTTAACCTTATCTTCCACACTAGAAAGTAAGCATTTTTTTCTGACTGCCTCCTCCTACTGCCTTTTCCTTATTTTGTTACATTTGACCAATGTGTGTTTCAACCTTCCTTACTTGCTCATTATTTTGACAAAACAATTAGTGCCCTTCCACTCTGTGAAGAAGGATGACCTGCAAAGCTGGACGCAGTCCAAGGATTGCACGAGAGAAAACACGTTTATCGTAATTTGCGATGGAGCATACTTCGCATCCAATTAGCTGAATGAACCTCTAAAGGATCAAAGCTTTATTCGTGCAGATAAACATGAAACTGTCTGCGTCCCTACCGCGTCGTAAGCATCTTACTGTTTGTGTAAGGCCGGGTTCAGACTGTTGCCGCAAATGTCGGACTAACTTTAAAGAAAGACGCCATTGCCCATCTCAGACAACTGAACTGCGTGAGAAGCAATTTTTTACGTCCATAGAGCACGATATGGCTGTTGCGACGGTAGTCTGAACATAGCTTAACACACAAACCCAATCCGCTCTACCACTAAGAAGTCCGGACAGGTCCCATTGGGCCGTTTAACGTCCTCGTTTATACCTCGCAACAGCCCAACGGACATTCCATCCATCAGTACGGGCAAGAAACCTATAGTTGCGCGTGCACGCCTCCTCCCTCCCATAATTCTCGACTACAAACCTGCGCACGCATAAACCGGCAACCGGTCATGTGCACGTGCTTAGATGTGACAGACGCCATCAAAAAGATCTCCTGAAAGCCCTCTGAACAAGTGATATTGCCTCACGCCGGCGTTACAAGCGGGCAAGTTGCTGTTCACCCGGGAGGGATTCGCCGCTACTCGACGAGCTGAACTGAGTCGGTAATGGTGGCGCCAGCAGCCTTCCGATGTACCTGCGCACATCCGCGCTTGTGTTCGGGCGAACGCTTCAACTCTTGCTCTTCTTCCTCCAAACGAACGGCATGCATCCCTCCCCGAACGATTTCAAACCTGGGAGCCCTCGAGCTCTATTCTCGCGTACAAACATATGGCCATTCGTTTTCCTTCCCCCTCGTATGCATCTTACTGTGTGTATAATATGTCTGTGTAACACACCAATCTACACCCGAACCACTCCATTAAGGAGGACAGCCGACTAACCGCATTGAGCCATGTAATTTCGACATCCAAATTTCCCACCAGCAAAACCGGCATTTCAGTGGTAGCGGCAAGAAGCCTAGCTGTGTGTCCACACCCCCTTTTTCTACCCGTAAACCATGCACGCATAAACCGCAAACCGGTGATGGCGCGTACTTAGGCGTGAAATACACCGGCAAAAATGTCGCTCGGAAGGCCTCCCAAGCTGAAAAAGAAATATGGGCTCAAGCCGGCGTTCCAACTGGGGAAGTTGCTCTTCTACCGGGAGGAATTCAGAGCTACTTGGCGAAGTTAAGGAGCGGAAACGGCGACGGCGGGTTTCTGTCGTTTAAGGGAGCAGCCCTTTGAGAGCCGTTACCTGGGCTTCGCGGGAGCGGCGTCTGTTTATGTCCGCGTAACCGAGTGAGCGAACGCAGCAGCGACGAAAGAAAGAAAACGGAGAGGAGCGTCTAGCGAAGGGTGAAGTAGAGTACGACACGTTCGGCTACGGCGTCATCTCTCTCACTGCATTTCCCTCAGATCTGACTCATGCGTGGCCACCAAGGAGCGCCCTCACCCTGACACTTTCTCCAGACGCTGTTCCATTCTCTGCTAATCCAAACCACGTGATGTTTGTGCGGGAGGTTCTAATACGATATGCAACATCATGCTCGCTGATCCCTTGTGCGGGGCTAATCCGAACCACGTGACATTTGCGCTGGAGGCTCAAACGCGATTTGCAACATGATGGCCGGCGGCGGAGCACTGCGAGGTAGCAGCAGAGTAGAGCACGCTGTCGTACGTTCGTTGATCACGCGGACACTTCCTGACACGGAGCAGAAATGCGCCGTGACCGAGAAGACTGCAGCTCGCGCTGCGCACAAATTGCATATTAGGGAGTGTAGTAATCGTCGGTGCATTTTTTCACTACCATCCGTGCATGCTTCTGTTTATTTTTTGGAATCATCTGATAACCACGTCTGTAAACGCTTGTGTTTTCCCGTGGCGTTTTATGGCGCTCATGCAAAAGTTATAATGAGCATGACCGCCTTTAAAAACATTTTCCTAAAGAAACTGGCGCTTCGTTAACGCTAGAGCGTTATACGAAGGCGGAAGTTTTGGCCATGTTCGTGTAACATCAATGACGGGGATGGTGCTTGCCTGTTTATATGAAAATCGCATAAAAACAACCTTTTCCTGTAGGAAACCCGGCTGCTGTCTTAAAGAAATGCCCATCTTAGAAGGAAGGTGTCACCTAGAGTATCTGGCAAGATTAGAGAAAGCAAGTGCGATTTCTTGGGTAGCTGCGGCGTGAAAAATGGTAGAACTGGTCGATATTTAGTGATTTGTTAATTCTGTGCGCCGACATATGATCTTGATCGCAGTAGGGCACTGGGGATGAACCCGGAAAATATTTTCTTTGCCTTCTGAATGTTGGCATCACTGCACTTTTTTGACCCCTTACTACGTCATCTTGTGTCAATTGCTGACTTTTTGACGTAATCCATTAGACAGATAACTATGATGATGACAATAAATCGCGTGGTCACTTCGCTGTGGGGATGGTTTTTGCAAAGATTACTGCACGGATGATGCGAAGGCTTAAGATTCCACGTTCTGTTCCGTCTACCTCTCGACGCACAAGTTGGCCTTCGGAGATAACGGGTAAGGCCTCCCAATTCAGCGTTTACTTGTTTGATTTTACAGAGGGCAGCTGATGGTGGGTATTTTCTGTAAAAATATAGAAATATGTAATAGATTTCCCTAGTGTGCAGTTTAAAGTGCTGATGACAGACACTTTGATTACTCTGTTCAGCTTTATTGCTAAGTATTAGGTCCTTCATGCCCCTGTATTTGTTTATTTTGTGTTGTACTCTCCCACGTTTGAAGTGCCTGCCAAGAAAAGTTTCGCCATAAATAAAAAAAGTCCTACGGCGGTTCCTCACAGATGACTCCGCTACGCAGCTGGAACATCACACTGGCAAGCAGAGACCTGAAGAAAAAGAGTGCTGGAAAGTGTCTTTGGCAATAACCAGAAAGCATTGAGAACAACCATTCAAGAAAGAGAGTAGCGTCCTCATAACATACCAGGAACCAGCATGGTGACACATCCCGCAGCGATTACACGCCCCAATCTCCCAGCGGTCGCCAGAAAATTGGTGGCGCACTTTTTTTTTTTGCCCCAAAAACTTTCCTTCCACTCCCGTATTCCACAGGGAAAACCCATCTGGATCAATTTTCATAACAACAGGACTGCGGCTTTCCAGAAACATAATCAGGTATCCAGACCACGTCCGCTCGCATTACGCGTCCTTCGGCTCTCCTTGCTGTGGCTGCCCATCGCTATTGCAGAGCTTGTTGTAATGTCAAGAAGGCACAAAAACGTGGGATGTTTCGATTTCGCTCGACGTGAAAAAGGCAAAGAATATGTTCCGAGTGTTTCATTTTAATGGATCAAAGCCGTCAGAAACAACGGCCGCTTACGGGACACTGGAGAGAAAGAGAGAAGCTCATTGTTATTGAGGAAGAGAAAGAAAGGTTTGGCGACGGGAAAGGGAAAAAAGGTCACAATAGAATTGAATTTCGCGCTGCGTAGTTTACACCTCCCTTTTAGTTACTAAACACGTGGATACATACCTGTGCGGGGGAGGGGACTCATGATTTGTCCGTTGATAGTGAACTAGTGGTATGTTCACTAGTTCACCAAGTGTCAAGTAGCTTAGAGCATGTCTCTTTTTGGGAGTTTCAGCTAGATAGGCCACATTGGACCAGGTTTTACCGCATATGCTTTTGATGTAACCTTCGATGGCAGTGTTAAAAGCGGCGTCCTGGACACAAGCATAGCGTTACTCACTCTTTAGGGGGTCATGGAGATGAAATACAAGTTTGAATCATTAAAAACACTGCTCTGTCCTGATAACAATGTACCAATTTTATCGCCAACATCTACAAAAACACCGAGATATAAACGAAAACAAATGAAGCTCTAGCGAGTGCCCACTCACTATCCTGCAATTTCCCTATGATATCACAGAGGCTTGTATGTGCGATTAGCGGTCAGCGCCAAGAAACATAATTGGGCGATGTAGAGGGGTGCCCAGTTCCGTTATATTGTATCGTTTGAATGCTAAAGGTCGGTTAACAAACTGGTTACTACGTTTTTGTGCTCGCCGATATTACGCCATCCCTTCCAACATTACGCCCCTCTAGCTCTAAAATTGAGTTTTAATATATTTTTTGTTTTTTTTTCGTCTAAAAGAACATCTTTTGGTGCAGGAATTGAGCTGAGTGAGTTATCAAAGACCAATTATTTGGAACTGAACAATGCTGCATTTTGTCTTCATGGCCTCTTTACGCCTGCTGGAATTTCTCTACGATGACACTTTTTGTGACATTTCGTGCGTGGTCAGTGTTGGATGTACCGTGGATATTAGTCGCTCACGTTTCATCTACTTGCGGACAAACAGTGGGGACTTCCAAGACCACCCATCTGTCATCTCGTTTCGGCGTTTGCGTGTCATTATGGGGGTTAATTCAATAAGGCTGCAATGTTCTCATTCCCCTGGAATAATTTTTGGTTTGGTGCCACACGATCAATTGATACCGATATTTCATGAAGCAAAATAATTACTATGAGACGTAAGCTGCCTGCTGTGGGGTGAAATCCCGTGGTTATAACTTCCATTTACAGATATATTACACCAGACCAGCATCTTCTTTCGTCGTTTCGTCGTGTTTTTTATCTGTCTGGGCGAATTTTAGGGCCATTTAATGCGCGCGTGGCTTATTCTGTCTCCAACCGATAGTGTCGATTGATTGATTGAAGGGTTTAACGCGCCGACGCAACGCAGGCGATGAGGCGCGCCGTAGTGGAGGGCTCCGGATTAATTTTGACCACCTGGGGATCTTTATCGTGCGCCGAAATCAGCGTACACACGGGCGTTTTTGCTTTTCGCCTCCATCAGGAAAGCGGCCGCCGCGGCCGGGAATCGAACCCGCGACCTCGTGCTCAGCAGCACAACGCCTTAGCCACTGAGCCACCGCGGCGGGTAACCCATAATGTCCCAACTCTGTGCGCCCACATTGATCTAAATAATTTGCTTAATTTTTTTAATTGACGCGGGCTCATCGTTCCCTTTTTGTGCAAATGAACCTTCTCAGATCCTGCAGGAACAAACTGATAGATAAAAGAAGGCGACGACCCTCTTTTTTCCGGCCGAGAGGAGTATCGATCAGGTGCCCGTATATCCTTTTCAGAACTTAGCCGTATTTTTTTTCCTCGTTATTTTCTTCCGTCTTTGCCTACCTGGAGAACGCCAGCTGACCAATTAGGCTGCATGCCAGGGAGAGGCACAGTGCTTTCTCGCCGGCCCAGCGCGTGTCTCGCTCATTTCGGGGAAAGTTACTCCGGCGGTGGCTTTATTTTGTTCCCCGGGTTCCTTGTGTTGGCCTCATTAGCGTCGCGATCCTAATTTGAAAAGATGATGCGGCGGTCAACTCCACTGCAGCCAGATCCGACGTTGCTGCAGTCGGCCCTAACGAAAACGAATCGGGCTGCAGATGGCGGTAAGGAGGCCATCGCCGAATCCGCGAGAGTAGCTTCCGCATCCGGTCTCGGAGGCGGGGCTCAATCTCTGGCCAGATTATGGCACCCCGCTTTTTTGTTTGTGCCTCATAACCTTTCTTTTTCTTTCTTTTTGAAGCTGCATCTGCAGAGTTACTTGTCCATGCTTGTCACTTCTTGTGATGTGTCATGTCCATCTCTGGGTCATCCTTTGTTGTTTTGTGCATTTGAGTTCTTTTTATTTTCCTTGCGTTTTTATAATTCCTTTCATTTTTCTCATTAAAACCCATCAATCAATCAACTTTTCTGGGCTAGGGTGGAACTTCTGAACCTGTCACATTAAAAAGTTGTAAGAACAATATAGGTTTATGCAGCAGCCTGCGAGTTGGTGTAATCGCTGCGGCATTTGTATTTTTTTATTCGCGGAAGCATTTAATTTGTATGAGCAATATTTTTGTACTTGGACTCGCCAGGAGGTGTTGTTGTTTATTGATTCGCAAGAAAATGAGGAAGAAAGAATGATTCATTGCGGATAATATTGTATTAAGTCGCAGGGAATATTTCCATACAACGCAGTATGGGGAAAGGGAATATAAGGGGATATATTAGTATAGAACTGGGAAGAGTACGTAGGGTAGGCAGAAAGTTTGTAAGGCCACCGCAGCGGGAGTCATCCCTTGCAGGAGAGTCTAATTACCCTTCATTACCGCCTCCTCCGTCGTACTCTCCCACCACCACACCCACACCCATCCCCCGAGCCTGCCCACATGTCGCGGATACTACAAACACACACGTTCCCTCATCGTACTCGACCAACAGATACACATCCATATCAATCCCACACACCCCACTGCACCAAGCGCGGTGAGCTGGATACTCTATATCACTCTCTTTGCGAGTGTCCTGCTGACCCATACTCTCCACTCCCCTCTTCATATCGCTGGGAGCAGGCCCTGGGCAGCTCCGAGGTGTCCACCAAGTGCTGGTCATCTCCCGAGCTCTGGCGGTCGCGGCGGACCTCTGGTCATCCACCACCCCACCTCGCTAACCCGCTTTTCTAAATAAAGTTTTGTTTCTCTCTCTCTCTCTCTCTCTCTCTCTCTCTCTCTCTCTCTCTCTCTCTCTCTCTCTCTCTTTCTCTCTCTCTCTCTTTCTCACAGAATCCGGGAAGGCATGCGTGGCACGCTTCACAGACCACAGTTTACAACACGCTTGTTCGACACTCCTTATTGCGGCTTTGAACGTGACGCTTACCTTGCTGATGAGGGTATTGCTGCTAGCCGGCTGCAGATTCTTTCGAGTAAACAGCGGTACAAGCGCCAGCCATCAACTGCGCTCAGGGAAAAAGAAAAGCCATTTCTTCTTCTGACATCGTGGTTTCATTAGAGCGCCATGCACCTTTAGTTACTCCAAAGCTTGGCGTAGCCAGAACCTCTTTACGTTGAAGCTAAACTCTCCAGTAAATAAATATTTCTGTTTGTCTCTCTGTAAACAGCTCCACCCCGTATACGTTGTATATAGTAACGGCCAGGGGACATTACTTCAGTTGGTGGCTCTTCATTGTGTGTAGCAGCCCCCTATTGTTATCCCACATTGAAGTTCAAGGTTGACTCACCAAACATTCTTACCGGGACAACAAGCTAAGACTCGGCTAATTTCATTGATTAACAACGGATCTGTTTAAGCCGAATGTTATCCGTCCGTCGCACCAAAAAATCTCACGGAGCGATGACGTCACCTCGCCTCGCCTATCAACCCCTGGCGCAAGTGTGCGTATATTCCCGCCCGCTTCGCAAGCCTAGGCATGTCTCCGCCGAGCCTGACCGGCCCCGTCAAGCCGTGACGTCACTGCGAAACACATGGCATAAAGGCTCGTGTGCAGCGGCGGTCATTCAGATGTAGTGACGGAGAGCTCGAAGAGAGAGAGAGAGAGAGAGAGAGAGAGAGAGAGAGAGAGAGAGAGAGAGAGAGAGAGAGAGAGAGAGAGAGAGAGAACAACTTTCCTGTGTGCCCAGATCCGCGCGCGCGAGGAGAGAACCGCTTACCGGGCCTCGCGCTGCTAAGCGAGAATGAGATCGTCGACGCCGAGTGGACCCGACAGAGCGTGTCAAAGAGGCTGCGGCCAAACGACGGCCGCCATGTTTCCATCAGCTCCGCTGTGTCTGCAGCCTTGCACCACTGGTGCAAGGTTCATTCATTATTTCCGCCACCTTATAAAACAATAGTTTTCTTCCGCTGTTCCGAGATGCATTGAACTCCCATTGAACATCCACTTATTCTTTTAATTCTACTTATATGATAAACAACGAAACAAGTGATCTAACTCGCAGTTATGGCTAGTTGACGGAGCGTTAGAAACATTCTTCTAGCCATCTCTTACGACAAGAAAATGCGCTATGATGCTGGATACTTAGGTCTACTTTTTGTTGGCCTCTCTCAGAGTCGAGGTAATCTTCGTTTGCCTTCGTTTTCTGTAACATCCTTTCCTTCCTATTTCTCTACACTAAAAATTAAGCGAAATATAAACATGGTTTTAACAGCGGAGTGGTTGTACAAGCCGTTGCTGGAAGAAAATAGCAAGAAAATGCCGTGCGCTGGTGAGCGCGTGCCTCGCGGCGACCGGCAAGTCCCCGGCTAATGAAGTGGCTTTGGCAAAAATAAAAATAAAACTCCAGCGCTGTCGTCAAATGCTACCGTCCACGCAAAAAACAAAGAAAACTCTAGCACTAATCCTGAAGATGAAACGACACGCTGTTTGGGGGAGGTCGCAGTCTCTAGAAGCCATTATGGATTATTGGAGACATGGTTACGACTGTGCTCAGTATTCCGGAGACGACTTGCAGATCCCGACACCGCTGCCTCGAGTCGATGACAAAGCGCTGGTTGATGTCTACAATGCCGAAGATGACTTTTCATCCACCACTCGCCGCGAAGAAGACGACGCCCTCTTCGATGCACATCGCGACTATTACTAGCACAGCAACTATGAAAATAACTTATAAGCAATGATACTGAACTTAACCGCGTGTTCGGTAATGCTCACCTAAAATAGCGTCGCCATTCAAGTCTAACACGTGAGTACAAGCTTCCTGAATTTTTTCGCGCCATTTATTTCGTTGACTATCTGGTATGTTTTTCGCCTCCAAGTATCGAAAAAAATATTTTGCTCCCGAGAGTATTGTCTCTCGCACTCCGAATAAATTCAGAACGTTGCCGTCGAACACGCACTGGCTAGGCTCACCGTTACAGCTTCTGCATTAAATTTGAAGGTGAGAGCAATGTGGCCAAGCTGGGTGTAGCCTCATTTCATTCGAATAAGGAGCGAATAACGGGGCAAGCCTGAACTGTAAATTTAACGAAGGCATTGTTTTGCCCTGGCGTTCGGCGTTCTTTACATCAAAGTTCCTGGATAATTGTTTGAAATACAGCACTGCTGTTGTTTGCCCTCTTTCATCTCGCAACACCGAGAAAAATCCCGAAAACACTGCTGAGAATGTTTTCCATCGAGCAGCGACATATTGTCTCTCAAAAAAAAAAAAGATTATCACAGCTCTGAAAAATGCTTTTTGAAATATTACCTGCCGACGAGTGAGAACTACAGCCAACTACGCGGGTCTACACGCTCCACGTGGGTTCAAAATGTTGCAGTCTTCGCCAACGCTCTTTTTTTATTTGGTATACACGCTCTTCTGTTTAGTCGAGTGCCGCCCACTTTTCAGCGCTGTGAGACCAGATGGGAGATCTCTCGGTCTCTAGGAACTACGACAGAGTGCACAAAAATGGAGCCTGGGCGCTTTTGGGGATCAAAAACAAATAGAAAAAACGAATCTTGCATTCGTTTTGACCTGTATTGCAGTCCTGAAAAATGTATGCGTATTCTATACGCGCCGTAAACTTTACAAGAACATATACCTGCCAGCATGCTTCTTCGGCGCCCACGTATAGGATTGGAATGTGTTATGAGATTGTCAGCACCCTCGCGCACACGGGGCCAATTCCCTTAGTTCCCGCGTTCTTGGAAATTCCCGTAAAATTGCCGAACTGAAGAAGTGCACATGTAGTTTTCAATATCGTAGCTTGAAAAATTGCCTATTTGTTTTAGTGCTCACTTTCAGAACAGGTGCAACGAAGACTTACGGCTTTGCGGTTTAGATTTTGGTGGTGTGCGCAGGTCACCTTGTAACGCCGGCGGCCGTAAACTTGTTGGTCGGCAAGTCCAGTTATGACTGCACATATCTGTCTGAACTCCTCGAAGATGTTACCCATTGGCTGAGGGATTTCGGCAGCGGCGGTGCTCGATGCGAAGTGGGAGCAAGGGATCGCTCACATCGGTTCTATACTACGACCATGGAGGTGGAAGTCTGGTCTAATCGCAGTTACTGTGCATGCATTCCAAAATGGTCGTCTCTATCTGGCGACTCGGCATGCCGTTTCGAGCTACTAAGTCGGGGCCTCGGTCTGTTGAAAAGACATAACCCACTCGCTTTCCAGATAAACCAAACCGTAGGCTACTTGCACGAACGTTAAGTTGACTGGCGCCACCAAATTTCTATAAAACCGCAAGACACGTAAAACTGTAAAGGTTTTGACGCGTGAAATTATACTGTTAGAGCTACTTAATAATCCCCCAGATCTGGCAGTTTAGCAGTAAATCGTGATTGACAGCCGTTCACTTTGACCCAGACACGGGTGGTCTTGCAGCGGTAGGCGAAATGTTCTCTAGAGGGACGCCTCTTCACGCAGGTTGGTATAGTCAAATCAATCGCTTGCAATTAGTTTTGCAGCGATTTTAGTTTTGTGTGTGTCGCTACCGCATCTGTTGTCATGCACGTAGAGGAAGCTGCTCAAATATGAGTTCGCGCTGTTCAGCTATGGCTTCGACTGCACCTTCTTCTCGGCGATCAACTTCTGTAGGGGGGGGTGCGAGGCCTAACGTCGGTCCCGTACGCCCCACCAGTACTGGGTGTAATATCTCTCAGTTTTTCTGTAATAAACCTCTAACGCACGACATCGCGGTAAACACTGAGAGTAAGAATGGTGCCATTCTCCAACGTGAAGCCGCTTCATATCTTTTACAGCCCCAGTTATAGCAAAAATAGTGTGCGGCTACATAGAGGAAAGCAGCAGCATGCACGCCCGTTGCAATGCCTTACCGATATGCCGTAAAATCTGGCACACTCGCTTTTTCCACACGCACACACACACATACACACGCAGAGACAGATAGAGAGTGAGAGAGAGAAAGAGAGAGCGATAGATAGATGAACATATTTATTCGCCGTTCTATAGAGGCTTCAACATCGCCTTAATTGAGTAGCCAGTACGTTGTGCCTAAAGCGGTTTGCTCTGTTGGGAACGGAGATTGAGTGCGAGTGAAGAGGTGACAAGCTAATCTCGGGGAAAAGTTCTCTGCAGCTAACCATACATCCCAATCTGAAAAAAAGACAATATTATCCCTCCTTCATGCGTATATATGAGGAACATTGGTGGAATTATTACGAAACTTGTGCACGAGGCAAACAATTCAACATTTCACTCTCCTTTTGTAGGCAATTACTCGGATGTTTTTAATGGGATGTTAGTGACTGTTTTAGTATACCCTTTATGTTGGGGTTGTCACATGTCTCATCTCACCATACAAGCTGAAACGTCGCTATTACAGCGCCCTTTAAATGTTTGCGCGGCTATTTGCGGCCGGCCGAAGTAACTTATGATTTGTTCCTAAGAGATGGAAGCTGCTATACATAACATTCTCTTCTGTGAATTCTATTCGCTTGTCTAAGTTATATTTTCCTTTTGGGTATGATGACAATGACTATGATGACGACGACAATGATGTATAGACGGATTGTGTAGACCGGGCGCCATCTGGCGGTTTGCTCTGGACATAACCAATGTTTTTTTTTTTTTTTTTTGGGGGGGGGGGTGTGGGGGGTGTGGCAAGTTATGTAAGGGACACACCGTTTGCCTCCTTGAACACTGTACACTGGACACTTGAACACTGGACTGGATTATTATTGAACACTGGATTCAATAATAACGGTATGCGTTCTGCTTAATAAAGGGCATAAAGTAATTGTCAGGGCTTGGTATGAAAAGTGGCGATAACGCAGACTATTACCGCGGAAGACATTCCGCGTGTATTGGGGTCGCTCAAATGCCACTTTGCCTGACTTAGCTAATAAGTGGCACCATTTCTTTTGTTACGGGAGACGCAAATGTTGCCAAAGCCCAATGCTTTCTTGCCCCCTTTTTGTTCATACATTTTGTGCGCCTAGTTGTAACTGCGCGCTTTTCCAGTTCACGCGCACAAAGCAAATTGTTCCATAGTGTTCCGCCGTGAGGACACTATTCTATTTTAGGTACCCTAGCTGTTCAAAAGTTTTAAAAAAAATTCTTGATGCTTTGTCGCCACTTTAAAATACACGGGCTTCCAAGGAAGAAGTACAGGGCTGAAAGGTGGCTATTCCGTGTACTATCGTGATGAATTCAAATACGAACAACGGAGCAACAGTGGCAGTTCAACCTGTTTTGAATTATTACAGTTACTTGCCCCTTTACGGTTTTCCTCGACGCAATAAAATGACATTCCGACGGCCTGATTATTTGCAACTCAGTCAAGTTGTTCTAACCTACTTTTACACCCTAGCACCCTCGGCTGTTCCGATCCTTGATGCGAATTCAGCCATGCGGAACACTTTAGGGGTGGGGCTTGTCGTCGTAGCTCGTCCGGAGTCACGGTGTCTAGCCACCGTTACAGTAACGCGGCGCCACGCACCCAAACAGAGGCTTCGAAAAGATCACCGCTTTCCCTGCTCAGGAACGAACTTGGGTCCCTCCCGTTGCGAAGCCCACGTCAATGCCATTGCGCCCATAGGCACCCGTTGCTCACGAGCAAAGAGTTGAGGGGCGATGTTTGCGCTTCGCCGTTGCCATGGAGGTTGCGGTTGCTAGGCCGGAAATAGGTGCGCAATAATAAAAAAAAAAGAAAAGAATGAGGAATTAAAGCATTATTACCCAAAATGAATGAACCCTCAATCAAGTTATGGGCCTTTTCAGAGGCTGCAGAGCCCTCTCTTGACTTCTTCCGGTATCAACGACAGGCTGATACTAAAATTAGTGAAGTGAGGCCGCGACAGCCCCTTTGACGAATGCCTGCTCCGCGCTTGATAGCTTTTACATTCAGTGGAACTTCTTAATTTTTTTCGTTCTGAAGTCTACATAAAATCCTGAATAGTAAGGAATTTGACAAGAGTTTGTAACTTGCTCTATGACCACACACACAAAAAAAAAAACATTGAAATGAGTCCTAGATATTTATACACACCACGGGACCTCCTTTGCGGAAGAGAAGAACCTTCGCGGTTTTCCTGGGACAAGGGACGAACGTAGTTAGAGCGACCGATGTATTCAAGTAACCCAGCCTGCCAAAAATAAGTTGAAATGCCGCTTTTTATTGAGGCCACCTTGATCGCATCGAAACAACACGAACAATCAGTTTTGAGATTACTTACAATGGCATTTATTTCGGCGGACATAGGAAGTCAGCGGAGCATCATCGTGCACATTTTTTATTGGTCTCAATCAACGCTCAGAAGCAACGACATCTGGAAGGCACGGATGGAAAAAACCGCTGACAGTAAGGGATTTTTCGTTGAAAATGTTTTACCTAGAAACACATGCAATGCTGTTTTTATGTGCTCTAGCGGAGACATGGCGCACACCCTTTTTGTCAACCTTGGAGAGAAACCTCATCGAAGCGTCCTGAAGACTAGGTTCGTCCTGGTGGGATGGCGAATAGGGTAGACATTCGCGTCGAAGCTCCCCTGTCGCGAAGAGGGAAAGAAACTTCTGTTAAGATAAGATAAAATGCAGCGCCACGCCATCCACGATGATTTCACGGCTCACAAAAGGATGCTAAACATCAAAAGGGTGAAGAGGGACAACAACACTGAGAGGAAATAAAGCGGAGCCGAGATGACTAAAGCGGAACAGAGAAAGGAATTAAAGTGTGGCAGAGAAAGAAAGAAATGACACGATAGGAACGAACGCTCATGCTTTAAAAAATTGCTTTAATACAGAGTCATGTTTTAAAAGTACGTCCTTTAATACAGAGCATTACGTGCCTTGGTCGTTTCGTGGAGAAAAAAAAAGAAGCTGTCATTGTTGTTTTTTCAGAAGGAAGAGAGATCTTCGTCTTTCGTATTGAAGTTCAGGTCGTTTTTCCTTAATGGTATAGAAGCATAAAACAAGTTGCCGAGACGTATTGTAAGGAATTGGAATATTCTCTTGATGTTTATTTTGCAGAGCAATGAAAATGCGATTGCGCGTTTTTTTGAAGTGACTGCTTGTATTAAATGTCTGTATCTTTCGTTCCCGTCTCTGTAATGACCCTCAAGTGAGGGTTGACAGTACAAATGAATATAAACAATGCCGGAGCAAGTTTAAGAACACTCTCCCCCCTCTTCCCGTCCCCCCACAAAAAAAACAAAACGTTCGAATTTCGTTGCAGTAACCATAATCAATGTGCAATTTTTTTATATTCGCAGCCACCTCATTCCGGACTTGCATTACGAACCATTAAATCCCGCATTTGATAAACTTACGAATCGGTTAATTTGCCGCTTTTTCGTTCTTTTCATGTGTGCAAGGGTGACCCATACACAGCTGTCATACTTCCACTTTCAATACGTCTATTTAGAGGATTAATGAAAATTGATGCCACATCCCAGTTTGATAATTTCTTTAGATCTGTTGTTTTTTTTTTTGTATCCGCTGGTCCATGGGACAAAACCAAGGGATGAAACAATGGGTGAAAACCAATGGTTGAAACAAGTTGGCGAAAATGTTACACGGTACTACTTTCCATTGCATATAAAGCCGTAGTTGCTCCCATTGAATGTGTTGTGTGCTTACTCCGTTTTAAATAAAACAAAACAGCATAAATAATTTCTTCTTCACTGTTTAGAGCGTCAGCTATTATCCCGTTTCTCAATTTCCAGAAAAAAAGACAACTTCATTTGCGTTTTACTGCGGTAATACTATTAGACATTTATCTACGTAAAATTGTGGGTAAGTATTCAGTTTGTTGTGCAACTCAGTAACTAGGGGTTATGCTGGGAGTGGATTAATACTAGGTCTTTCGTTATTTACCACTTTCTTTAAAGCAATTAAGTAGGCGTCTAAAGTTGCATTGAAAACAAAAGAGGACATAAACAGCTTAGCTTTCCTCAATATATAGTTTAAAGTGTATTTATTCTCCTTCTCAGGTGCGAAAGGAGGCCCATAAACTCGCGCAGAGCGAACGCACTTGCAATGATGAAAAACGATTCAATACCTGGAAATACAACAATATATACCGGGATAACTTCGTAGAAATTGCACTAAGGTAGCGCTTTGGGCATATTGTCTAGACATGCTGACGGTGTAACCAGACCAGCTTAAACAAGGACGAGAAAACTATATCTGCCTATCGGTTCTTTATGATCCTCGTTTATCTGTGGGTCTTGTTGTACGAAAGATATCCTCTCACGCGGGCAGCAACTACACCACAACCTATATCATTTTGTCGTGACTTCTTTCAAATAGTGCAAAAAATTGCCCCTACCTTCGACGCCATGAAATCTCCGTGAATTTGCAGAAGGCCCAGCTTCGCACGACGCGCGATTTAAAACTGTTTTCTAGAGAAAGAAATAATAGTTTCGACTGCTTCCAAGTCAGAAATAACGGCACACAGAAATAAAGTCCCACATTTTGTTTTGTTTGGGAATAAAATAGCAATTACTTGTTTGGCGTAACAGTAACACAAGAGGGCAGTACAAGCCTCTTCATTACAAAGAACGCAATGCTTGATATTTGTCCAGACTCCTAGTAAGTTGGTGGGTCACCAGATTGAATTGAAGAAAAAAATAACAAAGAAAACGGGCTGTTTTATTCACTACTGCGCTGATCGAGTTCGAGCTTGACGAATGAGTCAATCGGCGCTATCGGTACGTTCCGCCGTAGCGTTTCGCTGCTCTTACCGCGTCATGCAACCGATGGTCACATCCGTCTTTTTCTGTGATCACACCATAAACTTATAACATGATGATTTGGTTGATTTTAGGGTTTAATGCGCCTACACAACGCAGGCGATGAGGCGTGCCGTAGTGGAGGGCTCCGGATTATTTTTGACCACCTGGGTATCTTTAACGTGCGCCGAAATCTCGTACATACGGGCGTTTTTGCTTTCCGCCGCCATCAGAAAACTTCTATCATAGCGGCAGACGATAGGGTGGTGGTGGTGACGGCCGCCAAGGTGATAACGGAACAAAGCTTGCATTGAAGTAGAGAGCTCAACTATGTTACAAAAAGCGATTGAAAGAAAAATAGATACAGTAAAAACATTCTGTAATGTCTCTTAGTTCAACATCCGCCTATTGCTTGCTCTTGGATCATCTTTACTTGATTGACTTGTCATATTGCCGCCAATTTTAACCCGAAAGAATGTGTTTCCCTTGCCAGGCTCAGCTGCCGCCCTAATTTTTATAATACATGCCAAGTGCTTTTATATCTTTTATGTGCAATATGTGATGCATTGGTTGTGATTCCTATGCGTGAAGCGTGAGATTGCGCTCCATGTCGTCATAGCCATACGTGCATCACGTCACTGATTGCTTACGTTGTGATTACGTAAGAAACACGGCGTATTCACCCTAAATTTATGCAGTCGAGAATAGGGCCCCTGGGTCCTATTCTCGACTTCATAAATTCACAGTGAATTCACCATGTTTATTGCGTAAACAAAGTGTAAGCAATCTGTGACGTGTGCACGTGCAGTGTATGACGATATGCAGTGTAATTTGACGCTTAGCTTACAAAGACCACAACGAAGGTATGAAATATTGCGCATAAAATATATAAAACGCTTGACATGTCTTATAAAAAATCAGACGGCCCCTGAGGCTAGCAAAAAAATTACCAGTGGCTTAGCTCGGCTATGCGAGGATATACGTAGCGTAAGCTAAGGTTCATCTGGGTATTCTTAGCTTTCCTGGTTGTCTAGGGTTAGCTGATTATCATGCTTATTGCTGCTAAAACAATTTCCAATCCAATCCAATCCAAACCAATCCAGTCCAGTCCAGTACAGTCTAGTCCAGTCACTGCTCCTCGCGCATTGCCCAGCACGGCTTTCCAGGAGCCATGCGAAACGGCTATCAAGCGGCTCCGGAGCAATGTCAGACTTGGCTACTGCGCAACCGAGGAGCACAGCTGGGCACGCGCCGGCGCCTCTGGAATGCGCAGACCGGCGAATGTGCATACCCAATTCTGTACACACGCGTACTCCAATTGAATTGGATCCAATACAATAAAATCCAATCCAATCCAATCCAATCCAAGCAAATCCAGTTCAATCCAATTCAATGCAATGCAATCCAATCCAATGCTCCTCGCGCTTGCGCTGCACGACCCTTCAAGGTCCACGCGAAACTGCTCAACCTCGGCCAGTGTAGCTTACGCTACAAAAAAAAAATGTTAAAGGTGCAAGTTGGTGACAACACATCCATCAAGTAACGTCGATCCAAAAACGAGCTTAAGGCGCCTGTTAAACTACAAATAATGTCACACAATCTTTTTTGTCGTATATATTTCTTTCTTTCAATCGCTTTTAGTAACAGAGTTAAGCTGTCTGCTTTAATGCGCGGTTTCGTTGTGCTATCGTTTTCGCGGCCGTCACCGCCGCCAAGCTATTGTCTGCTGCTATGTTGCAAGCGCGAGCACAAAAAAAAGACGGAGGTGAGCATCGGTTGTATGACGCGGAAAGGACAGCGAAACGCTATGCCTAATAACGGCGGAGCGTAGCGATGTCGCCGATTCACTCGTTCGTCAAGCCCGACCTCGATCAGCGCAGTAGTGAATAAAAGAGTCAGTTTTCCTCGCTACTTTTCTCTTGAATTCAAAACTGTGACCCACCAGCTTACTAGGAGGAGTCTGCACAAATTCTACGAGTTGCGTCCTTTGTAATGAAGAGGTTTGTATTGCCCTTTTATGTTACTGTTACGCCAAACAATTATTTGCTATTTTATTTCCAAACATAACAACAAAATACGGCACGTTATTTCATGTCCCTTTCTTGCTGACTTTAATACAGTCAAAACTATTGTTTTTTTCGCTAGAAAAGAGTTTAAACCACGCGTCGTGCGAAACTGCGGTTGAAAAAAATATATAGAATATGCGCTTTCAGTAGGGAGAAATAAGGAAAACTTTAAAACTGGGCTAGTAAACGTTACAGCGCCGAACGTCAGAGAACGTTATTGCCCTATCTCACGCCAACGGCAGCCGCCATTTTCAAGCAGCTACGTAACAACGCGTCACTTTTACGCAAGCTGAAGTTGCCAATGTGTTGCGTAGCGTTCCTGCTAACCGTTTATATTAGGTTACGGCTTTTTTTCAGCCAATCACAGAGAGGGCGTGACGTGCAAGTCATACTGTAGTTGAATAGCAAAGACAGGCCTACGTGGTCATGCGTGCTGCATTTCGTCTATTTTTCATTGCCGGCCAATAATTATGCGATTTCAGTGGAGAGAAATAGGAAAAATTTGAAAGCAGGGGCTAGTAAACGTCACGAAACATCGAAATCCTGAAAGCACACACAGCCGCTTTGTCAGCCGGAAGCACGTGACCAAAACTGAAAGCCAATCAGACAAGGCTTATGGCGAATGCACAGGTCACGGGGAATTTTCGAAGTCGAGAATAGGGCCCTTGCTCGTCTCAGCAGATTTGCCTCCCGTTTCTGCTTTGCTTTTGTGGCGATATTTTTATAGTGGCTACCCAATTTTCTCATTGCCCCTATTGAAACAAAGCCGGCCAATAGCCGCTACCCCACTCTAAAGACGTCATTAGAATGCTCGAAGAACGCCAAGACTGGAAGAGAAAAATCTTTCGAGCAAGTGTCAGTGTTATCTGTGGGTATAAAGCAGCAATTTTGAACTCAGGTAGTTAGCGACAGCCTGTTCTAAGTACGGAATGTGTTTATTGACTACATCATGAAAGCAAGATTTAGAAAAAAGTTGAAAGAAGTGTTGCAGGGTGTCTTTAAGCATCCACCATTGTTCGCGTCGAGTGTGGCTTGAATAGGTGACTTGTTCCTTACTGCGTCGTAGGTTACTTCGTTGAAATGTTTTCTTGAGTGCGCTGATAAGTAAGCGTAATAGGTTTGCAAACGTCACCAGCCTTCTTACCTTGGTCCCCCGAATATACATTTAAAGCACCTTTCCGTACAGACGATGTACGTTGTCTGGATTTCTCGTTAACAAAGTTCTGGCTACAGTTAGCGTTTTCCTCAGCACCATTGGCTCTCGAGAGTGATGTGCCCCGCTACGCCGATTTTCTCAGTAAGTGGCCAGTCCAGGCGCCCATATTTGAACGCAAGGTTTACTGCAGCTAATGGTTAAAAAATATCACGGGAAATTTTCAGCTCTTTTTTCAACCAGGTGGAAGTTTTGTACCGCAAAAAATAATTTACTACCAATATAAATAGCTAGATCGGAGCCAGTGATATTGGGAATAGCCGTTACAGTGCGAGTCGGTTAGCCCTTGGAAAGAAAAGTTGTCCGGGTAATCGTTACATCGCATTGATTGCACTAGCAAATCAATTATGTTGTTAAGTTTTTTCTATCGTTTGCTGGTCTCAGCTATTAAAATAAATTAGCATTCAAGTACATGAACGCATGAAGTCAAACACAAACTAGAAGGAACACAAGGAGTTTCAACAGAAAGCATTTATCCTTCAAAACTAGGCAAGCGTATTCATCAGTAATCTGTGCAACACAGTATTCTTTGTCACGAATGCGCTTTCTAATAGGATACAAAAAATAATTGTAAATATCGCGATGACACCCGCGCAGTCTGCCTCCTTTCTAAATGTCATGACCGGTTTCCAACGCGGATCAACTCTGCTACGGTGGTGGCTTATTCAGTTTTCGGGTATGACGTGTCGCACCGATTAATAACCTCGAATGTTGCCTTGTCCCCCAGCATCAACAGCTTCATGCTCATTCCCTCAAACCTGTTTTACATGCTTGCCATACCTTATGTCGGCGAACACACGGCACCAGATGTATATAATTCTTTACTCTTACAAAAATCTTTCAATCACGTTTTATGTTTCTGTGGAGCCCGTACCTAATTTTTCCGTAGATTAATGTGACAGCAACATGAAAAAAAAAACGACAAAGAAATTCTACCTGCAATTTTATATTGCAGGTCAAAGCCTAGAATTGTTTGAAACGATGCCGTAATAAATGTGCCTGTTTTAAAATTAGAGTAAGTTCATTGCGCCGTGTGTTGAATATGCTATGCTCCGATTTTCTTCTCGTATCGACGTAGTAAACTGGACATGCTCACAAAGAAGTGACACTAATATCAAATGCCAGCTGTTGTAATCGAGTTTAATATATTGGCATGGCGTTCAGTTTGATCCGTTCGAATACAGCTCGCGGCAATCAGGCATTATATGCCTGTTCAGTTAGCTGACAGTCATGTGACGCAAATTAGATTTGTGAAGTTACTACCACGCTACTTTGCAATAAGGTTAAACTTCGCAAGTGTATGAATTTATAGTATTTAAACTTCACCGCCCGGTACAAGAAAGCTTGTCGTTAGAGAGGATTTCAATATTTTCTGCCAAGAAAACGTAAATATTCGATTTCTGCACCCACTTGACTTTGAAGGATTAAAATTCCCCAAGCAGATAAGTCTGCTGACGGGATTTGAACGCGGAAATAATCTGGCTTTTTCTGGCGATATTTACCAAAAACCTCACTACCGCCACAAAATGTTTGCGCCTCTTTCTTCGGTATGGGTTCTTCGTGTTTCGTGCAAATCAAATATTTCGATGGGAAAACTTACGAAACTTCTTTCATGCCAAAGCTTCTCCAGAATCAAAGTGCTCCCTGATGTCACGCACCTATTCTACTCACGCGCCGTCGCGTTCACGTGTCCCAAGGGACGCGGTACGATTGCTCCTGTTACACTGTAAGATATGACTATCGCTACGGCGGCCCTAAAGACTTCCTTACTTCGCTGTATCCTATTTCTTCCTCTATCCCGTTCTCTCCCCCTACATTTTTCTCCTCCGCACTGCGTTGCATGCCAGTGCACCATGTGCGCCAGGTGTACCACGCGACTGGGTATTATTACATCAGCGTGCATCTTTCCCTCCCCATTTTCGTTTGAATCAACAAGCAACAACATTGTTTCACATCTGGCTACGGGTTGACGCATCGGGGTGGTAAATAACCCAGCTGTGATACTCCACAGTCCCGGTTTCAATTCCCAATACGAACACAAACGTGTTTTTCTTGCTCCTAACGCCGGCGACCATTTCTTGTACCGGGCCAAAGCAACAACAGCAGCAACCACGGCGGTTTTTCGCAAAAGGCAGCCCTGAAGGTTCCCGCCTCGAAAAAAGAAATGACAACATGGCAGCCAACTTGCCCTACCTGGGTATATACGTTACCTTCCCTCCTCGAAAAGGGCTCGTATGCCACACACAAACCGTGGTGGCGACGTCAAAGATGTAAAGGGGATAGCAGGGTCTGTGTCGACGGCAGCGTGCGTGCGAAAACCGAAGCTTGGAACAGCGTTCGCGAGGTGGCGCCGATGTCGGCGGAACACGCCGCCCGGGAACATCGTCTCTGCGGATGGAAAGCGCGCTCTTCCATCGCTGGCAGCAGGCTGGGGCTCTGAAAGAGCCACAGGCCAAAACGCTCCCACCGAGAGACCGGGGTGCGACTGCGCCGTGGAGCTTGCGCAGGGGCGTTTAGCACTCTCCCTGTTAGAGGCGGGGAAGCCGGGAGAGGGGTGGGAGGCGAGCGGGGCGGCGGGGCACACAACCCGCCACAAAGGCTGGCGAATCGGCCCTCTGCGTAATGCTGGCATCGGGGTGCCGATTGTTACCTCATAGTACAAACCTTCCGGCTGGCTGCATAGCCTTTTTTTTTTTGTTCCATTACCTTTTCATTCATTCCTGCCTGCGGGGGTTGTTTCGAGTTTTGCGTTTGTGCAAACAGCTTTCACATTGCTGGTCAAATTACCATTTTTTTTTAATTTGAGGATAAAACTGGGCTGGGCCTCTCTTGTGGAACGTTGCCCGACGAAGGTGCGGGGACACGAGTGGAACTATTTGATGGTGCGTTGTGTGATGAACGCTTATTTCTGTATGTGCTGCGAGCTGCATAGATCAAAATGAATGAAGCTGTACGGTGTAGATGTAGCAATGGGAAGAATCTGTTTTTAGTCAATGGCGTTTAAAACTAAGAGAAGGCGGGAAACTTTGACACGAGATGCGTTCATAGAGTATAACATGTGCGCCTAGAAAGTGACCATGAAGAGAAGCAGCAAAAACAAAAGCAAGAGAGAAAATTATAAATGGTAGGCTATCGATTCCGCAATTTAGGAATTTTCAAGGCCTGGGCACTGTAATAGAGCGCTTTTAGTCAGAGCAAGATGTTTTTTTTTTATTTTAGAAAGCAGCTTCATGGAAATAAATTGCAGAAGGACTGTCAATTTGGCAAGTTTGTACATCTGCACAGCTCCGGCCGCACAAGCTGATGCGGACCATCTCATATGGGCGTGTCCTTCACTGGCCTCAGCCAGAAAGCGACACCTGAGAGGCACAGGCCTCCATCCTGGAAGACCCCCGACCTTCAGCGGTGGCTCTGCGGACCCCACCACCGCTCCCTTTTTGACTTTCTTCGAGAGACGGGTGCCCATGTATATTTGTAAATAAGTTATTTTTATGGCAACGGGCATTCTATCGCAAAAAAAAAGTTTGTACTAGTTCATACTGTGAAATCTACGCTGTTTTCCCAACAAGGCCGAGGGAAAGCTGAAAATCTAACATCCGCGACGCTCACGTTTACAAACTGGGAGCTTTGAAATACCCTCCTGGTAATTAGAACTTGGCTGCACATAAACGCCTCACTGTCAAGTAAACAATTATGTCACTGGAAATGAATCACCGTCACAAACAGCCGTAAGGCCTGCGCGTCCAGCACATACAACACTGGATACACTCTTCGACGAGAGAACACGCTTAGAAAACCATACGATAACTTAGGCGGAGTGTCAACTACAAGGCAAGGAATTTCTCTCCGCGTTCATAGTTATGCGGGATGGGTGGGGAGCGCCAAGAAGACTTGAACACGGCCATTCGTGGCACGACGTGTAGGCTTCGCCTTATAGCACTTGGGGAGTGCGCCGTAATTTATATTGTTTGCCCCCCAAGAGTCGACATTAGCGCCCTCTAATGGCTTAACGCGTTGGCGCCGGCTATTTATGAGCCGCGCCTCTGCAGTCACGAATTGCCCTCGTTGAATTTTTACGAACGATGTTAGACGCGTAGGCCAAACGAGGAATGAACAAAAAAAAAACCGTAATCCTTAACGCACACCCGAGCATGCGGGAAGGCGTGCCTCATCCTACTTGCAAAGGTGTTGACTGCGTCTTGTAAGAACACTGTCTTTAAGGGCGCTCCTCCAAATTGGTGCGATGACATCTATGCCCAAAACAAATTTGTTATAGTCACAGGTCTGCAAAAATCTCACAAAAGAATCCCGAGGTCACGATAGAGGCGATGTTTGATCGCCTAAAACGTAAAAGTAGTAGTAGTATTAGTAGTAGTAGTAGTAGTAGTTGTTGTAGTAGGATGGTTTCACATAAGAATGAACGAAGGGTGGCTGGGCGAACCTCTTGAATTTGTTTGAAATTTTTTATACCATTTTCGGATTCCTATAATGTCGACATTCACGAATAGTTTCCACGAGAAATATTTTGTGTAATTGTAAAGAATTCGGAATTCGACCTATCTGCAAAAATAACTATGAGAGCCTATTCGTAAATTGTATGCTCAACTTCTCTATAAAAGTTTTGTTGCTGACAAGAATATAAATTTCTCACAATAAAATTTTACGTTCTGCTCAATGTGCAATTTTTTTAACTTTCAGTCTAAATATTACAAACAGTACTTAAGTTACAAGCGTCAAATATTACTCACGTGTGGTCCTTACATTTCGAAACCAACACATGGCGTATTATAGTGGTATAAAATACGGTTCAGATGGCACGGGCACGCAACTTTGAAGAAAAAACTGGAAACACAAAGTTCAGACGCTAATATAAAATATCTAATCCCCACATTTTTCCTGAAATTCCCCTCAGATTTAGGTCTATACGTGTATTTACAGTATCATCCAAACATTTTGCATCATTTTGTTCCTGGAGCCACTACAGCGCGAAAGTAGAGCCCTATCCGTTCGGCTCTCCACGACGTACTGCAGTGACAGCGACTCCCATAAGATTTGTATAAATCATATATATTTTGTATAACAGGCAAAAGGACCCTCCACGGATATAATAAGTGAGAATGGAACTGAAAAAATGGCATTCCTAATGTTCACGCTGGCGCCATAACAACCAATTTGCGGCCAATTTAAAGTTTATAGCTTGGAGGGAAAGGAGAAAACTCTTAGGTTCAAGCCCAGATTAAAAATTGACCGCGTGTCTGCTGTTTTCGTTGCACATGTCGTCAAAAGACGATAGTCTTCGCAGACATTTGCCAAGGAAATGCCCCCTTTGCTTTCCCGCTCACCTATCATGCTGTTCCTGTACCGTCACGCTCATTCCAAGGTAAACACACTAAAGGTTTGCGCAAGGAGATTTGAATTTACCGCGTTCCACTGCTACAGGTCGGGTTCCTCGATGCCAGCGCTGCAGTACGGCGGAGACGCGCGTGAATGGAGGCGGCCGACTACAAGGTTTATAGAACCGCGTGGACGTGCTCCACGTGCCTTCCAAGCAGAACGTAGAACCTAGCTAGTGGAACCTTGCTGTTGCCGAGTGATTTTTCATATGCCGCCAGGACGCGTCGGTTTTCTGCAGTAGATGTAGAATATCATTTGCCATCGAAAAACCAAGCATCCGTGAATTTTAAATAAAAGAACACTGTAAATATCTCTTGTGTACTAACTTCGTCTCTTATATTTGCGTAATGTATTGTTCTTGTCCAACAAAGTTGACAAGTATGAACATTAAACCGGGCTTAGACGTTTACATGTGGCTGTGAGTATATAAGACTATTGCGCCATTTCAATTTTACTTTGGCCGGGTGGCTGAATCGAGTCACAGACAGACAGACGGGTAGACAGACAGACTTACAGGCAGACCAAAATTTCTGGGTTTAAGTAGCCCTAGAAAGACTATCGTCTTTAAAAAGAGCGCTGTTTCAATTTTTTTACCGCGAAATTTACTTCAGTTGGAAGTACAAACACCTTGCATTATATCGATACTCGGGTGTGTAAAGCGCGAGAATAGAGCCCTGTCAGCTGTGCTCCTCGCGGGGTGCTCAGACAGAAACAAGTGATATTGCTACATCCTTAATATATATCTAATTCATTTCTGCAAAGGCAAAATATCACAGTTGACATGAAATTGGACATAATGAAGTAGAAAAATGGAAGTTTCAAAGTTAACGTTTGCCGCTATAAAGAATCGCCACCCTGTCAAAATTGTGTACTGCTGTTTAGCACCGCTTTAGCTAAAGTTGCTAGCCATATAGGAATTTAGAGTTTCCATAAAAAGTACACAGACGCCGTTTTCCTTATCAATCACACGCACCTGCTTTTGATCCCTTAAATTTTGTGCCGCATGTGTCAGGGCTAAATGCCGGGGAACGAATGGAGTGGTCATCCATATTTCTTTTTGTCTGCCACGGTAGTCGGAGATTTCATTTCGTTTCAGGTATAAGAACTGTGCACACTTGACTGTATTAGACAAGAATTGCTGTGTTTCTAAGCGTATGAATTCCAATTCTTGCGATCTTCCTATAACTGTAAAAAGTGTCCTGGTGCTTAAAGATTCCTACAACTACGTTGCATACATACTTCCCTCACCCCCTACCCCCCCCCCCCCCCCGTTTCCCGACCCAAACTAATCTTCTATAGGAATATTTAGTGTTTTGAGCATGATAGGCGTGCCTTTTGTGCATTTGTCTTCTTCCCCCCAATAGCACTGATTTGTTGGGGCGCTTAAAATGAAGGCATAGTTTAATTCCCTGTAATTCAAGACGGCTAACTACATCAAGCCGGCTAACTGCAATCCCATCGCTGCGCGAATAACCTGAACTTTTGAAAAACGATGTGTACACGCCACATTAGGGCGAGATTTCATGCATAGGGGCCGTTTCCGATAGCGTGGTAACTGCTAATTACGAGTCCAGCTTCTCGTTTACAAAATCTGAGAAGCTTCAGCAGCATACATAACTTGATTGCAACGCTGGCACTCACAAACGTAGACGGCAAAGACTTCCCCCTAGATGAGTGCCTGGGAATGCTGGCCAGATGTTTATAAACCGGGGACTTGCCTTCCTCACTCACCCACGCTTGACTGAGCGAACGTCGAGTTCACCGAGTGCGGAGACATGCAACGGTGGTGGCGCGGGGTCGTATTGCGGATTTAGAGCATCTCGCCACCGAATGCGATCGGCGAAAGAGGGCCAGAATTGTTCGCTGGCTGTAATTGCGACTAACTCGCGTGGAAGATCAGCGCTCGCGTTGTCGGCATATTTCAGTTTCCGACGCATTCAGCCATGCGAGGCAGCCATGACGTAGGTTAAGCGGGGATTCGTAGTATTCAACTTTGACAGGGGTCAAAGCTGCAGTGATCAGGACGAAGTGAGCTTGTTGTAAATGGCCGGCCAAGTTGCAAGACGGGGTGATTGGAGGACGACGGAGGATGAAGGAGCTTTCGTTTGCTATGGTGAACTCACTGCCGAGCGCCCGTCAGCACGTTTAAACGGCTACACGTGCGGAAGAATGCGAGCTTCCTGCGTCCAGGGAAGTTAGGTATGCCTTTAAATCCGAAGCTTGTTTCGCATTGTTCGTTATGGAAAGTAGCCAAGGTGATCTAGAGCAGGTTGGTTCTATTAAGGCTAGTTACGCCAACAATGCTGCTCGGTTCTCATTTTGAATGTTATCCTGGAATTTGGGAGTTTCCAGCTCCTAGCATAAATTTGTCCTCGTGATGTTCTCAGTTTATGAAACTTCTCGTCATGAGCGAAGATGATGAATCAGCAGATGAACAATAAAAGTCCTAATCACGGGGGGCAATGGCCTTTCAGTGGCGCGAGGAGCAGGCTTGAGATGCAGCGTATGCATGTGACGCCGGAGTTCAACAATTATCTCTTCAATTGAAGACTCCAATTATTTCTGATTACGTTTTATTTTTCTACAACTTTGTTCTAAAGTAAAATAGCACTGAATTGTTTCGCATAACATGATTCATGCTCGTTCCTTGCAAAAATTAGTCCGCACGGGCTTACGTCGCAGCGCACCGTCACGTTGATCATTATATCTCGAGTTAATTTAGCGCCAAATAGTAAAAAAGGGACCCCGACATGCCCCCGCGAGAGGGGCACGAGTAAATGCAGAGCATTAGCGGCGTTACGCGCGTGGCGGTGGCGATGGGTGTTGTAATGGTGGTGGTAGGGTTGTTGTTGTTGTTGGTATGATTGGGGAGAGAGAGAACGAGACGAGTATTAGGTAACGTCGAGTGTTATTATTATTATTTATTTGCGGTAAGATCGATGGGTGGATTAGATCTTCATTGTTATTGTTGCATTGTTGTTCTTCTTCTTCTTCTTGTTATTCTTTCTTCTCTTCTTCCATCGCTTAGCAACTGCGACAACCGCGGCGAGAAGAGAACGAAGCAGAACTGGAGTGCGGCTGACGCGCCGACACCCGGGTTTATATTCCCAACAAACGCAGTAGAGGCAGAGGAGGCGGAGAGAGAGCGCGCTATCACGCCACCATTACAGTGTACTGTACCACCGTCACGCCACGACGTGCCCGCACCTGCTGTTGCTACGGTGCTTGCAACGCCAGAGCGCGCGCTGCACCTGTTGTTGCAAGCGTGTTGAGGGCGAGGAGGAGTGGGGGAGAGGGCGCAGCTGCCGTGGTGCGGACGACGAGTTACGGACGCATAACATCGTGAGTTAAAGAAATGCTCTGCATTTAAAAAAAGAAGATCTTGCGGGTGCGTTTAAAAGGTGCGCCATCTCTCTCGCGTTGCCTAATGTCGTTGATACTCACATTATTCTCATATTCTCAAAACCTCACGCAAACGCATGGAAACTATTGCGTTTAAGGGTACGATCGGAAAGCTTGTGGGAAGGAACGGGAAAATTGATTGATTGATTGATTGATTGATTGTGGCCGTTTAACAAGCCGACGCTACATACGCGATGAGGCGCGCCGTAGTGGAGGGCTCACGATTGATTTTGACCATCTGGGAATGTTTATCGTGGGCCAAAATCTCGGACACACGGGCGTTTTCGCTTTTCGCCTCCATCAGAATAGCAAAAACGCCCGTGTGCTCCAGATTTCGGCTCACGTAAAAGGGGCCCTGAAAGGCGTTTTGAGCACACTAAATGAACTAGCGCAATCGTTAGATTAGGTCGTCAACGTCATCTGTGCCAAGTATTACTCTTTTACGCGCAGCGGAAAGCTCACACTTTTGTTGCAAAGTTTGTGTCTTTTTTCTCACCCTTCCCTTCGTGTTTTTGGGCGCCGCCATCTTCACATGTCTACGTCATCGATTCCCAGATGTTCGTCATGAGCTAGACATCCTGCTAATGGGCGACTTTTTCACGCACTTCCGCCAAAGAGATGAGTCGTCTGCTCAGCGTGGGCTCGCCGGCTGATCTGCCAGCGTAGTGCCGGAGTGCTTGGACATTTTACGACAAACGAAACAAGTGTAAACAAACGCTCAACCATTTGTATTGAACGCAACACGGCCATAACACGACATGGATATTCTCTTACCTGAGTACGTTCCACAAAGAAAGCGTTGAAGCCCCGTGGCAATTCTTTCGTGCAATCGCAGAGAACGCCCTGAGCCGAATGCCCGGGTTCGACGCACACATTTTATTCAACTTCAAAACAATCCAGAGATGCGTTTCAAACGAACACAACGTCACAACATGCGTTGCAAGTCTGAACAGCGATTGACAGACGATGGGTTGCCTCCGCCTGCCCGTAATAAATTCGGCACTAACCTCGCGCGCGGTTTGCGGGGACGAAGAGCAAGTCACGTAACTCTGGCGCACAAGCCGAGATGGCTTTAAGCCACGCACACTGCACATACCCCATGCGAGGTTGAGTCGTACGTCGCTCGAGAAAGATAATCCAGGCCATGAGAAGCATTATCCACCCGCAGAAGCACAGCGTCGCATTTCATCGTGAAACAAAGGCGTCCACAACACACACACCATCGCCTCCTGTAATGCCAAACGCCTTTCGCACTTCTCAATGGGAGTGAGTGATACGCCTGCAGTGCCCACATGTCGCGAGGTGGGGCCCCGAGCTAACCCGGGATCACGGAACCGTAACTGACTTCTAGAGCGGTTTGTGCCTTGTTGCCAAGGCAACCGATGCTTAAGATTGTCAAAGAAATGGCGCTCGCTCCAGCGCTAGAAAGCTCAGAGCCGCAGCATGTTTTGCCAGCGTTGCCGCTCTCCACCACGCGTCGCCCCAAACGGAACTGGTCACATGATTGAAGCGTTTTGTGCACGGGTTCTGTATCGGTTTAAAATGTCTTTATCACGTGCCGCCGGCAGGAATTACCACCGCCGCAAAATAAGACCCGGCACCAGCGGGGCCACATCTGATACGGTGCTTTTTGGATAAACAGTGCGCGGTGAATCAAAGAGAACGAGCGCACGATCCTTCCCGTACGGCTGCGAGTTCGCCGCCGATAAAAAGTCACGTGCCGCCGGTAGCAACTTCAGCAACGTACACCGCGAAAGGGCAAGGCCAGGCCGCCGCACACATGCGGCCAGATTTTTCGTTCGCTTTTCCAGCCTTGAGCGGAGTGCGGGATTCATGGTGTCAACAAAGCTGGCCCGTAGCAGACGCCAGTATGAGCAGCGCAATAGCGGAAGTACGTCACCGCTGCGGAGCGCAGCATCATGGGAGGGAAGGCTCGCCGCCGTCAACAGCGGAGAGCAAGTTGAAAGGAGGAGGAAACGCGGCGCGACGATAATGCGCGGTTTTTGATTTACGATTTCTCAGCTAATACTCATCGCTTTAACAAAATTCTAGTGGGAGGAGATTGCTAATACATTGCTTTATTTGGTTAAATGTACATCTATGCATTGGCGGAAGGTATTTCAGGACCCCTTTAAAGATCCCCAGGTGGTCAAAATCAATCCGGAGCCCTCCACTACGGCGCGCCTCATCGCCTGTGTAGCGTCGGCGATGAGGCACGCCGTAGTGGTCAGAAAAACTGCCCTTTTGTCAGAAATACCGTTAACAACTTCACATTCGAATCCTACTTCTGCAACGGGGTAGCTAACAAAAACCGGATCTAAGAGTGCATTGTCTCCACTAGGGGAATTCACAATCTGGATGAGGTCAAAGGAAAGTGAAAAATTAAGTAGCGCTGTGTTGATTAGACTGCATCTGCCAGATGAGGATAACGAAGGCCAGTGAATGCCTGGTGCATTAAAATCAGCCATGGTGACAATATCGGTAGCATTAAGCTCCTGTTCGCTTACGTATTGGCTAAGGTGTTCGATGTCATTTAAAGAAGAATTTGGAGCGCGATAAACAACACCAATTGCAACGTGCGTCTTCTGGAGATGAAGCTTGCACCAAACAGGCTCCGTGTTCAAAGGAGAAGGAAGATGATGAAAGGCCAAGTAAGTAAGAAAAAAAAATAGCAACGCCACCACCTTTCACGTGCTGTCTGTCTACCCGAACTGCCACATAGCCAGGAAAAGTAAATTCCCAGTCGTGAATTCTGTCGTGCAACCAAGTTTCAGTGATACCAATCACGTGAGGTGAATATCGAGCAACTACTGAAAGGAGGCTGACCAGTTAGTTAGTTATGGTTCTAGCGTTAAGAACTAAGATTTGAAGCTCTTGGTGAGAGCTATCTCGCAGTCAATTGGAAAAGCCAGAAGGAGTAGCCATGCTTGACGCCGCACAATTAGTTGTGTTTCGGGATGAGGCCCTAGGTAGACGCTCGTCTGACGGCTGCGATGCAGCACAAGAGCTCTGGAAACTTCGTCCCATGTGTGACGAATTTTGTCAAGAAAGGCGTGGTCGTAGTGAAGACTCACCACTGAATCATTTTCACCAAATGATTCTGGAGATGCCCAGCTATATCCTAGGATAGCTCTTACTCTCGAGGATAAATGTTCAGTAACATGAAATAACATTCACGGAAGGTCAGTAAGTATTTTAAACAGCTGCGTGTCGCAAGAACGGTTCTTACGGAAGCCGTGTTGCTTGTCGATTGGCAAGTTGTTTTTATTCAGGTGGAAAACTATACCCGTAACCAAAATGTGTCCAAGTATTTTTCCTGGAATACAAGTGAGATAGGTCGGTAATTATTAGCGGAAGATTTGAGACCAGATATAAATATAGGTAAAAATAATTCTATTCTTCAATGTTCTGGACGCAAACTTTGTCAAGTGACTGCTGAAAATATTAGCTTCAATAGATACGCTAATATTTGGCAGGCTAATTTAAGAAGTTTAGCACTTATGCCATCAGGTCCCGGACTTGTCTTGTATTGAAGTCACTGAATGGCTCGTGCTACACCATTTTCAGTAAGGTCCATCGGAAGAAAGGGGTGATTGATTAAAGTCTTTGGTGACGCTTGTGAATTTTGTGGAAGCTGATATGAAAGTACAGAGGCAAACTGATTGCTGAATATTTCCGCAGTTTCTTCTGGCGACCGAGCGTCGCCATGCTCACTGTCTAGCAGAGTCCGGGAATCAGTCTCTTTTGGATTCACTGCGCGGCAGAATTTTATTAGATCGGTTTTGAGGAGGTTAGGTAGTACGGGATTGAAAATTTTGTTTTGTATCTTTGATGATGGCTTCGCTTTGAGTCGACAAATTCTTATAATTCTGGGAATCCTCTGTCGCGTTTGCATGTGACGCCTTTTTAAACACACGCTTCTTTTCGTTCGAACTTCTTTTAACATTCTGCGTGAATCACGTATTGTTTGTCTTTTATCTGACAGTTATTTTCGGAACACAATTATCTCCTATTTGTTTTACCATATCGCGAAACTTGATCCAGTTTTTGTTTGCCGTACGGTTTTCAAAATTAGCTTCGAAACGCTGTGTGAAGTCTGCCAGCGTACGATTCATTTTCTCTATATTTGCACATTTCATTGATTGATTGTAGGGTTTAACGCGCCGACGCAACGCAGGCGATGAGGCGCGCCGTAGTGGAGGGCTCCGGATTAATTTTGACCACCTGGGGATCTTTATCGTGCGCCGAAATCTCGTACACACGGGCGTTTTTGCTTTTCGCCTCCATCAGAAAAGCGGCCGCCGCGGCCGGGAATCTAACCCGCGACCTCGTGCTCAGCAGCGCAACGCCTTGGCCACTGAGCCACCGCGGCGGGTTATATTTGCACATGCGTAATTCTGTTTTCCCGTAAGGGCTTAGTTGGCACGGACGCGGTGATCGCTGATTTCTCCCAGGACATGAGTAAATGGGTTATCAGGATGACTAGTGAATATCAGGTCTAGTATGTTGTTTCCGCGCGTACATGTTGTGTTTGCGTGTACTATCATAATAATTGGAAATACGAACAACGGACGCGTGGTTTTCAGTACAGGCTGCGCACCCTGGCGACGGGCCGTGTATGCACAGCAAGCATAAGTTTGGAAACGCCCCCTGGTAACTTATTCTTACTACGCAGGCGCAGCCCCTCCCTTAGAGTGCGTGTCATATAATAAAAACCCCGTGCACCGCTGTTTGCATTTCAATTTATCACGATAGTACATGCTTTCCTTAATATGTGGTTTTTAAATGCATTCCGCTCAAGCACTTTTATCCACTTTTATTAGGAGCTAATCTGCGACGTTAATAAGGCACGTATATTTTGTCATAATTTCTTGGCTTAATTAGCTGAGTAAACACCAATATTTAACCTTAACTCGCTGGAGACATCCGGAGGCTCTACGTGTTATTGAATGGCATGGGGTCTCATAGAACGAGGCGTTCCAAAGCACGCTGTATTGGGCAGTGTATGGACGCTACTGTTGACGCCGATAACATTCAACGTCGACTGAATGACGTAGCATACGAGCCATTCACTTTAATACAATGCCAGCTTAGCAGACTTTTTACATGGTGGTTAGACCAGACGAGCCGCTTGTGCCTGAAGGTATACTACTCTGTGATAGGTCTGCGGCAGCGAAAAGGTAGTTTCTCGGGGTTATTGTTATCGCGCTTCTGATAGATCGCCTACGTGTTCTGTTTTCGCGGCTGCGGATGGAAACAGTGTCCTCCATTGTTTAACCCGTGAGCCGGATATTAAGGGTGAAATGTTCAATATTAGTATTGATATTGGGCTTAGTGGACGTGTTATTTATTGTTCGATATCCGCTTGCTTGCGGTGATGTTAGTGCAGAGGTGGCCATCGCGGCGGCGGCGTCTTCCTGGTCGCTGCTCTGAGCGGCTAATCGATATTGCTCTAAGGCCCGGAAGTGGGTTCCATATCCGCATCTGTGATAGGAAGCAGAGTGGCTGCGAAGGAGGACGTTCCTCTTGCGGGCGCCACCTCCCGGGCGTATCTTGGCGTCTCCTTACCTTCGTCTGTCTCCGTCGGCGTTTGCGAAGCCCACCGCTGGTTTTGATCGTATCGCTCCCTAAATGCGAAAATGCGTGCATGCTTCTTAGTCCTTTCTTTTTGCTAATAGGAGGAGTAGATGCTACACCATTGTACCTCTTAAGGAGATTGCTTTAGGTTCCCCTCCTCCTTCTGTTTGTACAGATCGCGCGGTCTCTCATAAGTAACGATCAGTTACCATACTAAATTATAATGTCTTCTTTCTCACCACTGCCTCTCATAAATAGTGGGATATTTCATCCTTTCCTGTTTTCTTATAAATGGTGTTATCGATCGCCCTGAACTAGGTCCTATGGTCAAGACGCCACCACTTGATATCGACGCAGCGTGAGATGCATACTTACGGACCCACGTATGCTTGAAGACGGTTATAAATTCTAGTCTACGAGAAAACATTTAATAAAGGCTGTAATAAAGGCTCATGGTATCTGCATTTGTTGCTACAAATCCCTGCGGGCATCTGCAATACGAATGGTTCATCCAAACACATGTGCAGCTTCCCTGTGTTTGAGGGCTGTACTTTAAAGGTCAGCAATCTTGGAGGCAGAGGAAGAACACGCAATAGAGCGGAACAAAAAAAAAATGCCTTTTTACATCCGTCCTAATCTAAGGACAATTTTCCGTACAAACCGAGTCAGCTTCCCAAGCGTTGCCATCCGGCACAAAAGGCCCAGCGCCAGGCCGGGCAGTCGCTTGTTACCTATTTTACCGGTAAGCGCACGGTGCCACCTAGGAACGCGAATGCGCTGGTGCCTTCCACAGCCGCGGTGGGTTCTCAACGCAGTAACCTGCTGTGGCCGGGCGGCCAACCAGACCCTGTCACCTGCCGGCAATGCGGTGCTGTAGATGGCCGGGCCCCGCCAGATAGACAAGGGTCAAGGGCTCCTCGAGACTATGTAAACACAGCTTCCCATGCATCGATACTTTTCAAATAACCACACTCGACCAATCAGGGTGTTCCCAGAGGGACGTACATTAGACCGTGGTATATTCCGCATGCGAGGGGAGTGATGCGCCTCTGAGTCAACCATCTGCATCTAGCCCCGGTTGTTACAACATGAGCGATACTTCCTCTCGCAGCTTAGTCTGTAAATCAATGCGTAATTGGACAGTGATCCCGGAAAGTGGGCAGGGCGATTAAATAATGAGCGGTCTGTTCCATATATGTATTTCAGGGTTACCACAATGAATATGGCAGTCTAGCACCAATCCCATAAAAAATCGCTTATTGTCCGTCACAGTAAGCACGACCATAGAAAATATCTTGGATCGTCCTGATACGGTGGATTCTAGTAAATATTGCGTAACTTCTTCTTATGGGGGATTCTAGATAATCTTGCTTTCGTGCGTGACGACTGAAGATAATACGTTATCCCAGGTGGTACTCAATGACTGAGTTCATTTTTTCACGCACTTTTTTAGGAATTCCCAGGAAACCCAGTCATTGACATCACATTTTCCTGTCTTGTTTGAGACAGCCTTCAGAGGGTGTAGCTGGAAGCGTTTTTTTTTCCTCGTCGTCCTATTGGCTAGCGGATAGGGAGGGATGGCCGTCCACTGCGGTTGGAAGGCTTTTTTTTTTTTTTCTAGAGTGGGCGCAGGGCTTAAGGAGCTTGTCGAATTGCGGTGTAGGATTCCGGGGAACTTCAGATGTTAGCCGACCAATGAGCTTCGAGGAAACAGACGCACTGTGCCTACGATTGGCCAAGGCGCCGCGCTCGTTCCTTAGAGGAGGTCCCGGGCTCTCTTATAAGGATCCGGGTGAGGGGTTTGAGACTGCGCCGTCAAGACGCTTCCAGGGGCGCATGAGCGGCTGGAGGAGATCGATGCGCGGCCGGGGCTCTCTCAGCGCTTGGGCCCGGGCTCCGCCAAGAGCGCAGACCTGGAGGCCCGGGGCTTCGCGTCCAGGATCGATAGCGGGCGACATTTTTCTGCCATCTTTCATCCTTTTGCCTATTACTCTAGCAATTCTTCTCTGGGGCAGTCATTAGACTAGAAAACTCTCCACGGTGGTGTCTAGAGTAGTCGTACTGGGGCAATTTGCAAAATTACACGTTAAATGCACGCTAGCGTTGACTAGACTACATTTTTAGTCCTTAAAAATGATGGCAAGTCCTGACCGTTTTAACAGCGATGTTGTTTAAGCTGGTGGATGGACCAGCGAACGTGCTCAGAAAAGCCTCGCCGAGCGATGATGTGATCGCCAGCACCAGCACCTCTTCGCCGTGCTCGGGCGGGACTCGTGCCCCCACCTATCGGAGACGCGATGCAACTGGTACAAGCATGACTTGGGAAACGCGTCGCTGGTTGGCTCGCTGTATCGCTTGTAGGGATGAGTAATGTGGTTTTGACGGTGCAGAAAGAAGAATTAATACCAAAATTAAAGAAAACAGGGGCTGAGAAGCGATAACGTTAATCAACTTCTTCCCATCAGCGTCCCACACGCCAGACCACACAAGCCGAATGGTGGCCACTGAACGAGTTCAAAAATTTTGAGCGAACACTAGTCCCGCTCGCCCTTCACTCTTGGAATTTCATTCTAAAGCCAGTGGGCACCCGTGCATTGTAGATATTTAAATGACCGAGTGTTCATTGTTATTTAGGGGGCTAAATACGACGTCACGCGGAAACCTTGACCGGGTCTTCAAGAAAAACCACGCATAAACTTAGCTGCACCACGAATAAGCTAGGTGGGGCCGCCTGCTTCGCGGATTACCCGTCTTCGCACCAGTAGTGGGAAGCTGCCCCAGTCTTTATTTCTGGTTCCCAAAGCCTTTTTCGATTACTGTGTAATGGTGGCTTAGAAATTTAGTATGAAGGAAAGTGGGGAATATTGACTCGTTAGGCTACTGAAATCTCCCGCGAAGAAATTAGTGTGAAAAACTAATATCTTGGGACTCGTTCTCCATACAAGCTAGGTTGTAAATCTTCATATCCGAAACTCTATGACATGAGCCCCACTGAAATAAAATTTCAGGGAAGCTTGTACTCACGCGCACGCCTTGAATGGCGAAACTGTTGTAGGGGAACATTACCGGACACATATTTGAGTTTCAGGTCATTATTTACTTGCATAGTTGCGGCGCTAGTAATCATTGTCATATGCATCGAAGAGGTCGTCGTCTGTTTCGCGGCGAGTGGTGGATGCAAAGTAATCCTAATCATTGGAAACTTCCACCAGCTCTATCGTCATCGACTCGAGGAAACGGTGCCGGGATCTGCAAGTCGTCTCGGGAAGGACTGGCACACTCGTAGCCATGTCTCCAATTATCCGTAATGGCTTCTAGAGAATTCGGCGTCCGCAGTGACCTTTCCCAATCAGGGTGTCTATTCATCGCCAGCATTAGCGCGGGAGCTTTCTTTTTTGCATGTGCTGCAGTGCTTGACGAAAGCACCGGAGTCCTCCCCCCACCCCCCCCTTCTTTTTTTTTTTTTTTTTGCTAAAGCCACTCGGCATACTGATGACGCTTGGCGGTCGCCGCGAGGCAAGCGTTCACGAGCGCTCGGCATTTTATTGGTATTTTGTCCTCTCCACTGTTAAAACAAGAACTTTCTCGCAAACCTTATGCGAAAGTTCCAAAGCATACAACCGCGTATACCAGAGACATTGAAACGGAGAAGAAGAGGGGTAAGTCAAGGGGACAAGCACGGTTCACATTCTGTGCTCTGCATTTAGAACAAATAAGAACAGAACAGGCCCGTCTCGAATCCAGAAGGCAGCCTTTGAAAGAAGAACGCCAGACCCAAGTGGTAGGAATTGTAAAACACCATGCAGTGAACGTTTCAGTAATGGCGTTCAAGCACTTGTCCGCTTGGGGTATACTTCTTCAAGACTTCTTCGCCTCAACAAAGATGTTTCTTCAAGTGTGCTGCTCCCTGGAACCCACAGCATATTATCCCCTTTGCTGCCCAACAAGCTTAAAAATACTGTATTTTGCTGTCAGATAACATCCTGGGTACACAATGCCTTCAAAAAGGCTAAAATGCATATCCTTCACCTCAGTATTTGCTCAACACTTACCTCAAGTATATTTTTCTCACACCGTAGCAAGGCCTTCTTTGCTCGGGAAATAAGGCTACCGCGCATAAGCAGCAAGGGTACCAACCCATGGTGTCGCCTTTAGAGCCCTGGCATTGACTGGCGCGATGGTTTCCGCGTGTGTTCGCCGTATCCGTTGTCTGCTTTGGGAAGTAAATATTCGCTGCCTACATCTGCCGCTGTCGTAGGAAATTTGTGAAGTCAGTTTCAGGAAGCTGTTTCGTAACGTCTGTTTCATGAAGTTTCATTGACGAAGCATTTTTCATGAAGCCTACCATAAATTGTGGTTTGTAAACTCGCTTGCGCAAAGGGTGATGCGCTACAGAGGGAGAGGCAAAGCGGGCATTCGTCAGTCCGACGTTACGTCTAACGTCTCGCTTGGAGGTCCATCCTAATGAGTCGCTACCCGCAGATCGACGTGCAATGAGTGTGACGTCGTTCAGCACGTCGTAACGCTGAACCTAACGGTGGCTAACGTTAAGCCTGAACATAGAATGACAGGCCAAACGCACGGCGTTAATGTTTAAAGGGACAGACAACCGATTTTTGTCACGTATATGTTCTCTAGCTCATATGAAAGCCAGCGTTTTATATAGCCCGGTAGCCACAAGCAATTTCTAAACAAATCGGCGGAAATAATTTTAATTTGGCAGCAAACTTCCCGAAATCGGAAGGGTGGCGGTTCGCAGTGTCGAAACTTGGCACTACTATATGTGTCCCTGTCACGTGACCTGCAAACCTAGCAGCTACTGTAACTGCTGAAACGTTTATTTACGTATTGAAAACCTTTCAACACAAGTATTTGTGCAAGGTTAAATTGTATATGTATTTCTAAACATTATTTTCAAAACTAACGACACTCCGCCCACCGCCGCTGGGTTGCTCTCAGTGAGGGTAACTGAGCCACCATGCCCAGAATCAACAGCAGCGTTCAGTAAACAGACCCAGTATAGGAGCTTTGACGATTCTCCCTGAGTCAGAGGCGTTTGTTCTGCCAAAATATTTTATTTCAGTTTCCAAATACGCCAACGGCAGCTTAAAAAAAAAAAAAGAACGTCGCGCCCGGGGAGAATCGAACTTCCCACCTCCGCAACGTGAAGCCAGATTCTACCTATCGTCTATCCCAACAGAAGGCGCATTCGTGCGCAATAGACCGGTGCATTGAAAAAACACATAAAGGAACAGGAAAGCCTGCGATTCAAAATTTTTTTGCTGGGTACAAGTTTTTAAATATCGTTTTTCATTTCGCATACAGACAAAAGTATGTTGCCGAGCTACTCTGTGTCATGGTTGCCAGCATCATTTTTGGGAGGGACACATACGGCTCGCAGATCTAAAAATTTCGATTTAAAAAGTTATAGGGCGTTATCAGCAAAACCGTTTCTCGTTAAGGTGCTTTAAGTGATGCCCTTTCATTTGGGATAGAGAATATATACTCGACAAAAATCGGTTGTCTGTCCCTTTAACGTAGTTAAGCCGTACCCTTTGGAACAGACACTCATTGGCACCAATCGGCTGGTACCATTTGTCGTCGCAAGACGTCAAATTGTAACGTTAGGACTGAGCCGGCGCATACCCACCCCTTGGTTCTTTTATAATAGACAGAAGAGGAGCATATACCCCCCGGTCGATAATTGTTCTGGTCTCTTGAAGCTTGGTGCAAGCCGGGGCCTGCGCCACGCAACCAATGCACGGATGAATAAAACAAATATTTTGAGAGAGAGCACAAGTACAGTCGACCGTAACAAAGCTGTGCCCTTACTCTGAAGCCAAAAAAGTACCATTGCACACAAAGAGGGAAGGGGGTAATAATTGCACATTGCTTTGTAACCGTGAACCTGTGCTGTTTTCACACGTTCTTCCCAGGTTCGTACAGAAAAGCCGCCTCTTAATTTGGAGATGAACCAATACAAACTACAGAAAACCTTTGGGCTAGCCATGACCTGGCGCAAAATTTATAGCTGAATGCTTTTGCCCCTCACGTTTACAACGTTGTAGAAAGAGTTCTCGAAATAAATATCATAATAAAAGCAGGATAGGAATAAAACATTCTTCTGCAAAATCTTGGTAGAGAAAAAAACAGAAATACTATTACATAAGGAACAATTAACAGACGAGGAACCAATTATAGTGCAATAGATATAATTAAGATGAAGTGACTGTATGAAAGTGACATGAACTACTGTGGTAGTTTCTCTCACTAAAGCTAACTCGGCGAAGTGACCTTTATCTAAATAGATACTAAATCTAAATAGAAAGTGTCTAAATAGACCGTATCTTAATAGATACTTTTTCTTACGGAGAACCCTGACATCGGCGCACAGCGCAAGCAGACTTGGGAACGAAGCGGTTCATACGGGTGCTTATACGGAATGCGTTAGGGAGGAAACATTTTTTTCTGCACTCGTACTAACTAAGAATGTAAAGGCACGTATCCTTCTGACAACGAAGGCACAGTAGTATCCGGGCTTTCACAGGACGTCGCCGGGTGCCGCAACGAGACTGATTTTATTTATTTCTGGGAAAGTTGTATGCCTTCCTGAAATGAATATTTGACGAAGTAAACTTCATTTGCGAGAAAAGAAGCGACGCCTCAACTAGATTGTGGCGGTGCATCGTGTCTGCCCTTCCTGGCGGAAAACAGGAAACATGGGTGGAGATATATGTTCGAACAAGACACCCAGTGAGACGAACAAAAAGATCCCAGAAAAGCAAGAAAAGATCGCGACAATGCCCGCTTAGAAAGAGCTTAAGTGAGGCTTAGCAAAACACGGAAGTGTCACCCCGCGACAACTATTTCAAACAACCTCCTACTCCTCTCCTTCCCCTTAGAAAAAGCAGAAAGTAGTGTTTACTTCACAAACCTTTCCTGCCGTTCTCAATTTGCTTGAGGCGATAACAGTTTCGTACAGGCTTCAATCGTTCAGGTCGGGGTTTTCTTTCCCACACAGTTTTCAAAGCATAGTACGGCTCACTTCAAGGCAGGCAATTTCCTCTTGGGGACTGCGTAACGTCGTTTGGCGCAGAAAAAGCGTAAGCAAACCATCGAGCGCCGGTCTTTTGTTTCCGTGTATTTAAAAGAACACTAAGCCTTCTCGAGAGCGCTGGCAGATGTTTTCGCGAGAAGCATAGCTCGCTTTTAAGCAGGCATTTCGGTTCTGATACCCGAACGACACAAGGGTGCGAGGCTTATTTTCGAAAAAGAAATTCTCGGTAAATATCAATCGTTCTTGCCTTGTTCAATGCTCAAATGAAATAATACTGCCTGGTAAAAGGGGCACACATGGGCCAAACAATAACGTACGATAGGTTGTTTTTTTCTTCTTCACGTGCAGAACAATGACGGTCGTGTCTTGATTCCCATGTTTAAATGAAAACTCTGCACGCTATGAACACGCGCAGAAACTATGTTTAGTTAAGCGTGTCGTCGAATCGACAGCGCGCAAGTCTGCTACCCTTGCACACGAGAATGGGTGAGATTAAAGGATGAATTGAGAGGGTATTTGAAGATCCGTTGATTTATTGTACGGTTTAATGCGCCCGCGCAGCGCAGGCGATGAGGCGCGCCGTAGTGGAAAGCTCCGGATTAATTTTGACCACCTGGGGATCTTTAACGGGCGCCGAAATCTCGCCCACACGGGCGTTTTTGCTTTTCGCCTGCATCGGAAAAGCGGCCGCCGCGGCCGGGATCGAACCAGCGTCAGAATTCTACTGCTGCCTTGACATGAGG
The DNA here is from genome assembly GCF_048455015.1 of Haemaphysalis longicornis. Taxonomy (NCBI): domain Eukaryota; kingdom Metazoa; phylum Arthropoda; class Arachnida; order Ixodida; family Ixodidae; genus Haemaphysalis; species Haemaphysalis longicornis. The sequence continues at coordinate 163,187,819 of NW_027526445.1, forward strand.
CTGGCTGCTGCTCTCGTTGGTATGGGCAAAGTCAAGCGCACATGTCGCCTTTTGATATTTGTGTATGTGGGAACGCGAGTAATATTTTTTCCTACTTGGTTCGCATCGTCAACGGCGTAACAACGGTGTAACCATTCGGCACGTGCATTCTAATTTTCACTTCACCGTCCTCCCGAGAAGGCTATCACGGAAGAGCGACACGCCGAGATACATATACCTTGTATGGTATTTCTACGTATACCGCTCAGGAATATTAAGTGCGGAGCACCTTAAGTACCCGGCTTGTCGTCGTACCTCGCGCGGGGTCACGGCGTCGCGCACCCAAACAGAGGCTTCGAAAAGAAAACCGCTTCTTCTGGTCGAGATTGAATCTCAGTCTTTCGCTGTACAAAGACGATGTCAATTGCGGTGCGCAGCACAGGCACACGTTACTTATGTGCAAAGTGTCGAGGGTGATCTTTTCGGTGCGCCATTGCCACGGACGCTGCCGGTGTTAGGCCTAAAATAGGTACACAAGCAAATGAGAAAAGAAACCATGTATAACGTATAATTACCCCAAATTAATTGAAAATTCAATCCAGTGTCTCTTTATAGGCGTTTTCAGAGGTTGCGGTACCTTCTATTAACTACTTTCGGTATCAACGCCAGTTTGATAACGTTTTCAGTCAAGGGAGGGCGCCCCAGCCACTTTTGGCGGGAGTGACGGAGCAACGCTGCCTGTATGAGGCAATGTTATACAGACGGCGTTGCAAAAACAATACAAACACAAGGGCTCACAAGCATAACGCAA